>NC_090232.1:24530354-24851604 GCF_024489055.1 Chanodichthys erythropterus
TCTTCTCATCAATCTCTCTATCTCTGTATCTCTCTTCTCATCAATCTCTCTATCTCTGTATCTCTCTTCTCATCAATCTCTCTATCTCTGTATCTCTCTTCTCATCAATCTCTCTATCTCTGTATCTCTCTTCTCATCAATCTCTCTATCTCTGTATCTCTCTTCTCATCAATCTCTCTATCTCTGTATCTCTCTTCTCATCAATCTCTCTATCTCTGTATCTCTCTTCTCATCAATCTCTCTATCTCTGTATCTCTCTTCTCATCAATCTCTCTATCTCTGTATCTCTCTTCTCATCAATCTCTCTATCTCTGTATCTCTCTTCTCATCAATCTCTCTATCTCTGTATCTCTCTATCTCTGTATCTCTCTATCTCTGTATCTCTCTTCTCATCTTACACTTCTCATCTTACACTTCTCATCTATCTATCTATCTATCTATCTATCTATCTATCTATCTATCTATCTATCTATCTATCTATCTATCTATCTATCTATCTATCTATCTATCTTCTCATCTATCACTTCTCATCTATCTTTCTTCTCATCTATCACTTCTCATCTATCACTTCTCATCTATCTCTCTTCTCATCTGTCTTCTCATCTATCTCTCTTCTCATCTATGACTTATCATCTATCTATTAACTCATTCAAATTCATAAACTCTATCTATCTATGATCAACTCACATAGCAACCACCCAAAACAACCTAGCAACCACCCAGAACACCATGGCAACTGCATAGCAACCACACAAATCACCCTGGCATCATCCTAGCAACCAGCCTGGGTACAATAGCAACCGCATAGCAACACCATAGCAACCACCCCGAGTACCATAGCAACACCATAGCAACCACCCCGAGTACCCTATCAACCGCTTAGCAACCACCCCGAGTACCTTAGCAACCGCATAGCAACACCTTAGCAACTGCCCGAGTACCCGAGCAACCGCATAGCAACACCTTAGCAACCGCCCTGAGTACCCTAGCAACCGCATAGCAACACCAAAGCAACCGCCCCGAGTACCCTAGCAACCGCATAGCAACCCCATAGCAACCGCCCCGAGTACCCTAGCAACCGCATAGCAACACCTTAGCAACAGCCTCGAGTACCCTAGCAACCGCATAGCAACACCCTAGCAACCACCCCGAGTACCCTAGCAACCGCATAGCAACACCCTAGCAACCACCCCGAGTACCTTATCTATCTATCTATTAAAACTCATTCAAACTCATGAACTCAAACTCATCAAATCTATCTATCTAATAAAACTCATTCAAACTCATAACTTTAAAACTTTAAACTTTATAAACTACTTTAAAATTTCTGGACCAACTTTTTCAAGCCAACTTAAAGGTTGTCTACAAACTTTTTAATCTAGTTTACAAATGGACACTTATTGTAAAGTGTTACCATTTCATAACAGCCATGCTTAAAACTTACCATCTTTACACACAAAATATAGAATGGGTCTATTATATGTATACTTTCACACATTATTTGCCTCTATTTTAGAAAACTTGATGATGATCTAATCAAAATATGTGTTACAGTGCCAATAAAAAGAACAAATCGAATGCATTTCTGATAAATGTTTCTGTCGCTGCATGATGATGATACAGTTTAAATATGCAACTTCGCTGGATAACGAATGCATAACAGCGAACAAATGGATATAAACTAATGCAAATGAATGGTAACAATCGTGACATTAAACAGTTGGTATTTTTGTCACATTAGTAGTACCTCAAGCGGTTAAAACAATGTTAGCCTCGACAGAGAACATACTACTGTTCTCCACTAATGCAGCATCTAACGAATTACTTTATAATGATATGAAAACATGTACTGTAGTGTACACTGTATAACATACCGTTTTGTTGTCAGTTTTAAATCCGTTTTTGAAGTGACCCGCTCTGTGCAGCGCGCATAGAAGCAGCGTGCAGCCTCACATCACGTGTCAAAACAAACTATACGAGGCATTAGTAATAGTTTTTATTTCGCCTCTAGAGGCCACTCTCATACTGTATAATGCCAGCGCACTCTTCTCAGCCGCTCCAGCAACGGATACAACCCGTATAATGAAATAAACCGCAGTTGTGCAAGCACTTGCTTGCAGTCTGTGTTCTTCCGACTTTATTTTGTAGTAAGTAACGAAAATGCTTTGGGAAAATGTATCGGAGTAAAAGTACACATTTTATTTAGGAAATGTAGTGGAGTAAAAGTAAAAGTTGAGAGAAATATAAAGACTCAAGTAAAGTACAGATTCTCTCAAAAAATACTTAAGTACTGTAACGAAGTATTATTACTTCGTTACATTACACCACTGTCTTTTTTACATTACTTCAATCTATTACCATGGCAAGACGGTTCGAGATATCCATTATCCGTTTTCAATTTAACATCTTCAATGTCTTAGCAACATGTAAAAAATGTTTGGTCTGAATGGAATAAACTCCCTAGAAGTAGTAGTTTAAAATTCAGAGCCTGTTTAGTCAAAAAATCCACATTCAAACCAAAATAGCAGACTTCCTGTTGGTCGGAGCTAATGACTGTAAATTAGAAAATTATCCGGCTTAATGAGAACAATAAGTGTACCGAGTTTGGTGACTGTAGGTTAAACTAACCCCCCCACTTTTGTCAAAAGGTGGCGCTATAGAGGCCCTGCTCCCCGCCCGTTTCTACGGTTTTGCCCATGTCTGCTGGTTGATATCTCTGATGTGTGCATTGAGTTTCATGCAATTTGAAGCATGTTAAGAGTCTCAAAAGCTTCCAAAACTAATATTAAAGTTTGATGCGTTGCCATGGCAACAGTGTTTGTGATATCACTATTCTTTTCAAAGGTCTACATTCACCATGTCTTGACATAATTCTGGTGAAGTTTGAAGCAAATTGGATAAAAATAAGTGACACTTCTTGCTATCAGTTGGTGGCGCTATAACTTTGACTCACAATAGTCACATCCATGTGATCGTACTACTACAACCAACACACTTGTGAAGTTTCATAAAGATCAATCAATGTATGCAGAAGTTATAACACACTTCCTGTTTCCCCTTTCTCGCCATAAATTTGTTGCCTCGCCACGGCCAAACTGTTCGAGATATCAAAAATCTGCTGGCAATTTTTCATCATCGATGTCTTGACTTCATGCTGACCGAGTTTGGTGGTGATCGGAATAATCTAGGAGGAGTATATCAAATTCCAGAGCATGCGTTTTTAAAACAACCCATAATAGCTGACTTCCTGTTGAGGTGACGTATAACTTAGAGCACGAAAGTTGTTCGGCCTGATGAGGTCTATATGTGTACCGAGTTTTAGACTTACATGTGCAAGCGTGTTTCATATATGGACCAAGTGTTCGGGTGCAATTCAAGGGGGCGCTGTCGAGCCCCCCTGCCACGCCCGGATACCAGCCTCTGTACGGTTGTCATGGCCGCGGGTTCTGACCCGTGTGCAAAATTTCAAAAGTTTTTGAGCATGGTAAGGGCCCCAAAAATGCCCGAATAGTCGAAAAAAAAAAAATAATAATAAATATAGCTGCGAGCAGCGATGGTGGGCCCAAGCCCGGTGGCACCGCCACCCCGGTGGCTTCAGGGCAACTGTGCACAGCGGGCAATAGGCACTTAAAATGGTTAAACATCAAAGGACTATGTCAAATTCACTCCACATTTACTGCACTACAAGGTGCCGTTATAGAGCCCCTCCTCCCTGCCCATTTTCAAAGGATTACATGTGCCAAGTTTTAACATTATTCTGATGAATTTTGAAGCAAATCAGGTAAAAATAAGAGGGTGATCTCAATGTATGCTGAAAGTGACACATTTTCTGCTTCCAGTTGGTGGCGCTATGACTTTGAATCACAATAGTCAAATCCATGTGATCAGCCTTGTACAACGAAGACTAAGCCAAAGTTTCATCAAAATCAATTAATGTATGCAGAAGTTATAACACTTTGTTTCCCTTTTCTTGCCATAAATTCGTTGCCTCGCCACGGCCAAACCGTTTGAGATATCCAAAATCCGTTTGCAATTAAACAACTTCAATGTGTTAGCAACAAGTTAAAAAAAGCTTGGTGTAAATTGGATAAACCCTGTAGGAGTAGTAGTATAAAATTCATAGCCTGTTTTTTCAAAAAATTAACATTCAAACCAAAATAGCTGACTTCCTGTTGGTCGGAGCTAATGAATGTAAATTAGAAAATTGTCCGGCTTGATGAGAATAATATGTGTACCGAGTTTGGTGACTGTAGGAAAAACTAACCCCCCCACTTTTGTCAAAAGGTGGCGCTACTGAGCCCCTCCACCACGCCCATTTCTATGGCTTTGTCCATGTCTAATGGTTGACAATATTGATGTGTGTGTCGAGTTTCACTCAATTTGAAGCATGTTAAGAGCCTCAAAAACACTCAAGAATATTATTACAGTTTGACCTGTTGCCATGGCAACAATATTTCAAATATCAAAAATCCTGTCATAGGTCTACATCTGCTGTGTATTGACATTACACTGATGAAGTTTGAAGCAAATCAGGTAAAAATAAGAGGGTGATCTCAAAACATTTCAAAAAGTGATACACTTCCTGCTGCCAGTTGGTGGCGCTATAACTTTGACTCACAATAGTCACATCCATGTGATCAGACTCCTATAACGAACACACTCGTGAAGTTTCATAAAGATCAATATATGTATTAAGACGTTATAACACATTTCCTGTTTCCTCTTTCTCGCCATAAATTCGTTGCCTCGCCACGGCCAAACCGTTCGAGATATCAAAAATCCCCTGGAAATTTTTAATCATCAGTGTCTTGACTTCATGCTGACCGAGTTTGGTGGCCCGATGAGGTCTATATGTGTACCGAGTTTCATACTAATACGTGCAAGCATGTTTAATATATGGACCAAATTTTCAGACTTTTTTCAAGGGGGCGCTGTCGAGCCCCCCTGCCACGCCCGGGTACCAGCCTCTCCGGCGTCCTAATGGCCGCGGATTCCAATGTGTGTGCCAATTTTCAAGAGTTTTTGAGCATGTTAAGGCCCCCAAAAAGCCCCGGAAGACGGAAAAAAAAAAAAATAATAATAATAATTAAAGCTGCAAGCAGCGTTGAGAGGGCCCTCGCACCCGGGCTAACCGCCACCCGTTGGCCTCAGGAAAACAGCGAACAGTGGGCGTCATGCATTTAAGTGAGTGAATACAGGAGAATTATGCCAAAGTCATTTCGAAATGCCACACTTCCTGCTGCCAACAGGTGGCGCTTTGACCATAACCAAATATTGCGATATAGATGTGTTCAGACCCGGACTGTTATCAAACACGTGAAGTTTGGAGCAGATCGGACATCATATGCCTGAGCTACTACAACTTCCTGTTTCATGGCGTTTATCGCATACATTAACACTTAGCCAAGTGTTGCATGATTTAACGTGTTTCTAGTATGTTTGGTACTTTGTGGCATATTAAATTTGTGGTTCTGGGAGGGAATTACAGTGTAAAGCATGCCATTTCCTGTTGCCAGCAGGTGGCGCTATTACTAACGGAATATTGGCATATAGATATGTTCAGGCCAGGACTCTTATCACACATTTGGAGCAGATCGGACATAGTATGCCTGAGTTACAACGGCTTCCTTTTTCATGGCGGAACAACAGACTTTGTCATGCCGCCACAGACACGCCCTTCAACGAAAACTGTAAATCTTCGCAATTTAACGTCACAAAGGCCTTTAGATTAGACTAACAAAAAATGAAATTGATCTGATTAAATCTCTAGGAGGAGTTAATCACAGTGTAAAACATGTAATTTTCTGTTGCCCCCAGGTGGCGCTATGACTGTAACTGAATATTGGCATATAGATGTCTTCAGGCCAGGACTCTAATAAAACATGTGAAGTTTGGGGCAGATCAGACATTGTTTGCCCGAGTTACAACAACTTCCTGTTTCATGGCAAAACATCGAAATTCGCCAGGCCGCCACGAACACGCCCTTCAGCGAAAACTCTAGATCTTCGCAATTTAATGTCTCAACGGCCTTTAGATTAGACTGACCAAATATGATGTTGATCTGATTAAAGCTCTAGGAAGAGTTTGTTAAAGTACAACGCCTGGAAAAGGCAAAAACTGCCCAAATTTTGCAAAGAAAATTTAAAATATCTCACTTCCTGTTGGTTTTCAGATTTCACTCCAAGATACTTTTTTGTAAGTATTGGGCTGTTAGATGTGTGTACCAAATTTCATACCTGTACGTGAAACGTAGTGTCAGGGGCACTTCGTTGAAATTTTGTAGGTGGCGCTATCGAGCCATTTTGCCACACTTAATTCTGAAACCCATATCAGACGTAAATTTTCACCACTTCTGACACATCTGCAAAGTTTCATGAGTTTGAGTATGTTTCGGCCCTCAAAAAAGTGATTCACCTTACATGGCGAAACATCAGACTTTGTCAGTCACCACGGACACGCCCTTCAACTAAAACTCAAGATCTTTGCGATTTAACATCTCAAAGGCCTTAAGATTAGACTGGCCATATATGATGTTCATCTGGTTTAATCTCTATGAGGAGTTAATCACAGTGTAAAACATGTCATTTCCTGTTGCCCCCAGGTGGCGCTAAACTGTAACTGAATATTGTCATGTAGATGTCTTCAGGTCAGGACTCTAATAAAACATGTGAAGTTTGGGGCAGATCAGACATTGTATGCCCGAGTTACAACAACTTCCTGTTTCATTGCGAAACATCGAAATTTGCCAGGCCGACACGGACACGCCCTTCAGCGAAAACTCTAGATCTTCGCAATTTAAGGTCTCAAAGGCCTTTAGATTAGACTGACCAAATATGATGTTGATCTGATTAAAGCTCTAGGAGGAGTTCGTTAAAGTACAACATGTGGAAATGGCAAAAACTGCCAAAATTTTGTAGAGAAAATTCAAAATATCTCACTTCCTGTTGGGTTTACAAACTTTGCACCCAGGGGCTTTTTTGTAGGTATTGGGCTGTTACATCTGTCTACCGAATTTCATAACTGTACGTGAAATGTAGCACGAAGGGCGCTTAATTGAAATTTTGTAGGTGGCGCTATCGAGCCATTTTGCCACACCTAATTCTGAAACCCATATCAGATGTAAATTTTCACCACTTCTGACGCGTGTGCAAAGTTTCATGAGTTTTGAGAACGTTTAGGCCCTCAAAAATGTGATTAATTTTGGAGAAGAAAAAATTTTGGGCTGAGCAATTCCAATAGGGTCCTCACACCATCGGTGCTCGGGCCCTAATAATCCTTAGAAGAACAAGAGGGCACTGCGCGTATTTTCGCTTGGGCCCTAATAATTAAAGCTGCAAGCAGCGTTGAGAGGGCCCTCGCACCCGGGCTCACCGCCACCCGTTGGCCTCAGGAAAACAGCGAAAAGTGGGCGTCATGCATTTAAGTGAGTGAATACAGGAGAATTATGCCAAAGTCATTTCGAAATGCCACACTTCCTGCGGCCAACAGGTGGCGCTTTTACCGTAACTGAATTTTGCCATGTTGATGTCTTCATGCCAGGACTATCATTGAACATGTGAAGTTTGAAGCAGATCGGACATTGTATGCCTGAGTTACAACAACTTCCTGTTTCTTTCGTGGCGTTAATCGCATAAATTAGCACTCAGCCATGTGTTGCATGATTTAACGTGTCTCTAGCATGTTTGGTACTTCGTGGCATAATGAAATGTGACTCTGGTAGTGAATTACATTGTGAAGCATGCCATTTCCTGTTGCCAGCAGGTGGCGCTATGACTAACTAAATATTGTCATATAGATGTCTTTAGGCCAGGACTCTTATCACACATGTGAAGTTTGGGGCAGATCAGACATTGTATGCCTGAGTTACAGCAGCTTCCTCTTTCATGGCGAAACATCAGACTTTGTCAGGCCGCCACAGACACGCCCTTCAGCGAAAACTCAAGATCTTTGAAATTTATCATCGCTAAGGTCTTGAGATTAGACTAACAACATTTGATGTTGATCTGGTTAAATCTCTATGAGGAGTTAATCACAGTATAAAACATGTAATTTCCTGTTGCCTGCAGGTGGCGCTATGACTGTAACTGAATATTGTTATGAAGATGTCTTCAGGTTAGGACTCTAATAAAGCATGTGAAGTTTGGGGCAGATCCGACATTGTTTGTCTGAGTTACAACAACTTCCTTTTTCATGGCGAAGACATCAAACTTTGTCAGGCCGCCACGGACACGCCCTTCAGTGAAAACTCTAGATCTTCGCAATTTAACGTCACAAAGGCCTTTAGATTAGACTGACCAAATATGATGTTGATCTGATTAAAGCTCTAGGAGGAGTTTGTTAAAGTACAACGTCTGGAAATGGCAAAAGCTGCACAAATTTTGCAAAGAAAATTCAAAATATCTCACTTCTAGTTGGTTTTCAGATTTCACTCCAAGAGACTTTTTTGTAGGTATTGGGCTGTTAGATGTGTGTACCAAATTTCATACCTGTACATGAAACGTAGTGTCAGGGGCACTTCGTTGAAATTTTTTAGGTGGCGCTATCGAGCCATTTTGCCACACTTAATTCTGAAACCCACATCAGACATAAATTTTCACCACTTCTGACATATCTGCAAAGTTTCATGAGTTTTCGAGTATGTTTCGGCCCTCAAAAAAGTGATTCACCTTACATGGCGAAACATCAGACTTTGTCGGTCACCACGGACACGCCCTTCAACGAAAACTCAAGATCTTTGCAATTTAACATCTCAAAGGCCTTAAGATTAGACTGGCCATATATTATGTGCTTCTGGTTTAATCTCTATGAGGAGTTAATCACAGTGTAAAACATGACATTTCCTGTTGCCCCCAGGTGGCGCTATGACTGTTACTGAATATTGTCATATAGATGTCTTCAGGCCAGGACTATCATTGAACACGTGAAGTTTGGGGCAGATCGGACATAGTATGCCTGAGTTACAACGGCTTCCTTTTTCATGGCGAAACATCAGAATTTGTCATGCCGCCACTGTGACGTTAAATTGCGAAGATCTAAAGTTTTCGGTGAAGGGCGTGTCTAAGGCCTTTAGATTAGACTGACAAAAAATGACATTGATCTGATTAAATCTCTAGGAGGAGTTAATCACAGTGTAAAACATGTCATTTCCTGTTGCCCCCAGGTGGCGCTATGACTGTAACTGAATATTGTTATGAAGATGTCTTCAGGTCAGGACTCTAATAAAACATGTGAAGTTTGGGGCAGATCGGACATTGTATGCCCGGGTTACAACAACTTCCTGTTTCATGGCGAAACATCAAACTTTGCCAGGTCGCCACAGACACGCCCTTCAGTGAAAACTCAAGATCTTCGCAATTTAACGTCACAAAGGCCTTTAGATTAGACTGACTAAATATGATGTTAATCTGATTAAAGCTCTAGGAGGAGTTCGTTAAAGTACAACATGTGGAAATGGCAAAAACTGCCAAAATTTTGTAGAGAAAATTCAAAATATCTCACTTCCTGTTGGGTTTACAAACTTTGCACCCAGGGGCTTTTTTGTAGGTATTGGCCTGTTACATCTGTCTACCGAATTTCATAACTGTACGTGAAATGTAGCACGAAGGGCGCTTAATTGAAATTTTGTAGGTGGCGCTATCGAGCCATTTTGCCACACCTTATTCTGAAACCCACATCAGATGTAAATTTTCACCACTTCTGACGCGTGTGCAAAGTTTCATGAGTTTTCGAGAACGTTTAGGCCCTCAAAAATGCGATTCATTTTGGAGAAGAAGAAAATTTTGGCTGAGCAATTCCAATAGGGTCCTCACACCATCGGTGCTCGGGCCCTAATAATAATAATAATAATAATAATAATAATAATAATAATAAATATAGCTGCAAGCAGCAATTACGGGGCCAAGCACAAAAACGGCACAAGAAGCCAGCCAACATGGCCGTGAGCATCAGACCAACAGCAGCAGTGAGCAATTAGAAAAAAAAGTTATTAGCATTTTTGTCAAGTTTGTTATAACTTTTGAGCACGAGGTGGCGCTGGTCCGAAACTTCTCAGGCTGCTTCAGGGCATTGTCCTGATGACCCATACCAAATTAATGAATTTTGGTCAAACCCATCAGAAGTTATAAGCAAAAATAGCCATTTTTCATATCTCCACTCCAGTAGGTGGCGCTGCGCCGAAACACTGTATGATGCCTCAGGTCATGCTTGTGATGACACATACCAAGTTTGGTCTGAATATGTCAAAGCGTTGTAGAGATACAGCTTCAAGAGTAATTTTTGTATCATCTCTCAAATTCTTTGCTCCGGTATACGAAAACGGTTTGACTTATCATCTTGAAATCCATAACTTTTTGTCGGCATGGTCTGAAGATGATACGGTTCAATTTTGGTGAAAATCGGAGCAAAGGTCTAGGAGGAGTTTGAAAAAGTAGGTTTTTAAAGAAAAACAATATGGCGGACAGGAAGTTCAGCTGAATATGGCAAATTTGATATCTATGTTCTCAGCATGACCCAAGGAATCTATTGAGACCAGTTTCATTACAATCGGTAGATATAATCAAAAGTTATTAGCATTTTTGTCAATTTTGTTAGAAGTTTCGGACCAGCGCCACCTTGTGGTCAAAAGTTATCAGGCTCCTTCAGGGCATTGTCCTGATGAACCATACCAAATTTATGAATTTTGGTCAAACCCATCAGAAGTTATAAGCAAAAACAGCCATTTTTCATATCTCCACTCCAGTAGGTGGCGCTGTGCTGAAACATTGTATGATGCCTCAGGTCATGCTTGTGATGACACATACCAAGTTTGGTCTGAATATGATAAAGCATTGTAGAGATACAGCTTCAAGGGGAATTTTTGCATCACATCTCAAATTCTTTGCTCCGTTATACGAAAACGGTTTGACTTATCGACTTGAAATCCATAACTTTTTGTCGGCATGGTCTGAAGATGACACGGTTCAATTTTGGTGAAAATTGGAGCAACGGTCTAGGAGGAGTTCGAAAAAGTAGGTTTTTAAAGAAAAACAATATGGCGGACAGGAAGTTTAGCTGACTATAGCAAATGTGATATCTATGTTCTCAGCATGACCCAAGGAATCTACTGAGACCAGTTTCATTACAATTGGTGAATACAGTCAAAAGTTATTAGCATTTTTGTAAAATTTTTTATAACTTTTGACCACAAGGAGGCGCTGTGCCGAAACTTCTCAGGCTCCTTCAGGGCATTGTGCTGATGACCCATACCAAGTTTTGTAAAGATACGTTAATGCGTTCGTAAAATACAGCATTTTAACACAAAATTCAAAATGGCCGACGGCCAAAATGGCCGAATTGGGAAAATTGGATATCATTCGACTCGGCATGATTCCCCGAATCCAACGAGACCAAATTTATGATTTTTGGACAAACCCATATGAAGTTATAAGCAAAAATACCCATTTTTCATATCTCCGCACCAGTAGGTGGCGCTGCGCCGAAACACTGCATGGTACCTCAGGTCATGCTTGTGATGACATGTACCAAGTTTGGTCTGAATACGATAAAGCGTTGCGGAGATACAGCCTTACTTCTGTTTTCGCAAGCACTATGTACAATTCGTTCGTGAGTTTTTCAAAAACGGTTTGAGGAATCAACTTGAATTCCATAACTTTTTGTCAGCATGGTGTGAAGATGATCTGATTCAATTTTCATGAAAATCGGAGTAACGGCCTAGGAGGAGTTCGAAAAAGTAAGTTTTTCAGAAAATTCAAAACGGTGGGAAAATTTTCATGACGGAAAATGACGTCATAGGATGCGATCGATTCGTCTTGACCCAAGGAATCAGAGGAAAAAAGAGTTTTGTTTCTAGCCCTTACGGTTCAAAAGTTATTAACATAAACAAAAGTGCAACTTTGGACAGCTGGTGGCGCTAGAGGGATTGAGTTAGAGATTCCAAATTTGCTATGGACAAAGGTCAGACTGTCCTCTGACTGTGTGCCAAATTTCACAACTTTCCCGCAAGCGGTTCTATGGCCTGCCATAGACTTCAAGAGCGGAAGAAGAAGAAGAAGAAGAAATATAGCTGCAAGCAGCAATTACGGGGCCAAGCACAAAAACGGCACAAGAAGTCAGCCAACATGGCTGTGAGCATCAGACCAACTGCAACAGTGAGCAATTAAAGACCTATTAAGATAATTTTAGGCAAAAGAGCTGATAAATGATAAAAAAATGAGGATTTACTGTTTCATCACTTTCGACCAATAGGTGGCGCTGTGACCAAATTAATGTGGTATGGTCAGAGTGAGGTGACAATGACAATCGTAAAGTTTGGTGTCAATATGTCAAAGCATTGCAGAGATACAGCTTCAAGAGTCGTTTTTGCATCATGCCTCAGATTTGTTGCTCCGGTGTACGAAAACGGTTTGTCATATCGACTTGAAATCCATAACTTTTTGTCTGCATGGTCTGAAAATGATACGGTTCGATTTTGGTGAAAATCGGAGCAACGGTCCAGGAGGAGTTCGAAAAAGTATGTTTTTAAAGAAAAACAATATGGTGGACAGGAAGTTCAGCCAACTATAGCAAATTTGATATCTATGTTCTCGGCATGACCCAAGGAATCTACTGAGAACAGTTTCATTTCAATCGGTAAATATATACAAACGTTATTAACATTTTTGTAAATTTGATAACTTTTGACCACAAGGTGGCACTGGTCCGAAACTTCTCAGGCTCCTTCAGGGCATTGTTCTGATGACCCATACCGAGTTTCGTAATGATACTTGAATGCGTTCATAAAATACAGCACTTTAGCACAAAATTCAAAATGGACGATGGCCAAAATGTTTGAAATGGGAAACTTAGATATCATTTGACTCGGCATGACTCCCTGAATCCAACGAGACCAAAGTTATGATTTTTGGACAAACCCATCTGAAGTTATAAGCAAAAATAGCCATTTTTCTTATCTCCGCACCAGTAGGTGGCACTGCGATGAAACACTGCATGATAGCTCATGTCATGATTTTGATGAGATGTACCAAGTTTGGTCTAAATACGATAAAGCATTGCGGAGATACAGGTTCAAGAGTTTGTTTTGCATCATGCCTTAAATTCGTTGCTCCGGTATACGAAAACGGTTTGACGTATCGACTTGAAATCCATAACTTTTTGTCGGCATGGTCTGAAGATGACACGGTTCAATTTTGGTAAAAATCGAAGCAACGGTCTAGGAGGAGTTCGAAAAAGTAGGTTTTTAAAAAAAAAAACAATATGGCGGACAGGAAGTTTAGCTGACTATGGCAAATTTGATATCTATGTTCTCAGCATGACCCAAGGAATCTACTGAGACCAGTTTCATTACAATTGGTGAATACAGTCAAAAGTTATTATCATTTTTGTAAATTTTGTTATAACTTTTGACCACAAGGTGGCGCTGTGCCGAAACTTCTCAGGCTCTTTCAGGGCATTGTCCTGATGACCCATACCAAGTTTCATAATGATAGGCTAATGCGTTCGTAAAATACAGCATTTTAGCACAAAATTCAAAATGGCCAACGGCCTAAATGGCCGATATGGGAAAATTGGATATCATTCTACTCGACATGATGCCCTGAATCTAACGAGACCAAATTTATGATTTTTGGACAAACTCATCAGAAGTTATAAGCAAAAATAACCATTTTTCATATCTCCGCACCAGTAGGTGGCGCTGCGCCGAAACACTGCATGTTGCCTCAGGTCATGCTTGTGATGACATGTACCAAGTTTGGTCTGAATATGATGAAGTGTTGCAGAGATACAGCCTTACATCTATTTTTGCAAGCGCTACGTACCATTCGTTCGTGTTTTTTGAAAACGCTTTGAGCAATCGACTTGAATTCCATAACTTTTTGTCAGCATGGTCTGAAGATGATCTGGTTCAATTTTCGTGCAAATCGGACAAACCGTCTAGGAGGAGTTCGAAAAAGTAGGTTTTTTAGAAAATTCAAAATGGCGGAAAAATTTTCATGACGGAAAATGACGTCATAGGGTGCAATCGATTCGTCTTGACCCAAGGAATCAGAGGGAAAAAGAATTTTGTTTCTAGCCCTTATGGTTCAAAAGTTATTAACATAAACATAAGTGCAACTTTGGACAGCTGGTGGCGCTAGAGGGATTGAGATAGAGACTCCAAATTTGCTATGGGCATAGTGCAGACTGTCCTCTAACTGTGTGCCAAATTTCACAACTTTCCCGCAAGCGGATCTATGGGCTGCCATAGACTTCAAGAGCGGAAGAAGAAACGGAAGAAGAATAATAATAAGCGTACGGAACGCCAACAATAACAATAGGTGCCTAAGCACCTTCGGTGCTTGGCCCCTAAATATAGCTGCAAGCAGCAATTACGGGGCCAAGCACAAAAATGGCACAAGAAGCAAGCCAACATGGCTGGGAGCATCAGACCAACAGCAGTAGTGAGCAATTAGAAAAAAAGTTATTAGCATTTTTGTCAATTTTGTTATATCTTTTGACCACAAGGTGGCGCTGGTCCGAAACTTCTCAGGCTCCTTCAGTGCATTGTCCTGATGACCCATACCAAATTTATGAATTTTGGTCAAACCCATCAGAAGTTATAAGCAAAAATGGCATTTTTAATATCTCCACTCCAGTAGGTGGCGCTGCGCCGAAACAGAGTATGCTGCCTCAGGTCATGCTTGTGAAGACACATACCAAGTTTGGTCTGAATATGTCAAAGCACTGAAGAGATACAGCTTCAAGTGTCGTTTTTGCATCATGCCTCAAATTCTTTGCTCTGGTATACGAAAACGGTTTGACATATGGACTTGAAATCCATAACTTTTTGTCGGCATGGTCTGAAGATGACACAGTTCAATTTTGGTGAAAATCGGAGCAACGGTCTAGGAGGAGTTCGAAAAAGTAGGTTTTTAAAGAAAAACAATATGGCGGACAGGACGTTTAGCTGACTATGGCAAATTTGATATCTATGTTCTCAGCATAACCCAAGGAATCTACAGAGACCAGTTTCATTACAATTGGTTAATATAAACAAAAGTTATTAGCATTTTTGTAAATTTTGTTATAACTTTTGACCACGAGGTGGCGCTGGTCCGAAACTTCTCAGGCTCCTTCAGGGCATTGTCCTGATGACCCATACCAAATTTATGAATTTTGGTCAAACTCATCAGAAGTTATGAGCAAAATAACAATTTTTCATATCTCCACTCCAGTAGGTGGCGCTGCACCGAAACACTGTATAATGCCTCAGGTCATGCTTGTGATGACATGTACCAAGTTTGGTCTAAATATGTCAAAGCATTGTAGAGATACAGCTTCAAGGGTAATTTTTGCGTCACATCTCAAATTCTTTGCTCCGGTATACGAAAACGGTTTGACTTATCGACTTGAAATCCATAACTTTTTGTCGGCATGGTCTGAAGATGACACGGTTCAATTTTGGTGAAAATTGGAGCAACGGTCTAGGAGGAGTTCGAAAAAGTAGGTTTTTGAAGAAAAACAATATGGCGGACAGGAAGTTTAGCTGACTATAGCAAATGTGATATCTATGTTCTCAGCATGACCCAAGGAATCTACTGGGACCAGTTTCATTACAATTGGTGAATACAGTCAAAAGTTATTAGCATTTTTGTAAATTTTGTTATAACTTTTGACCACAAGGTGGCACTGTGCCGAAACTTCTCAGGCTCCTTCAGGGCATTGTGCTGATGACCCATACCAAGTTTTGTAAAGATACGTTAATGCGTTCGTAAAATACAGCATTTTAGCACAAAATTCAAAATGGCCGACGGCCAAAATGGCCGATATGGGAAAATTGGATATCATTCGACTCGGCATGATTCCCCGAATCCAACGAGACCAAATTTATGATTTTTGGACAAACCCATCAGAAGTTATAAGCAAAAATACCCATTTTTCATATCTCCGCACCAGTAGGTGGCGCTGCGCCGAAACACTGCATGGTACCTCAGGTCATGCTTGTGATGACATGTACCAAGTTTGGTCTGAATACGATAAAGCGTTGCGGAGATACAGCCTTGCTTCTGTTTTCGCAAGCACTACGTACAATTCCTTCGTTAGTTTTTCGAAAACGGTTTGAGGAATCAACTTGAATTCCATAACTTTGTGTCAGCATGGTCTGAAGATGATCTGATTCAATTTTCATGAAAATCGGAGTAACGGCCTAGGAGGAGTTCGAAAAAGTAAGTTTTTCAGAAAATTCAAAATGGCGGAAAAATTCTCGTGACGGAAAATGACGTCATATGGTGCGTTCGATTCGTCTTGAGCCAAGGAATAAGAGGAAAAAGAATTGTGTTTCTAGCCCTTATGGTTCAAAAGTTATTAACATAAACATAAGTGCAACTTTGGACAGCTGGTGGCGCTAGAGGGATTGAGATAGAGACTCCAAATTTGCTGTGGACAAAGGTCAGACTGTCCTCTAACTGTGTGCCAAATTTCACAACTTTCCCGCAAGCGGTTCTATGGGTTGCCATAGACTTCAAGAGCGGAAGAAGAAGAAGAAGAAGAAGAAGAAGAAAAAAAAAATAAAACAAAAAGAACGCCAACAACAACAATAGGTGCCTCCGCACCTTCGGTGCTTGGCCCCTAAATATAGCTGCAAGCAGCAATTATGGGGCCAAGCACAAAAACGGCACAAGAAACCAGCCAACACGGCTGGGAGCATCAGACCAACTGCAACAGTGAACAATTAAAGACGTATTAAGATCATTTTAGGCATAAGAGCTGAAAAATTATCAAAAATGAGGATTTACTGGTTCATAACTTTCGACCAATAGGTGGCGCTGTGTCCAAATTGTTGTGGTATGGTCAGAGTGAGGTGACAATGACACTTCCAAAGTTTGGTGTCAATATGTCAAAGCACTGAAGAGATACAGCTTCAAGAGTCATTTTTGAATCATGCCTCAAATTCTTTGCTCTGGTATACAAAAACGGTTTGACATATGGACTTGAAATCCATAACTTTTTGTCGGCATGGTCTGAAGATGACACGGTTCAATTTTGGTGAAAATCGGAGCAACGGTCTAGGAGGAGTTCGAAAAAGTAGGTTTTTAAAGAAAAACAATATGGCGGACAGGACGTTTAGCTGACTATGTCAAATTTGATATCTATGTTCTCAGCATAACCCTAGGAATCTACAGAGACCAGTTTCATTACAATTGGTTAATATAGACAAAAGTTATTAGCATTTTTGTAAATTTTGTTATAACTTTTGACCACGAGGTGGCGCTGGTCCGAAACTTCTCAGGCTCCTTCAGGGCATTGTCCTGATGACCCATACCAAATTTATGAATTTTGGTCAAACCCATCAGAAGTTATAAGCAAAAATGGCATTTTTAATATCTCCACTCCAGTAGGTGGCGCTGCGCCGAAACACTGCATGGTACCTCAGGTCATGCTTGTGATGACATGTACCAAGTTTGGTCTGAATACGATAAAGCGTTGCGGAGATACAGCCTTACTTCTGTTTTCGCAAGCACTACGTACAATTCCTTCGTTAGTTTTTCAAAAACGGTTTGAGGAATCAACTTGAATTCCATAACTTTTTGTCAGCATGGTCTGAAGATGATCTGATTCAGTTTTCATGAAAATCGGAGTAACGGCCTAGGAGGAGTTCGAAAAAGTAGGTTTTTCAGAAAATTAAAAATGGCGGAAAAATTTTCATGACAGAAAATGGTCATATGGTGCAAACGATTCGGCTTGAGCCAAGGAATCAGAGGAAAAAAAAGAATTTTGTCTCTAACCCTTATGGTTCAAAAGTTATTAACATAAACATAAGTGCAAATTTGGACAGATGGTGGCGCTAGAGGGATTGAGTTAGAGACTCCAAATTTGCTATGAACATAGATCAGACTGTCCTCTAACTGTGTGCCAAATTTCATAACTTTCCCGCAAGCGGTTCTATGGGCTGTCATAGACTTCAAGAGCAGAAGAAGAAGAAGAAGAAGAAGAAAAAAAAAAAAAAAAGAACACCAACAATAACAATAGGTGCCTCCGCACCTTCGGTGCTTGGCCCCTAAATATAGCTGCAAGCAGCAATTACGGGGCCAAGCACAAAAACGGCACAAGAAGCCAGCCAACATGGCTGGGAGCATCAGACCAACAGCAGCAGTGAGCAATTAGAAAAAAAAGTTATTAGCATTTTAGTCAATTTTGTTATAACTTTTGACCACATGGTGGGGCTGGTCTGGAACGGTTAATATAAACAAAAGTTATTAGCATTTTTAAAAATTTTGCTATAACTTTTGACCACAAGGAGGCGCTGTGCCGATACTTCTCAGGCTCCTTCAGGGCATTGTTCTGATGACACATACCAAATTTATGAATTTTGGTCATGATTGTGATTACACGTACTAAGTTTGGTCTAAATATGATAAAGCATTGCAGAAATACAGCTTCAAGAGTCGTTTTTGCATCATGCCTCAAATTCGTTGCTCTGGTATACGAAAACGTTTTGACTTGACTTGAAATCCATAACTTTTTGTCGACATGAAGATGATACGGTTCGATTTTGGTGAAAATCGGAGCAACGGTCTAGCAGGAGTTCGAAAAAGTAGGTTTTTAAAGTAAAACAATACAGCGGACAGGAAGTTCAGCTAACTATGGCACATTTGATATCTATGTTCTCAGCATGACCCACGGAATCGACTGAGACCAGTTTCATTATAATCGGTTAATATAAACAAAAGTTATTAGCATTTTTGAAAATTTTGCAATAACTTTTGACCACAAGGAGGCGCTGTGCCGATACTTCTCAGGCTCCTTCAGGGCATTGTCCTGATGACCCATACCAAGTTTCGTAACAATACGCTAATGCGTTCGTAAAATACAGCATTTTAGCACAAAATTAAAAATGGCTGACAGCCAAAATGTTTGATATGGGAAAATTGGATATCATTCGACTTTGTATGATTCCCCGAATCCAACGAGACCAAATTTATGATTTTTGGCCAAACCCATCAGAAGTTATAAGCAAAAATACCCATTTTTCATATCTCCGCACCAGTAGGTGGCGCTGTGCCGAAACGCTGCATGATACCTCAGGTCATGCTTGTGATGACATGTACCAAGTTTGGTCTGAATATGATAAAGCGTTGTGGAGATACAGCCTTATGTCTATTTTTGCAATCACTATGTTCAATTCGTTCGCTTGTTTTACGAAAACGGTTTGAGGAATCAACTTTAATTCCATAACTTTTTGGTCGGCATTGTCTGAACATGATCTGGTTCAATTTTCGTGAAAATCGGAGTAACGGCCTAGGAGTTTAAAAAAGTACGTTTTTCAGAAAGTTCAAAATGACGGAAAATGACGTCATAGGGTGCAATCGATTCGGCTTGAGCCAAGGAATCAGAGGAAAAAAATTGCAGCTGGTGGCGCTAGAGGGATTGAGTTAGAGACTCCAAATTTGCTATGGACATAGCTCAGACTGTCCTCTAACTGTGCCAAATTTCATAACTTTCCCACAAGCGGTTCTATGGGCTCTCATAGACTTCAAGAGCAAAAGAAGAAGAAGAAGAAGAAGAAGAAGAAGAAGAAGAAGAAGAAGAAGAAGAAGAAGAAGAAGAAGAAAAAGAACGCCAACGGATACAATAGGTGCCTCCGCACCTTCGGTGCTTGGCCCCTAATAAAAAGAAATCTAACGATTACAATAGGTGCCTCCGCACCTTCGGTGCTTGGCCCCTAAAAAAAAAAAAAAAGAACGCCAACAATAACAATAGGTGCCTCCGCACCTTCGGTGCTTGGCCCCTAATATTAATAAGAAAACTAACGGAAAAATAGGTGCCTCCGCACCTTCGGTGCTTGGCCCCTAAAAACTAACAATAACAATAGGTGCCTAAGCACCTTCGGTGCTTGGCCCCTAATAATAAGAAAACTAACGGAAACAATAGGTGCCTCCGCACCTTCGGTGCTTGGCCCCTAATTAAAAAACGGAACGCCAACGGATACAATAGGTGCCTACGCACCTTTGGTGCTTGGCCCCTAATAAGAAAACTAACGGATACAATAGGTGCCTTCGGTGCTTGGCCCCTAATAAAAAAAAAAAAAAAAAAAAACGCCAACATCCCAGCCAGCAATGACATGTGGGGCCCAGATGAGGGCTTCATGGGCGGCAAGTGTGGGCCCCATTATGGGCTTGCACCCGGGATCCACATTGGGGCAAGCTGTGGAAGCCCAGACGTACTAAAAGTGGGACCTGTAAGGGTACTGCATGGGTCTTAATTGGGCAATTCATGTCAGACCCATTTGGGCCCCACCTGCCCAAAGGGGTCCAAAGTGGGCTTTGCAACATGGCTACACAGATGGGCTTTAAATGGGATCTGTAAGAGTCTTATGTGGGTCCTAACTGGGCAATTCATGCCAAACCCATTTGGGCCCCACCTGCCCAAAGGGGTTTAAAGTGGGCTTGCACCCGGGATCCACATGGGGGCCAGCCGTGGATGCCCAGATGGGTTTTAAGTGGGATCTGTAAGGGTCTTATGTGGGTCCTAACTGGGCAATTCATGCCAAACCCATTTGGGGCCCACCAGTCTGAAGGGGTTTAAAGTGGGCTTGCACCCGGGATCCACATGGGGGCCAGCCATGGATGCCCAGGTGGGTTTTAAGTGGGATCTGTAAGGGTCTTATGTGGGTCTTAACCGGGCAATTCATGACAGACCCATTTGGGCCCCACCTGCCTAAAGGGGTTTAAAGTGGGCTTGCACCAGGATTCAACCGTGAATGCCCATATGGGCTTAAAGTGGGCTCTGTAAGGATCTTATGTTGGTCCTAACTGGGCAATTCATGCAAGATAAGCCCAACCATTCATTTAAGGAAACAATCTAAGAAAAATTAAAAATGAAGAATGAATGTAAGTACAAGATAAATACAAGACACTTGATGCTTTGAACTGCAAGAAATATATTAAATTGAACAACAAAAATTATCTTTAAAAAACAATGTCACAACATACGGTAAACTAAAAAAATATATTTTAAAAAAATCTCTGGAAAAAAACCTAATCTTTAACAATTAAAATTTTACAACGTACCAGTAAACTGAAACCGTGTCTGAAAAAAAGAAAACAAAACATCTCTCCAAAAATACATCCAAAACAGTCATGGCGTTTGTGTTGTCGATGTTCTTTTTTACCCATAGATATATGAGCAATATCACACTCGTAGCCGTGCGATATGGCTGTATATCAGCACGCTGTGATTCGTCTGTAGGTAATATCGCACGGCTACGAGTGTGATATTGCGTTTATACAACAGTTCGACGGCACGACTTTGGTAAAGTTGGTTTTATATTCGCACATTCGGACTTATGATAAATTAAAACTTTCCAATAAAAGTGCAATAAATTAACCCATACGGTAAAAAAAAAAAATATATTTTCAAATATATTTTTACATACATTTCAAAATATACAAAAAATGGCCAAAAAATATATTTGCTATAAATATATTTTCACATATAAATATATTTTCTAAAAATATATTTTTTGGCCATTTTTTGTATATTTTTAAAAATATATTTTCAAAATATATTTTACAAAAGCATTTAAAAATATATTTTGCCCTACATATATTTCAACCCAAGAAAATACATTCACGTCACATTTGAAAAACTTTTATTTGTTGTCTATAACACGTGAACATTTCAATAAAAATCAGCAAGGAACATACTTTACAATGTTCAAAAAATTATAACTTTTTTGCTTTCAAGAAGTCTCAGTTTCCCCACGTCAAATCCTCAAAGCCTCTTTGGACACATTTGGAAATCTCTTCTTGACTGTCAGACAAAAATCAGTTATTTTTTTAACTTAATGTTTCTAGTAAATTTTCCTTTCACTAAGTATTAACTTACCGTATATATGGCTGCCATGGTTTCCTCATCAAAGGCACTTCTTCTCTGTCTCTACCACTGTACTCATACAAAAGACAAAACACAATCACTGAACATCAGTACAGGTACAGAGGGCATGCACTTTGTCCTCTAACTAGTTTTGGATTTCCTGATATTTTTGTTTACACTGGAACTAAAACAATTACAGGTATACTGGATTTTAAAGATATTTAATGGGCATATTTTTAGACAGTACAGTAAAGAAACTGATGATTGAGGAGAGGTCGAATTAGCCTCTCTTTACACTTCTGCATTGCATTTTCACTTTTACAAATGAAGGGATAGTGGAATATCACAAAGTCACTCAGTTAAGCTAACTTAACAAAGGGATACTTACCCTCATGCTGTTCCAGTTGATGACATTCTCTTTTTCTGTGGAATACAAACAGAGATATTTAGAAAAATAATCCATCTCTGTGTGTTCACGCAAGAAGGTCAAAAACCAAAGTGAACATGACGGTAATCCACATGACCTCAGTTGATTAATCAACTTCTTCTGAAGTGAAACAATAGGTGTGTTTTTGGAAAATACTGTTATGTTAAATTTGTTACATTACAGATTTGCCAACTGTCCAATATGGGCTCAAAGTCAACATGTTGTAATTTGTGATGTGTTTTAAAGCTTGAGGAATCATTTGGATGTACAGACTTTAAAATATTAGTATTTTTCTAACACACACCTAGTGTTTCACTTCAACTAAGGTCATGTTGACTATATCATGTTTATTACTGTGAAGCTGTTTTGTATAAAGTGCCACAGAAATGAAGATGACTTGACTATGAACATTATCCTGTACCTGTGACTTGTGGTTCTCCAGCACAATCGTTGGGCTGGTGGGGCGGACAGCAAGTGGACAAGCGTCTTGACAGATTGGTTTTGACCCGCACCTGTTCCAGACAAAAACAGATATTAACACAAGTGCAGAGAACATATCAATTAAAAAATTACACCAATAAAATAATATAATTTGCTTAACAGTGCTTAATTAAAAAAAAAAATCTACTTCTTAAAGTGTCCCATCATTCTCACCTTGTTGCTGTTGCACAAACCGTCTCTGCTTCTGCTATTGAAAATAAAAAGTAGATTTTTTTTACAGTAATGAATGACACATGTAAACCTGTAAGTTGTGACATAAGCATCTTCTGTTACAAGCAACTTACTGAATCACTGGCTCAACTGGATAATCGAAAACAGCTTCATTCAGCAGAAAGTGAATAAAAATTATATTATAGTAAGGCTATATTAATATATTAATGATAATAATAATAGTAGAAAAGGAGTCACGTGACACGATGCGAAAGGAGGTTGAGTAACAGCGAGCTCCGCTTCAATCTGCTTAATTTATCCTATCATTCACTTTGTTCCGATGAAAGTTTTTGTGATTTGGGCGTCTAAGTGATATTTGAACAAGATAATGTCAAAAAACTCGAAATCCTCGGCCTGTGGGGACATTAAAAAACACTTACGTTCACACGCGCCCGATGCGTCTCAGGATCAAGATGGCCGAGGCCCAGCCGAGCCTGAAACGGTCTCGGAGTCTCTTGCTGAGAAACACGACATCGCCAATATTTACACGATCCTGACAAAAATATCCGGTGACATGGATGGTATTACAGAGATACGGAAAACTACCGCGTCGATGGAGGCTAAATTATCCGCTCTCATCACAAGGCTGGACGAGGTGGAAAAACGAGTGGAGTTTTTGGAAGGATCCGAGAAAGAACTAAAAGCTAATCCACCTGCCAGTAAAGTCAAGCTGGATCAGTTATGGGACAAAATTGAAGATATGGAAAATCGCAGCAGACGCAACAATATTCGTATCGTCGGAATTCCGGAAGGCAAAGAAGGCCAGGATATGGTGAAGTTTCTGGACGGCATTATTCCGCCACTGATTGATCGGTCGGACCGGCAATTAGAGATAGAACGCGCACACAGATCCCCCAGTCAACGTCCCAACTCGACTGACAAACCCCGGCCTATTCTGGCAAGATTTCTACGTTCTGCCGACAGGGACTTTGTGCTTCGTGCAGCCAGGAATAAAGGTAGTCTAAGCTGGGAAAAACAACAATATAATGGTCTTCCCGGACTTCGCCAGATCTACTCAGCTGAAGAGAGAGCGTTTTAAGGAGTGTAAAAAAATTCTCCACACGAAAAAGGTGAGCTTCGCGCTTCTGTATCCTGCTAAACTGAGAATTGAAGCAAGAGACGGCCGCAAGACTTTCACATGCCCGCGACAGGCTATGGCTTTCATTGAAAAAATGGAGTAAACGTTGTCACTGCCTTTTCCTTATCCCTCTTTTTTTTATTATATTTTATATTTATATATTTTATATTTATATATATATATATATATATATATATATATATATATATATATATATATTTATATATATATATATATATATATAGATTTTTTTTTTTTTTTTTTTTTTTTTTTTTCTCGTCCTCACCACCGCTGATGGGAGTTTATTGTCTTTCATTGGATAAGTTATTGTAGAAGCAGACTCTACACGGAGTACCTCCCGATCAAGAGCCACGGACCTCTGGATCATTGTGAGATGGACTTTAGATAAGGTTAAGCGCACTGTTCAGGTTCAGCGCACCTTTTCTTTTTCTTTTCTATGGGTTGTTTGGGGCTTTAAGGTCATATTATTGCTTAGTTATGTTTCAGAGAAACTGGGCTTGGCTATATTTGTTACTGTTTATGAAGAATGTCACTTTCTGATTTAGACAAATTATCTTTTTGTACTTGGAACGTGAATGGGTTGGGGCATCATATTAAAAGGAGGAAGGTGGTGTCTGTACTCAGGCGGAACAGATTTGATATTATATTTTTACAAGAAACACATCTTGCTAACCAGGAAGCTGAGAAACTGGGCAGGGCAGTCGGAGGATTTGTGTTCTGCAGTGAAGGGTCAAGTAGTAGTAGGGGGGTAATGATTTTAGTTAAAAAACATCTACAATTTAGATTGGTTAAACAAATGAATGATACAATAGGAAGAGTTATTATGGTCTGGGCTGAAATCCAGGGCCAAAATATACTGTTGGCAAATGTTTACGCACCCAATCTTGATGATCACAATTTTTTTATAGATTTGGAATCTAAGATGCAAGCAACTAGGAACCACTACGAGATTGTTCTGGGTGGAGACTTTAATTTATTAATGGACCCTGTTCTTGATCATAGTGGCTCAAAAGTTTGTACTACACCTAAAGCTAGAATGGTGTTACAAAGGATGTGTAAATATTTAGGCCTTACTGATATTTGGAGACTCCTGAATCCACAAGGGAGAGATTATACTTTTTTCTCAAATGCACATAATATTTTTTCTAGAATTGATTTTTTCTTCTGTCAAGATCACTTATCCCATCTGTAATTACATGTAACATAGGAAACATCTTAGTTTCAGACCATGCTTGGGTGGGTTTGCAGATGAAACCTTATATTGAGAGGAAAAAAAACATTCAGATGGCGTTTGAACAAGTCCCTTTTACAAATTCCAGCATTTAAACAAATGTTAAAAACAGAAATTAATTACGTAGATACTAATTGGGCATCTGTGTCCTCAGCTGGTCTGGCATGGGATGCACTTAAGGCAGTTATTAGAGGGCGTATAATTCAATACGCGAGCTTTTACAAAAAGCTTAAGGAAAATGAAATTTCGGAATTGGAAAATAATATAAAAAAAGCTGAAACAAAGATGAAACGTCATACGACACCTAGTGGCCTCAGGGAATTAACGCAACTAAAATATAGATATAATAACATTTTGTCTCAAAAGATGGAGTTTCTATTATTTAGAGCAAGACAGACCTACTTTGAGTCAGGGGATAAGGCAGGCAAACTTTTAGCCAATTATATTAAACACAAGGAGTCCTCATCAATTATTGCAGCTGTCAGAGCTCCTGGAGGAGAGTTTTTTACTGCTGCTACAGATATAAACAAGCAGTTTAAAGATTTTTACATTGACCTTTATAAATCCACATCCTCGTCAACTAACGAGGAAATTAGTAATTTCCTGGAGCCACTAGACCTTCCTCAATTATCAAGTGAGCACAAGGAATTTCTTGACTTTGATAACCTCCATTATTTCCTCCAACGTTATATCTAAGCATTACCTACAGGGAAAGCTCCTGGACCAGATGGCTTTGTCGCAGAGTTCTTTAAGGATTTGGTTTCAGAACTGGCTCCGTTAATGTTAGAAGTCTTTATGGAGGCACTTCAGAGGGGTGAATTGCCACAAACAATGTCACAAGCTGTCATTAGCCTTATACTTAAAAAGGACAAAGATGCAAGTGATTGTAAAAGCTACCGCCCAATATCACTGATCCAATTGGATACTAAAATTTTGTCAAAGATTCTAGCTAATCGCTTAAACAAAGTTATTTCATCGCTCATACATGTGGATCAAGTAGGCTTCATTATTGGTCAGTCTGGTGGTCAGTAATGGAGGAACAAATCCCAATTGCAGCCATTTCATTAGATGCGGAAAAGGCTTTCGACATGGTAGAGTGGCATTATCTTTTCAAAATTCTAGAAGTTTATGGTTTTGGCAATACATTCATTAGATGGATTAAATTACTTTATAAACAACCCTTAGCTACAGTGCAAACCAATGGTCTGATGTCAGAGTATTTTTCTCTGGGCAGAGGAACCCGACAAGGCTGTCCCCTTTCCCCATTGTTGTTCTGTCTAGCTTTGGAACCATTAGCCGCTTCCATAAGAAAAAATAGTGATTTTCCCGGAGTCATAGCAGGGGGAGAAGTACACAAGCTTATGCTTTATGCCGATGACATTTTATTGTTTGTTTCTGATCCCAGCAGATCTATACCCTGCCTCCTTAGAACAATCGACTCGTTCTAAGTTTTCTGGCTATAGGGTGAATTGGTCGAAAACTGAAGCCCTTGCACTAACTGCTTTTTGTCCTTCAACAGCCTTTCACCCTGGCATATTTCAATGGCCCAAGTTAGGTTTAAGATACTTAGGCATTCTATTTCCCCCTGACTTTAAGGATTTAGTTAGAGTTAACTTTGATCCCTTAATGAAAAAAATCTCATGTGATATGGAGAGGTGGGCTCCACTCCTCTTGTCACTGGCTGGGAAAGTCAATGTAATTAAAATGAGTTGTACACCCAAACTTAATTACTTATTACAGTCACTCCCAATACAAATACCTCTTTCATATTTTAAACAGTTTGATAGAATTTGTAAGAATTTTATTTGGAACGGTAAGCGGCCCCGATTGCATTCCAATAAGTTACAGAGGCCCGTAGAAAAAGGTGGTCTAGGGCTGCCCAATGTATTGTATTATTATTACGCTTTTAGTCTTAGACACTTGGCTCACTGGTCACTTCCCCCTGAGCGAGCCCCCCCTTGGTACAAGATTGAACAGTCTGCTTTGCCATCCATTTCGCTTTTACAAAGCATATCCATTAAACTGGTTGGAAAGGTAAAAAAGCATCCAATTATTTCACACTTAAATGCGATTTGGTTAAAGATCTCACGTCTGCATAGTTTTAACCCCTATTTAAATGTTAGCTCAAGCCTTTGGCTGAATCCAAAACTGTGTATTAATAAAGCTCCCTTTCTTTGGAAAGACTGGGCGAAGAAGGGTCTTGTCAATCTAGGAGATCTTTATGAAAATGGTAGTTTGAAGTCATTTGAGTGTATCCAGCAGCAATACAATGTACCTCGATCTCAGTTTTTCCGATATTTACAACTACGACATCTACTATGTGAAACTTTTGGTTCCACTACCCAGCTTCCTGAGTTAGCAGATGCCCATTGTAGGATTTTTTCATTATACGGGAAGGGTCATGAAGCATCTATGTACTACTCGTGGTTGATTCAAAACATTGGTGAAGCAAATTCTCAAGCGCTTAAGATAATATGGGAAAGGGATCTGAACATTATATTAGATGATAAAGAGTGGCAGGGAATTTTAAAGAATGCTAAAATGGCTTCGAGGGATGCCAAAATACGTCTTATACAGTTTAAGATTGTACATCGGTTTTACTGGACCCCTTCCAGATTGTTTAAACTTGGGTTAAAAGATACACCTTTGTGTTGGAGATGTAAGGCTGAGACTGGTGATTCAGCTCATGCCCTTTGGTCCTGCATAAAAGTTCAAGATTTTTGGAAAAGAGTTCAGGAACACATATGTTTAATCTTAGACCTCCAGGTCTTTGTTACGTTTGCTGGTGTAGAGATGAGGCAGATACGGATTTCCACAATACATTCAATACTTTAATATAAACGAAGGCAGAGAACACCATACATACGCTAACACAAACAGAGAACGGACGAGGAGTGAAGGGAGTGAGTGCAATATATGGGGAGTGCTGACAATAGAGTCCAGGTGCAGGTGATGAGTGACGATGAGGAGCTGACGAGGGAAGTGAGTGCAGGTGTGGAGAACAGAAGGATCTTGGGAAATAGAGTCCAGGGGAACACGGGATCTGGAGACCTCAAACCGGAGCAGGGGGAGGAGTAGACTGGAGTGGAGGTCTCCAGGGCAGCCTCAAAAGCCATGGCGGGTCAGGAGCCGTGGGCAGCCATGGCGGGTCAGGAGCCGTGGGCAGCCATGGCGGGTCAGGAGCCGTGGGCAGCCATGGCGGGTCAGGAGCCGTGGGCAGCCATGGCGGGTCAGGAGCCGTGGGCAGCCATGGCGGGTCAGGAGCCGTGGGCAGCCATGGCGGGTCAGGAGCCGTGGGCAGCCATGGCGGGTCAGGAGCCGTGGGCAGCCATGGCGGGTCAGGAGCCGTGGGCAGCCATGGCGGGTCAGGAGCCGTGGGCAGCCATGCAGGGTCAGGGGCCGAAGCCTTCGAGGCGTTGAGCCCAGGCGGCGGTGAGGGACCGGCGGGTGATGGCCGAACTGTAGGCTCCGCCGACCGAAGCGCAGCCGGGGCTCCAGAAGGCCGCAGTGGAAGCAGGAGGACAGCCAACAAAACGAACACCGGGGGGAGTGAGGAGGCCAACTGGAACTGAGGGACGGAGTGACGGAGCGGAGCCGGAGGAGTGTAGTCCAGAGGGGAGGGCAGGCCGACGAGTGAACAAGGTGTGAGTGGAGGCAGGATGGATACTGGTGAAGCTGGTGGACTGATGGACAACGGTGGAGCAGAGGGAGGTTGGAGCCGGGGTGAAGGTAATCGCCCAGAGGTCCGAGGTGGAGATCTGGGCGAGGGGGCTTGAGGTGAAGGTTCAGTGAAGAAACACATGGGAGGCGGGAGAGGGAGGCAGGGAGGGAACACAGTCCTTACAAAGTTCATAACAAAGGGCTCGGCGGTGGCAGGAGCGGCAGGCTCGGCGGCGGCGGCGGCGGCTGGAGCGGCAGGCTCGGCGGCGGCGGCGGCGGCTGGAGCGGCAGGCTCGGCGGCGGCGGCGGCGGCTGGAGCGGCAGGCTCGGCGGCGGCGGCGGCGGCTGGAGCGGCAGGCTCGGCGGCGGCGGCTGGAGCGGCAGGCTCGGTGGCGGCGGCTGGAGCGGCAGGCTCGGCGGCGGCGGCTGGAGCGGCAGGCTCGGCGGCTGGAGCGGCAGGCTCGGCGGCGGCGGCTGGAGCGGCAGGCTCGGCGGCGGCGGCTGGAGCGGCAGGCTCGGCGGCGGAGACTGGAGAACTTGGCTCGGCGGCGGAGACTGGAGAACTTGGCTCGGCGGCGGAGACTGGAGAACTTGGCTCGGCGGCGGAGACTGGAGAACTTGGCTCGGCGGCGGAGACTGGAGAACTTGGCTCGGCGGCGGAGACTGGAGAACTTGGCTCGGAGGAGACTGGGGTTGAGGGCCATTTCATCCCCTCAAATACAATTAAAATCCCCACAGGCACTGGAGCTGGCTCTGTGGGGACTGGAGCTGGCTCTGGAGATACTGGAGCGGGCTCTGGAGATACTGGAGCGGGCTCTGGAGATACTGGAGCGGGCTCTGGAGATACTGGAGCGGGCTCTGGAGATACTGGAGCGGGCTCTGGAGACACTGGAGCGGCTTGCTTCCTCCTCCTCCGCTTACGGGACCCAGTTGAGGATTGTGGGTCCCGTGTGGGGCAGGCAGGGAGTTCGCTGGAAAGGTATGCAGAGGAAGCCGGAGGTTGACTGACTGGCCCGGCCAACCGTGTCTCTGGATGGACTAGAGACAGACACCCATCCTGAACCCAATCCACGATAAATTTGGAATCATTTAACCATAAAATGGAATTTATGGTTTCGCTTAAGGAGAAACGATAATCGGGTTCACAAAAACGGATGGTGTCATCATCTAGTCCATCCAGAAACAGGGAGATCAAAACTGCTTCAGGCCAGTCAGACAAATAAGCGAGCTCAACGAACTCCTCCACATACCTCTCCAGCGAACGACCTACCTGCAGGAGCCCGATAAAGGCGATCGCCGGCTGTCAGGGTGAGAGGCGTTGGAGGAGCTGGATCCAGGGAGCCGGTGAAAGTCTCCATTATTTTTTTTTCCCTGTGGAAAATCCGGTCGTTTTAGGTCCGTTCTTCTGTTACGTTTGTTGGTGTAGAGATGAGGCAGATACGGATTTCCACAATACATTCAATACTTTAATATAAACGAAGGCAGAGAACACCATACATACGCTAACACAAACAGAACGGACGAGGAGTGAAGGGAGTGAGTGCAATATATGGGGAGTGCTGACAATAGAGTCCAGGTGCAGGTGATGAGTGACGATGAGGAGCTGACGAGGGAAGTGAGTGCAGGTGTGGAGAACAGAAGGATCTTGGGAAATAGAGTCCAGGGGAACACGGGATCTGTAACAGTCTTACTATGTCCTAAGCTTTTTATATTAGGTGGGTGGATAAATAATGATTTAATAAACGCCGGCACAAAATCCTGGATTCAAACTAGTCTATTGATTGGCAGACAAATTATTCTCCGGAGCTGGAAATCAGAAGACGCCCCCTCTTTTCAAGAATGGGTAGCTGAACTCTCAAGAGTGGCTGCATATGAAAAAATGTCATATAAGCAGAGGGACAACTTAAAATTGTATTTTAAAAAATGGTCCAAGTACTTAATCTATTTGGAAGTGGAGCATGTGAATAGCATGTTTTGATTGTGACACTGTAAAGACTTCATTTTATTTAATTTTTTTTTAATTTTTTTTTTTTTAATTGTTATTTCCACTCCTTTTTCTTTACACAATGTTGATTGTGTGGTTCGTCTATCGTTAGCCAAGGAATGACCTTAAAGCCATCTTTAGGGAATAGTTCGGGTGGTTTGTTAAAGGGAAAAAAAAAAAAGAAAAAAAAAAAACAGATTCTGAATTGTATTCTGTATTCTATCCTGTCATTTGCATGAGAATCAATAAAATTGTTAATCGCAAAAAAATAATAGTAGAAAAATTGAGCGTATGAAATGCCATTAATGCCAAACCAGCATATGCCTGAACTTTAATAAAGAGAAAATAATGTGTGCCTAATTAACAAGTTTAGTAAAACATTAAATTTAGCCAAAAAAAAAAAAAAAAAAAAAAAATTACGTTACAGGCTCCACTATCAGTGACAGGAGCATCATAGATCGACAACAGCAGGCAGCACGGTCTCCCAAACACTCTACAGCTGAAAGTGGCAATGAACATTATTTTTAGTCGTCATTTTTCACATATGTAAAGTTATAACGTTAGCTCTTACCTTTTACTCCGAGAACTCCCGACGTCCCGACTGACGACCGTTAGAGTTCAAAATGACGCGCATGCGCAGTACTCCAAAAGTCCGTGAGCGCTGCTAGTGGTTTCCCATTCAAATTACGTCACAGTTAACATCGTACATCTAGCGATTTTATTAATCTATTTATTTGATGTAGATCTAAACGCTATATTACACTGGCAATAAATTACAATTAAATAAATAAATTCACTAATTAATAAGTAATAGACTAAAACACACATTTGTGAGGTGCCATGATTACACAGATCTGTATTTTTGGGAAGATATGTGAATGTGGAAAATATGTGTAAATTCATGTTTTTCTGTAAGTGTTTAAAATTCTTCAAACATAATGGATAGTTTTGTTCGCAAGGCTTTCTTCCATGCACATTTGCATTGTCGACTAAGATTGGAAATGTATTCTCTTGCGCCCTGAAATATATTTTTATATATAAATATATTTTTCCTGCCCCTGAAGTATATGAAGGTTGAAACAAAATATATTTTTAGTCACTGTTTGCAACATATATTTACCATATATTTAAAATATATTTTGGCCAGATAACATTTTTTTTTTTTACCGTATGGGAATGTTTGCGAATTTTAATCAGCAACATGATATTGACAACCAACAATTGTCAACTTACAACATTTATCACAGTCGATCAAAATAGTCAAGTATTCTTTTAATGGCATATTTACTTGTGAATGTCCACTGAATGTCCAATGTAGTGTGATTAACAAGGCTATTGAATACGGATGTCTGAATGTGCGAATATAAAACCAACTTTACCCAAGTGACGGCATGAGTGTGTAAATAAATAAGAACAACAACGGAGTGTCTTTAAAACCCTCTTTTGTGCAGCACTACTTCCGCCACGGATTCATATCGCAAGTTGTCAGTTGGACCAAGCCTCCGTTACTAACTCTAAAACGTCACTTTAGAACTAGTGACGAAGGAACGTCGAGTCGCTTCATTGAAACACATTGAATTTTATACAGTATTAGAGAAAGAGAGAGAGTAGGCTATTACCTGTGTCTGATATATTGCATTACATTCATTCTTCAAGTCGATGTCCATAATATTATATCCATTATAAAAGTCCGTTTGAATGTCCTCTGAGGAAAGCGATCTTTGTATAACACCACAGGACTAAAAACAACTTCCTTTGCAAAAGTTCCTTTCAATTTAAAAGTCTCTTGTGCTTCACTGACTCATTCTCCTGTAAAGTGATGCCACCATCTAATGGCGTATTAATGTAACTTTCACTCAATCCATATTGACTTACTAATGGACATATTTATATAAAATAATATTTATTGAACAACAAATAAGCACAATTGTACAGTTCAGTCAAACAAAGCACTAGTTATTTACAAAAAAACAAAAAAACAAAAACAAAAACCATTTATGCTTGTATGTGGGTTTTACAAATATTTAACGAATGAAAAGGATTTTAAAAGAGCTTGTGACAAAACCTCTTATCTCAATTGGATCCTCAAACTGTCAATCAAACTTTATTTACCTTGACATTGCATAGAGGAGATGTCCAAACTGCGTGCACACTTCATTCACCAGGGGAGGCGGATTAATGTAATAAAGATCTGATGTTTGAAAAAAAAAAAAAAAAAAAAAAAAAAAAAAAATTGTAAATCGTTTTCTTTACTCAAAAAAACCCTATGTTTATAAAGTTTAATGTTTTACGTATTTGAAGAGTCTTCGTCTGATATGTCCCGTCTAGTTGAAGCCAATATGGTATATATAATGATGTAACATAACGTTGTTTATTATTATCAAATTTAACATAGCACAATTCGACTTGCTCTGGAACAAATAATAGATTAATAAAGACCAAAGATTGCCTGTTCTATGTACTCCAATTGAATAATGTCTCATGTTTAACCACTATAAGAGCCAGCGGCAAATCCACGAAGTACTGGCCGAGATTAAGCTGTTCTCGGCGGTTACAGAAGCACTGAACGGCCGCTGACGCCCTGGAGCTCACAAGTTGTAAAATAGGCGCTGTTATTAAATATGAGTCACATATTTCAGGTCTAAACAACTACATTCTCGCCTAAAAAACTATTAAAACTACAGTTTGTGGTACAACAAGTAGTATTTGTAAAAATTACGGTTGATTTGGTCGGCCGCCATGACGGTCACTTCAAGCGGAGTGATACAAACGGTGAAAAGGTAGGAGGAGTGCTGTTATCGCTGAAATATCGCATGGCTATCAGCCAATCAGATTCGAGAACCAGACAGAACTGTTGTATAAATATATATAAGACCCATATATGTGTTCCCTGTTCATACCCATGCCCACTTGGCCCATAAATATGCCATTCAAGACCCATATATGTGTTCCCAGATCAAACCCATGCCCACTTGGCCCATAAATATGTCATGCAAGACCCATATATGTGTTCCCAGTTCAAACCCATGCCCACTTGGCCCATAAAATTTCTATGCAGGACCCATATGTGCTTTCCCAGTTCAAACCCATGTCCACTTGGCCCATAAGTATGCCATTCAAGACCCATATATGTGTTCCCAGATCAAACCCATGCCCACTTGGCCCATAAATATGTCATGCAAGACCCATATATGTGTTCCCAGATCAAACCCATGCCCACTTGGCCCATGCCTGTCCCTTATGGGGCCCATGTAATCAGCTCATATGGGCTTCCTATGTGGGACTCGTACTACAAAACCTACATTGGATCCGCTGATTTCACCCAGCCAAAGCCCATGCCCACACAGTACCCATGGAACCCGTAGTTAACCCATCTGGGCCCCACGTGTCATTGCTGGCTGGTTACTTGAACATGTTATACACGATTTTATATGAAAAACTCTGTGTGTAGCAAGACACGTAAAGCTTTTGCATCTCAGAATAGAAGAACACAATGTGCAACTGTGGCATGGAAAACACCCTTGAATGTATGCTTTTTTGTCATCATATACAACATCTGATCTGACTAACATGTTTGACAAATTTTGAGATCTCTTATAAGTAAACATTGGAGGATGTCTAAAAACTTGTAATGACGGATCTGAAGCCAAAATAAACCAATATTTGTTGACAATAGACTTTATCTGATGACTTTGTTTAGTATAAGAATGTAATTTACTGAAAACTGCTTTTTTTGTTTAGTTTGGTTGCTACTTAATAATTGACTTCTTTGAGAATTTTTAACTTTATCAAACGCTGATTTGAACCAAGTGTATGGATATCCTCTTGAACTAAAACGATTGTATAGAATTTTAGATTGCGCATCAAATTCTTCCTCCGAAGTGCAAATGCGTCTTAGTCTATATAGTTGACTTAAAGGTAAACCTTTTTTCAATGGTAACGGATGACTATTAGCAGAAAGTAACGTATTTTTATCTGTTCGTTTACGAAATACCGTGGTGGAGACAGAGTTATTAATTTTGGATATCAAAACATCTAAGAAATGAATAGAAAACAAGTCTCTTTCAGAGAATGTGATGGAGTCCATTCTGGAATTCAAAAACAAAACAATTATTTAACTCCTCTTCAGTTCCCTTCCAAATGAGGAAACAATCATCAATATACCTTGCCCAGTACTTTATGCAGTGTCCAAAAGGGTTGTTATTGTAAATAAAATCTGATTCAAATTTACCCATAAAAAGTTTGGCATAACTTGGAGCTACAGGGGTACCCATAGCAGTACCTTGTATTTGCAGATAATAATCTTTCTCAAACAAAAAGTAATTTTTAGTTAATATAAATTCAGTCAAATCCAAAATAAATTGTATGGGTAAAGTTAGATATTGTAGAGTTTTTAGAAAAAAATCCAAAGCCTCTAACCCTTCTTTGTGTGGGATCAAAGTGTATAAAGATGACACATCCAATGTTACCAACCAATCCTTGTCGTCTAAATTTGAAGAGTTGTAATTTATTCAAAAAATCAGTTGTGTCTCTTAAATAGGACGGCAATTGTTTCACCAATGGCAGTAAATAAAAATCAATAAACTCAGATAACTTCTCAGTAAGTGAACCAATACCAGATACAATGGGTCGGTAAGGAGGATCTGTTGTTGATTTGTGTATTTTTGGCAGTACATAAAGTACTGGAACAACTGGATGATGATTAATCAAACATTTGAATTCTTGTTCAGTTAACCATTTTTCTTCAAAACCTCTGTTCAACATTGTCCAGCTGGGATTTATATTCTATAGTCGGGTTAAATATTAATTTCCTATAGCATACTTGATCGTCAAGCATAGTTTTTACTTTAGCAATATAATGTACAGACTTTAAAATATTAGTATTTTTCTAACACACACCTACAGTAGGTGGACCACCAAAATGGGTATTACCGCCGCGCATACCGCCGCCGCAGGGACGCGGCGTTAACTGAAATTCAGTCGCGTGTAAAAAACTACCGCCAGGTGGCGCAAAGGGACGGATTGGAAAGTGACTGTAATGATAAAATGTCGGTTTGTAAACGGAGATGAAAGGACGAAGTAAAACAACAACATTACAGTATAACCTTTTAACATCCTTAAAAACCATTAGAAAATTTAAAGTGAGAGTTAATTTCAAAACGTGGGATAGTCTTAGGCTACTCTATGCATCAAAAATTAAAAGAAAGACCTTTACACAAAGTCTTACTGCATGCTATTGTCATTAAACATTCATTAGGTATATTATATATATATATATATATATATATATATATATATATATATATTTTAATTAGGAGCACACACACGGATTATGAATTTAATATTTTCATTCTGTAATATTCTCATTCAGAACGGTCCAGCATTAAGACCGCATTAATAGCAATAGTTCTTATTTTTTTAATTGTTCTTTATATATATATTTTTAATAATTTTTTTTTTTTTTTTTTTTTTTTTTTGGGCTATTATATATGCTATGTAATGTTTAGTGATTTTGATGTCGCAGACTAAAATACCGGCAGGAATAAATATTTAGGCAAATTTACTAATTAAAACCAAAGGTGTTCATCTGTGATTGTACATCAAGAGCAAGGACACGTTGTGTGCATTTTGTTTTGTGCTTTTACCAGAACGAAACGCTCGATTGTCTGTGTGAAAACTGCGCGTGTGCACGAGCGCCAAGAGAACTGATAACAGCAGCAACGAGCACTGGCCATGATTTCAGAAACAACACGTTCCAGCGGATAGATCGCCTCTTATTTAACACAGACCTAACAGTTATATCTTATCAAATTGAGATATTTCTTTCTTTTTTAGGTACAATTATTGCTGAGTTTAAGTTCACTTTTGAGACATTTCAGATTCTCGCAGAGAGACAGCTGAAAGCGCACCCTGTTTGTTTTATTTTATTTTATTATTCAAAAGTACAAGGTTTTGTTGTTATTGTGAGCGTACACAAATAAAAGTAGACCATTTGTAGTCTTGCATCAATCTGTAAGCTATCGCCAAAAATGACGGAAATCCACCAGAACGCGCCGGCGCTTTCGTCGGCCAGAGGGATAAAAATGTAGCCAATTTAGTTTCATATTTATATTTAAATATTGGGCTATTGCCTGTTATTTTTAAATGAATAAATTCCACCTATGTTCATTATGAAAAGGGAATAGCATGACGGATGCGCAATGTCGGAAGACAAATGCAGCGGGTTAGACATAAGTTTGACCACTTCATTAAGTTTTGTTTTATAGTAAGTATTTCTTTAAAGTGAATTTCGTTTTGTAGAAATTGTATCTTAATTTCAATCAATGTTTCATCAACCAATCGCCTATATTTAATAAATAGGAAGAAAACCAAACGTAGGGTGTGGAATGGAAACGAAACCATGTTTCCGCAGCCTTTGAATAAGGCTGAAGCAATATACGTCTTTCTGTTTTAATTAAATGTATTTATTACTTTATTACATGTCTTTATTACTTAAATAATTGATAAGATGTTTTTGGTCGAACAATATATTTTAGCTGGTCTACTTAGACACACATTTGCGTAGTGGCTTATTGTAACTTTTTTTCCTACCACACGCCAAACTCATAACATTTCTTGCAGATTTAAAAAACAAACAAACAACAACAAAAAAAAAAACACGACGCTCCGACTTTTACAAAATTCCTCCTCGCTCCAGTCAAAACTTTGCACATACTCTGCTCGGCAGCAGCAGACGCTGGCAAACGCGCGGGAGGAGGGTTGATCCCATTCGGAACTTCCGGAGTGGAGCGTGAAACACTGCAAAACACTGCAAATCTCAATAATACAAACAAATAAAGAAACTTACTGCAAATACTCACAACAGAGTCTAACAATTGTGTATTTCGTCAGCTTATTTCATATGATCAGATCAGGATGTTAAAATTAACAAAAAGCACTAAGATTGCAAAAAGGTCTGTCACGCGCATAGCTTACCCTATGCTAATATTTTGAGTCTCCCGCCCTCTGGATTAATGGCTTTGGTGACAAACATTTTAAACAAAGCGCCCTTCCCCCATCTCAAACTTGTCAAGCACTGTTAGGTTGGGTGAGTGCTTTATACACACAAGATAATGTAAAAAATATAGGCCTACATTGATATATAAATGGAACACAATCAGTTTGTTGTTTTTGTTTGTTTTTCTTTAACATTTTTATTTTATTTGCATGGCAGATTATGTATTATGTATGTAGTTATTGTTCTAATAATATACGGAACCATAATGTTACATATCTTGGTCAATTCTTTCGAGCTGCTTTACACCTTAACCACAGTTTGCAACATCAGCAGTTACTGAAATGAACTGAATCAACACAGATCTGCTGATATAAATAAATAGGTCTAAATAAATAGCAAAAAACAAGATTGGGTTTGTACGGTTCATCTGAACTATAATTTAATGATTTATGTTATGATGTTATAGAAGTACAAAGTACAAACTCACTTGTTCAATAACAAAATGTTGATTATTGGGATAACGGTTTTTTTTTTTTTCGTTATTGTGTAGCTTATGGCATGACATTTCTTTTTGTAATGTTTATGAGCATGTTAATGGATACAAACTGCACAATTGCAGTTTATCAGATTACAAAGCTTTAGTTGAAACATTAACACATTAAAATCGTCTGATAATCATACAGTAGTTAACATGAACCCATTGTAAGCGATTTATTACCATTACTTCATGGGCGTAGGGGACACCCCCCACCCTATGATGGGCCCCGGCACAGATTATTTACTATTTAGCCTTTGCTTTTTTTTAGAACTAAACTCAATTGACTAAAGATAAAAATAAAGCATCCAACTGAAGCCCAAAAATGCAAGCAGAATACCACAGAAACTAGTGCTAAATTACCACAAAAGGGGGAAAAATTCACTGTTGTTTCCATCGCCGTTTGTAAGGTAGCCAAGACAACAGCAAGCTTTGATGCGCTGTGCTACTGTGTTACTGTTAGCGGTCCTGTGCCGAGACAAATAAATATGTTCGGTCTTGCTGAGATATTATTATTTATTATTAATTATTTATTATTATTATTATTATTATTATTATTATTATTATTATTATTATTATATTGCCCAAACATAAATAGCATATAACTAAGTCTAGAGTTAGGCTATTTCTTTATTCTTTTACTATAAATACATGAATTTAGTTTTGAAATTTGTGTCTAACTTAGAATTTAGAGCAGCTAAAATATATTGTTAGACCAAAACATCTTATCAATTAATTAAGTAACAAAGACATGCATTTAAGAAATTTAATAAAAACAGAAAGACTTATATTGTTTCAGCCTTTTTCAAAGGCCGCGAAACATGGTTTTGTTTCCATTCCACATCCGACGTTCATGGTTTTCTTCCTATTAAATATAGGCAATTGATTGATGAAACATTGATTGAAATTAAGATACAATTTCTACAAAACGAAATTCTTATATATTCTTATATATTTACCTAAAAAGAAAGAAATATCTCAATTCGATAATATATTCGTAGGTCTGTGTTAAATAAGAGGTGATCTATCCGCTGGAATGTGTTGTTTCTGAATTTGATATTTGATATTTGAAGGAATAGAATAGGCTACACTCCTGCATTTAAATGCGGCTGCAGGAGTTGCAGTTTTTTTATGTTGTTTTATTAATCCGTCCATTCTTTTTAGTTTCAATGATTTAGCCAAATCGTGCCTTAATAATGGGAGCGAAATTATTCAGTGACTCACGTTTTACTAAAATAAAGGGATATAATTCATGAAACACGCAACAATTTATTAATCAGTGTCCAAACAGATAGGCTATATTTTTCCTAAGTAGTTATCTGTCAAATAAAGGACATGTAACGAATAACAAAGTATGTGCGAGTCAAAAATCCATGCTGTTTTATTAAAGGAGTTTAAAATATAAATAAAACATGTATTTGTGATAAATATAGGCCTAATATGTGAGAAAACTTACATTTTGCATAAAGATAAATGTGCTTTGATGCGTTTGTTGGATAACATGTGGTTAAAGCGCCACTCAGCGGTCAAAAGCTGCAAATGCACTTTGCGACGCGGCGGCAGGCGCGGCGGTAGAAACACCGTTTTGGATGGCCACCTACTGTAGTGTTTCACTTCAACTAAGGTCATGTTGACTATTTCATGTTTATTACTGTGAAGCTGTTTTGTATAAAGTGCCACAGAAATGCAGATGACTTGACTATGAACATTATTCTGTACCTGTGACTTGTGGTTCTCCAGCACAATCGTTGGGCTGGTGGGGCGGACAGCAAGTGGACAAGCATCTTGACAGATGGGTTTTGACCCGCACCTGTTCCAGACAAAAACAGATATTAACACAAGTGCAGAGAACATATCAATTCATAAATTACACAAATAAAATAATATAATTTGCTTAACAGTGCTTAATTTAAAAAAAAAAAAAAATCTACTTCTTAAAGTGTCTCATCATTCTCACCTGGTTGCTGTTGCACAAACCGTCTCTGCTTCTGCTACTGAAAATAAAAAGTAGATTTTTTTACAGTAATGAATGACACATGTAAACCTGTAAGTCGTGACAAATAAGCATCTTCTGTTACAAGCAACTTACTGAATCACTGGCTCAACTGGATAATCGAAAACAGCTTCATTCAGCAGAAAGTGAATAAAAATTATATTATAGTAAGGCTGAAACGAAGGCGGGACTCAGAGTGAGATCCATATGCAAAGCTTTATGAAATGTTGAGCGTGGTCGTACAGGCATGGTCAAACGGGGCAAACAGGAACATCAGAGACAGGCAGGAACGTATTCAGAGAACAGGCAGTGGTCAAAAGGCAGGCAGCTATCAATCACAGAACTGTAGAACCAGACAGGGATCAGCAACAGGAACCGGAACCGGAACAGACAGGGAAACAGAATAACAACGCTTGGAAATGTCACACAGGGAAAACAAGACCTAGCAGTGAGGTGATGTGTGTAAGAGTCTTTTATAGTCCTGGTAATGAGCTGCAGCTGGGTGTGGTGATTAGTGATTAGTGTTAAGTGTGTGCAGGTGAGTGGCAGAGAGGATGATGGGAGATGTAGTCCGGGAACTGACAGGAACAAACGGTGATCATGACATAACACCCCCCTCCCGGAAGGCGCGTCCTCGCGGCGTAAAAGGAACAGCTAAGGAGGGAGGGTGGGTGCATTGGAGACCTGCATGCAGACAGGAACGGGGTCCCCAATGCAGGTCCAGGAGCCTCGGGCGGCCACGGCTGGTCAGGTGGCTCGGGCGGCCACGGCGGGTCAGGAGCCAAGGGCGGCCACGGCGGGTCAGGAGCCAAGGGCGGCCACGGCGGGTCAGGAGCCAAGGGCGGCCACTGCGGGACAGAGTCCAAAGATGTCCATGGTGGGTCAGAGTCCATTAGTGACCACAACAAGTTGCAAACCAAAGGTGGCCGGGCATGGTCCCCACCCACAAGCTCCCCACCCTTGGGTATACTGCCCCCCCCCAAAAGTTCTTGGGGATTTCAGCAGGGTCCTTAGTGGGTTCGTGGACAGAAGGCCTGGGTGGCGCCAGCAGGGCAAAACACTTGGGCGGCGGCAGCGGCAGGGCAGGCGGCGGCAGCAGGGCTGGCCAAGGGTGCTCAGTGGCCATTCAAGGAGAGCGGGCAGCTCAGTGATGGCAGCAGGCTCAGGCTGTGGCTGCTCTGGGACGACAGCGGGCTGCTCGGGCTGCTCTGGGACGACAGCGGGCTGCTCGGGCTGCTCTGGGACGACAGCGGGCTGCTCGGGCTGCTCTGGGACGACAGCGGGCTGCTCGGGCTGCTCTGGGACGACAGCGGGCTGCTCGGGCTGCTCTGGGACGACAGCGGGCTGCTCGGGCTGCTCTGGGACGACAGCGGGCTGCTCGGGCTGCTCTGGGACGACAGCGGGCTGCTCGGGCTGCTCTGGGACGACAGCGGGCTGCTCGGGCTGCTCTGGGACGACAGCGGGCTGCTCGGGCTGGCAGACTGCTCCAAAGTCAATAGGGCTCGAGTTCCTCAATGCACGCATGACAGCCAAGACGTAAAAAGTGAGCACAGCCCTCTGGGCCAGGACAGGACAGACCAGGAGAGCAGGCTGCACTGGAGCGGACTCACTGGCTGGAGCGGGCTCTGGAGCGGGCTCACTGGCTAGAGCGGGTTCTGGAGCGGACTCAATGGCTGGGACGACCCCTTCTGGAGGATCGTTCACACTGCACAACAATCCTCTCCGCTGTCGAACGGATCTAGAGACGTGACGGGACTCTGGGCGATCAGCGGAGACGTGACGTTGCTCTGGCGATCAGCAGAGGCGTGACGTTGTTCTGGGCGATCAGCGAAGACGTGACTTGGCTCTGGGAGATCAGTGAAGACGTGACGTGAAGTCGTAGTGCCCGCCATTTTGTGAGTGTTCTCTGATGCTGAAGCGGCGGCCATCACGTGGTTTACTACGGTGTCGCATTTCCCCGCGACACCCACAGTAAAACGTGAACCAACGGTAAGCAGGGCAAAGTCCAAGAATTCCATAAACGTCCCTCGGGGACCATTGGCGATTAAATAACCCTTAAGAGGTTCATTTAGTCCATAAGCAAAAAAGTCAATGAGGGCACAGTCCGGTAAATCAGAAAAATTTTCAGGAATTTCTGGATATGAACCTCCAGGGTGCAGTTACCTTGACGAAGGCTGACCAGATGTGTTGCGGGATCCATGCTGGGACTAGGATGCCCAACAAAGCTGCTGGATCTTGGTGTGGCTAGGTCTTCTGTAAGGAAGGCGGGACTCAGAGTGAGATCCATATGCAAAGCTTGTGGAGCGTGGTCGTACAGGCATGGTCAAACGGGGCAAACAGGAACATCAGAGACAGGCAGGAACGTAGTCAGAGAACAGGCAGTGGTCAAAAGGCAGGCAGCTATCAATCACAGAACTGTAAAACCAGACAGGGATCAGCAACAGGAACCGGAACCGGAACAGACAGGGAAACAGAATAACAACGCTTGGAAATGTCACACAGGGAAAACAAGGCCTAGCAGTGAGGTGATGTGTGTAAGAGTCTTTTATAGTCCTGGTAATGAGCTGCAGCTGGGTGTGGTGATTAGTGATTAGTGTTAAGTGTGTGCAGGTGAGTGGCAGAGAGGATGATGGGAGATGTAGTCCGGGAACTAACAGGAACAGACGGTGATCATGACAAAGGCTATATTAATAATGATAATAATAATAGTAGAAAAATTGAGCGTATGAAATGCCATTAATGCCAAACCAGCATATGTCTGAACTTTAATAATGAGAAAATAGCGTGTGCCTAATTAACAAGTTTAGTAAAACATTAAATTTAGCCAAAAAAAAAACTTTACGTTACAGGCTCCACTATCAGTGACAGGAGCATCATAGATCAACAACAGCAGGCAGCACGGTCTCCTAAACACTCTACAGCTGAAATTAAAAAATATATATATTAAACATTTTTTGTGTGTAACGTTAGTTTTTACTAGTGTCCAAATTAAAAACAACTAACTTTAAAATGGAAATCTGAAAATATCAAATGCGTCTCATGTGAGCAAATAAACAAACGGGGCATTAATTTGACAAATAAAGTAAAAAAAAAAAAACCCTTGACAATAAAACATTATACATTCAAAGTAGCAATGAACATTACATATGTGAAAAATGACGACTAAAAATAAAGTTATAACGTTAGCTCTTACCATTTACTCCGAGAACTCCCGGTTGACTGATGACCGTTACAGTTCAAAATGACGCGCATGCGCAGTACTCCAAAAGTCTGTGAGCGCTGCTAGTGGTTTCCCATTCAAATTACGTCACAGTTAACATCGTACATCTAGCGATTTTATTAATCTATTGTATTTGATGTAGATCTAAACGCTATATTACAATGACAATAAATTACAATTAAATAAATAAATGAATTAATTAATAAGTAATAGACTAAAACACACATTTGTGAGGTGCCATGATTACACAGATCTGTATTTTTTGGGAAGATATGTGAACAAAGTGTCAATGTGGAAAATATGTGTAAATTCATGTTTTTCTGTAAGTGTTTAAAATTCTTCAAACATAATGGATAGTTTTGTTCGCAAGGCTTTCTTCCACGCACATTTGCATTGTCGACTGTAAGATTGGAAATGTATTTTCTTGTGCCCTGAAATATATTTTTATATATAAATATATTTTTCCTGCCCCTGAAATACATGTTTAAATATATTTTAAGTATATGAAGGTTGAAACAAAATATATTTTCAGTTTCAAAAATATATTTCATTGAACTTCACTGTTTGCAACATATATTTACCATATATTTAAAATATATTTTGGCCAGATAAAATTTTTTTACCGTATGGGAATGTTTGCGAATTTTAAGCAGCAACATGATATTGACAACCAACAATTGTCAACTTACAATATTTTTTACAGCCGATCAAAATAGGCAAGTATTGTTTTAATGGCATATTTACTTGTGAATGTCCACTGAATGTCCAATGTAGTGTGATTAACAAGGCTATTGAATACGGATGTCTGAATGTGCGAATATAAAACCAACTTTACCCAAGTGATGGCATGAGTGTGTAAATAAATAAGAACAACAACGGAGTGTCTTTAAAACCCTCTTTTGTGCAGCACTACTTCCTTCCGCCACGGATTCATATCTCAAGTTGTCAGTTGGACCAAGCCTCCGTTACTAACTCTAAAACGTCACTTTAGAACTAGTAACGGAGGAACGTCGAGTCGCTTCATTGAAACACATTGAATTTTATACAGTATTAGAGAGAGAGAGAGTAGGCTATTACCTGTCTGATATATTGCATTACATTCATTCTTCAAGTCGATGTCCATAATATTATATCCATTATAAAAGTCTGTTTGAATGTCCTCTGAGGAAAGCGATCTTTGTATAACACCACAGCGCTAAAAACAACTTCCTTTGCAAAAGTTATTACTATTACTTACTAATGGACATATTTATATAAAATAATATTTATTGAACAACAAATAAGCACAATTGTACAGTTCAGTCAAACAAAGCACTAGTTATTTACAAAAAACAAAAACAAAACAAAAAACATTTATGCTTGTATGTGGGTTTTACAAATATTTAACGAATGAAAAGGATTTTAAAGAGCTTGTGACAAAACCTCTTAACTCCATTGGATCCTCAAACTGTCAATCAAACTTCATTACATTAATCCGCCTCCCCTCGTGAATGAAGTGTGCACGCAGTTTGGACATCTCCTCTATGCAATGCCAAGGTAAATAAAGATCTGATGTTTGAAAAAAAAAATTGTAAAGCGTTTTCTTTACTCAAAAATCCCTGTTTATAAATGTTTATAAAGTTTAATGTTTTACGTATTTGAAGAGCAGAGAAGAGTCTTCGTCTGATATGTCCCGTCTAGTTGAAGCCAATATGCTAGCCTATATATAATGATGTAACATAACGTCGTTTATTTCAAATTTAACATAGCACAATTCGACTTGCTCTGGAACAAATAATAGATTAATAAAGACCAAAGATTGCCTGTTCTATGTACTCAAATTGAATAATGTCTCATGTTTAACCACTATAAGAGCCAGCAGCAAATCCACGAAGCACTGGCCGAAATTAAGCTGTTCTCGGCAGTTACAGAAGCACTGAACGGCCGCTGACGCCCTGGAGCTCACATCTCCGAAAACGTCAAAACAAGTTGTAAAATAGGCGCTGTTATTAAATATGAGTCACATATTTCAGGTCTAAACAACTACATTCTCGCCTAAAAACTATTAAAACTACAATTTGTGGTAAAACAAGTAGTATTCGTAAAAATTGCGGTTGATTTGGTCGGCCGCCATGACGGTCACTTCAATCGGAGTGATACAAACGGTGAAAAGATAGGAGGAGTGCTCTTATCGCTGAAATATCGCATGGCTATCAGCCAATCAGATTCAAGAACCAGACAGAACTGTTGTATAAATCTATAAAGACCCATATATGTGTTCCCAGTTCAAACCCATGCCAACTTGGCCCATAAATATATCATGCAAGACCCATATATGTTTTCCCAGTTCAAACCCATGCCCACTTGACCCATAAATATGCCATTCAAGACCCATGTATGTGTTCCCAGTTCAAACCCATGCCCACTTGACCCATAAATATGCCATTCAAGACCCATATATGTGTTCCCAGATCAGACCCATGCCCACTTGGCCCATAAATATGTTATGCAAGACCCATATATGTGTTCCCAGTTCAAACCCATGCCCACTTGGCCCATAAAAATTCTATGCAGGACCCATATGTGCATTCCCAGTTCAAACCCATGCCCACTTGACCCATAAAAATTCTATGCAGGACACATATGTGTCACAGACACGTCAGGTTCCACCTCACTGCAGTACCCACGCACTCAATCACCAGCCTTCTAATCACCGCCACCTGCACGTCATTACCCTGCAATCACCAGCACCATAAAGCCACCACACTCACACACACTCACTGTCCGGTCTCGTTCGCACTACATGATATGTATGCTTACCTTAAGGACTCCCAAACTACTTACCTACCTGCTCCAGCGATCTCCTTCATCTCCTTCGTCTCCTGGTCTCCCCGTGTGCAAACCTACCTGTGTGTGTGAGTGTCTCCATCGTCTCCCTCAACTGCATCTCTCATCCATCATCTGCAAGTTGAAAAGGACAGTATTATACCCTATTCATCTTTCATCACGCCATATCTGCCTGTTATCATTCTGTGCTCTACTGTTTGTAAATAAATACTTAACTGGATTGCTTCTACTTCAGTCTCCGTGTCTCTGTTGTAACAGAAGACCGGACCTTAACAACTTCACAGTATGAGCACCAACGACCCGTTTCAAGAGCTCGTGGACACGCTGCGCCGAGCACTCACACCACAGCTATCGTCATCTTCCTCTAGCAACGCTTCCACTCCAGCACCAGCCAGCACCGCTTCCTCACCTGCATTCACCGCCAGTCCCATGGCCAAACCGGCGCCCTACTCTGGATCGGCGGAGGAATGCAGCGGATTCCTTCTCCAATGCGAACTGGTCCTGGAGATACAGCCGCAATTCTACACCACCGACACGGCTAAAATAGCGTTCATCATCTCGCAATTGCAAGGTAAGGCCCTGCAATGGGCAGACTCTCTGTGGACTCAAAAGGGCCCTGTGGTCAGATCTTACTCGGCGTTCGTCTCTCACTTCCGAGAGGTCTTCGGGAGACCTCTGACGGATTCATCGACTGGTGAGAAACTCTATAATCTAAAACAACGTAATCTCTCTGTTAACGAATATGCCTTGCAGTTCCGAACGCTAGCCGCCACCAGCGGATGGAATGAACAAGCTCTCATCACATCATTCCGTCAGGGGTTGGAACCCAATATGCGGCTGCATCTCGCTGCATACGAGGACTCCATTGGACTGGAACGCTTCATCCAACTCGCCATTCGCGTGGGGTCCCGTATGCAGTCGTGTCTCCTAGAGCACCAGGGCCAGTCAACCATCACCAACCTCCTCCGTCGGTCTGAACCCGTCAGCTCTCCAGAACCAGCCACCGAACCCATGCAGATTGATCATTCTCGTCTCACCACTAATGAGAGACAAAGAAGGCTGACCCTGAACTTATGTTTATATTGTGGATTACCTGGGCATGTCATCTCCACACTCCCAACCCGTCCTCCTCGGCCCGTGGTGAGTGCAATTTTTCCCTCTATCCAAAAAATGAAACCACTCACTACTGTTGTAATCCTTACTGCTGCAAACACCTCTGTTCCAGTGGTGGCGCTCCTCGACTCAGGGTCAGCAGGAAATTTCATCTCTGGTGCCCTATGCCGACAACTCAACCTCAAAGTCTCCCCGTCTCCGACTAGCTATCAAATCCACTCCATCACGGGCAAACCCCTGAGCCGTAAGAACATCCGTCATTATGTGGGACCTCTTCAACTCTGTGTCGGCATCCTGCACTCGGAGAAGGTACATCTGCTGGTTCTGGAGGAATCCACCGCTGACGTGGTTCTAGGGCGCCCGTGGCTGGAACAACACAATCCCACCATCTCTTGGCGCACGGGACGAAATCCTGAAGTGGGGCGATCACTGCTTTCCCGACTGTTTCCCAGCGCTTCCTGTTCCAACGTCTCCACTCTCCAAGTCTCTCTCCATGAACGCCACCTCCATCGAAAGCCCTGTCGAGAAACGCTCCGTGGATGTTCCCCCGGACTACGCCCCCTTCAGTGACGTTTTCTGCCCGCAGCGCGCCTCCAAACTTCCTCCACACCGGCCATGGGACTGTGCCATCGATCTGCTACCGGGTGAACCAGTGCCTAGGGGACGCATCTACCCCCTATCACTACCGGAGGAGAAGGCCATGGAGGAATACATCAAAGAGGCACTCGAACAGGGATACATCCGCCCGTCTACTTCCCCTGCTGCTTCAAGCTTCTTTTTTGTGGCAAAGAAGGACGGAGGCTTGAGGCCCTGCATCGACTACCGTGCCCTCAACAAAATCACTGTCAAATTCCGCTACCCACTTCCCCTCGTCCCAGCGGCCCTGGAACATCTCCGCGGTGCCACTGTGTTCACCAAGTTGGACCTCCGCAGCGCGTACAACCTCATCCGGATACGTGAGGGGGACGAGTGGAAGACCGCCTTTGTCACGCCCACCGGACACTATGAATATCTCGTCATGCCGTATGGCCTAGTCAACGCCCCCTCCGTATTCCAGGATTTCATTCACGAGGTGCTCCGGGAGTATCTCCACAAGTTCGTTCTGGTATATATTGATGACATCCTCATCTACTCCCGGAGCTTGGCCGAACATCGCCGCCACGTTGCGGAGGTCCTTCAACGCTTACGACAGTTTCACCTCTTCCTAAAAGCTGAGAAGTGCTCTTTCCACCAACCCTCCGTACGTTTTCTAGGATACATCATTGACCACAGTGGCATCCGGATGGACGAGGGGAAGGTCACCGCTATCCAGTCCTGGCCCACTCCATCAACTATCAAAGAGCTCCAACGATTCCTAGGATTCTCCAACTTCTACCGCAGATTTATCAAGAATTACAGTACCATCGTCAGTCCCCTCACTAACTTACTCCGTAACCAGCCCAAGTCTCTGTCCTGGTCCCAACTTGCCACCAACGCCTTCGAGACCCTGAAAAGAGCCTTCACCACCGCTCCCCTCCTCGTCCACCCTAACCCGGACCTACCATTCATCGTGGAAGTGGACGCCTCCACCACCGGAGTGGGAGCGGTCCTTTCACAGCAGCAGGGGACGCCAGGTAGACTCCATCCATGCGCCTTCTTCTCCCGCAAGCTCAACCCGGCGGAGGTCAACTATAACATCGGTGACCGCGAACTCCTGGCCGTCAAGCTTGCCCTCGAGGAGTGGAGGCATTGGTTGGAGGGGGCTACTCATCCGTTTCAAGTTCTCACTGACCATAAAAATCTCGAATATCTGAAGGCTGCCAAAAGACTCAACCCTCGCCAAGCTCGCTGGGCCATGTTTTTCTCTCGATTCGATTTATCCATCTCTTACCGCCCTGGTTCTAAGAACACTAAAGCTGACGCTCTGTCTCGCATCCATTCCCCTGAGGACAAGCCCGAAGAGCCTGAAAAGATCCTGCCGGAGTCTATCTTCGTGAACCCTATCCAGTGGTCCGAAGAAACCATTCCCTCCTCCAATGCCTCCACACGCACTCCGCCAGGTTGCCCCCAAGGCTTGCAATACGTCACACGGGCACGTCGCACTCCACTTCTGCACAATACCCACTCATCACTTGGCACTGGTCACCCAGGGGTCAATGAGACCCTCTCGTTGCTCAAACAACGCTTCTGGTGGCCCAACATGGCCAACGACGTCAGAAGGTACGTGCAGGGCTGCAGGGAGTGCGCCATCTCCAAAAGTCCACGCCATCTTCCCACCGGCAAGCTACTTCCTCTGCCCGTTCCTGAGCGACCCTGGTCACACCTGGGAGTGGACTTCGTCACCGACCTCCCTGAGTCTGACGGTCACACGTGCATCCTGGTGGTGGTAGACCGCTTCTCTAAGTCCTGCCGTTTGATACCCCTGGAGGGTCTACCTACCGCTATGGCCACGGCAGAGATGCTATTCAACCATGTTTTTCGCTATTATGGAATACCTGAAGATATAGTCTCCGACCGAGGACCTCAATTCATTTCCCACGTCTGGAAGGCCTTCTTCTCCCTCCTGGGTGTGACCGTCAGCCTGTCATCTGGATACCATCCTCAGTCGAACGGGCAGACGGAAAGGAAGATCCAGGAGATTGGCCGCTTCCTACGTACCTTCTGTCACGGCCACCAGAACTCCTGGAACCAGTACCTGGGTTGGGCCGAGTACGCACAGAACTCCCTCCGTCAAGCCACAACTGGACTAACACCCTTCCAGTGCGTACTCGGCTACCAACCCCCGCTGTTCCCCTGGGATGGGGAACCCTCCAACGTCCCTGCAGTCGACTACTGGTTCCGGGAGAGTGAGAGGGTATGGGACTCAGCTCACCACCAACTGCAGAGAGCCCTGCGCAGACGCAAGAGGACAGCCGACCTTCGACGCTCCGACGCTCCAGTCTATCAACCGGGGCAGAAGGTCTGGCTGTCCACCAGGGACATCAGGATGCGTCTGCCCTGCAAGAAGCTGAGTCCCCGCTTCATTGGCCCGTTCACCATCCTTCGGCAGATCAACCCCGTCACTTACCGTCTCCAACTCCCTGCACAGTATAGTAGAATTCATCCTACTTTCCACGTTTCACTACTAAAACCTCACCACCCTTCTGTTGTTCCCTCCACAGAACCTGACGTGGCAGCCGCCGAGCCCCCCCTTCCACTCATCCTGGAGGACGGCACAGCTTACGTGGTTCATGAGATCCTGGATTCCCGGCGCCGTGGTGGTCAGCTCGAGTACCTCGTTGACTGGGAAGGTTATGGCCCCGAGGAACGCTCATGGGTACCCAAGAATGATATCCTTGATCCTATCCTATTACAGAACTTCCACGCCAATCACCCGGACAGACCTGCCCCACGACCTAGAGGACGACCACCACGGCGTCGAGGTCCGCGGCCCTCAGGAGCGGGCCGTGGGAGGGGGGGTACTGTCACAGACACGTCAGGTTCCACCTCACTGCAGTACCCACGCACTCAATCACCAGCCTTCTAATCACCGCCACCTGCACGTCATTACCCTGCAATCACCAGCACCATAAAGCCACCACACTCACACACACTCACTGTCCGGTCTCGTTCGCACTACATGATATGTATGCTTACCTTAAGGACTCCCAAACTACTTACCTACCTGCTCCAGCGATCTCCTTCATCTCCTTCGTCTCCTGGTCTCCCCGTGTGCAAACCTACCTGTGTGTGTGAGTGTCTCCATCGTCTCCCTCAACTGCATCTCTCATCCATCATCTGCAAGTTGAAAAGGACAGTATTATACCCTATTCATCTCTCATCACGCCATATCTGCCTGTTATCATTCTGTGCTCTACTGTTTGTAAATAAATACTTTTTTTGCTTCTACTTCAGTCTCTGTGTCTCTGTTGTAACAATATGTGCATTCCCAGTTCAAACCCATGCCCACTTGGCCCATAAAATGTCTATGCAGGACCCATATGTGCATTCCCAGTTCAAACCCATGTCCACTTGGCCCATAAATATGTCATACAAGACCCATATATGTGTTCCCAGTTCAAACCCATGCCCACTTGGCCCATAAAAATTCTATGCAGGACCCATATGTGCATTCCCAGTTCAAACCCATGCCCACTTGACCCATAAAAATTCTATGCAGGACACATATGTGCATTCCCAGTTCAAACCCATGCCCACTTGGCCCATAAAATGTCTATGCAGGACCCATATGTGCATTCCCAGTTCAAACCCATGTCCACTTGGCCCATAAATATGTCATACAAGACCCATATATGTGTTCCCAGTTCAAACCCATGCCCACTTGGCCCATAAATATGCCATTCAAGACCCATATATGTGTTCCTAGATCAAACCCATGCCCACTTGGCCCATAAATATGCCATTCAAGACCCATATATGTGTTCCCAGATCAAACCCATGCCCACTTGGCCCATAAATATGTCATACAAGACCCATATATGTGTTCCCAGTTCAAACCCATGCCCACTTGGCCCATAAAAATTCTATGCAGGACCCATATGTGCATTCCCAGTTCAAACCCATGCCCACTTGGCCCATAAATATGCCATTCAAGACCCATATATGTGTTCCCAGATCAAACCCATGCCCACTTGGCCCATAAATACGTCATGCAAGACCCATATATGTGTTCCCAGTTCAAACCCATGCCCACTTGGCCCATAAATATGTCATACAAGACCCATTTATGTGTTCCCAGTTCAAACCCATGCCCACTTGGCCCATAAAAATTCTATGCAGGACCCATATGTGCATTCCCAGTTCAAACCCATGCCCACTTGGCCCATAAATATGCCATTCAGGACCCATATATGTGTTCCCAGATCAAACCCATGCCCACTTGGCCCATAAATACGTCATGCAAGACCCATATATGTGTTCCCAGTTCAAACCCATGCCCACTTGGCCCATAAATATGTCATACAAGACCCATATATGTGTTCCCAGTTCAAACCCATGCCCACTTGGCCCATAAAAATTCTATGTGTAGGGAAAACACCCTAGGAAGTAAAATTAGCTCAAATTAAATATTTAGGGAATTATAAAGAGTTGTTTAGATTACGACCGAGCAACTGATTCGTCCAGCGTTCATTTGCTTGAGCCGCAATAAGCTCTTGTAACGGATATAAATATCCAACAATCATGAAAACACTGATTAGAGCATGGTAACTTGATCACAGTTTAAGACATTAAATCATAAAGCACATAATACAAGACACTTTCCTTTTAAAATCTACAAGAGATTTTATTTATTCTAACACAAACTAATCTAACACAAAGGCACGCACATACACACACACACACACACATTCATACGCGTTGCAGTAAGAAGGAAATGAGAGAGAAAGAGTTTTGAAAGAGAGAGAGAGAGAGAGAGATCGATCTGATTAACCGAATTCCTATCAATGCATTTCAAAGACCAGAACGAACCATGAATCATTCATTTAAATGCACCAGTTCAGTTTTCATCTGGAGGTACTTGCTTGCGTTGACTAAGGTGAATTTCCCTCGTCGTGCAGAGAGGGGTTTCCCAAGTCGATGATTGGTCCAGATCAGGTCCGTGTGGAACAATGAAGGAAGTTTTTTTGTCGCTGGAGTTGAAGCGGCAAAAGTCATTGGTTGAACTTTGCGGCGAAACTTAGGACACAAGACTTTCAGCGGTAAAGGAAAATTAAGTAAAGAAAAGAAAAGTGAGTGAAGGTTGGATGAACAATAGACGTGTGAATTGTGCTCTTTCATATGGAGAATGTCGGACAGCCAGCCGGATGATATGTTTTTTAACTTAAAGAGCAGGCAAAGTTCCTTTCAGGATAAATCTTTCGATGTGTCCATCTTGTCAAGTTATGAATATTGTGATGTATTTAAAGGGTTTTCATAAAAATTTTCAATTGAAGTGTTCAATACATTTGTTTCAACTGGTTTTGTAGAGGTCCTCTGAGGAGTCCTGGCCAATCAGACATTGTCCTGTTTCAAGAGGGCCTTCCTCTGCCCCCAATGAAACACAAGTGTTACATCCTGTTTCTGCTTCAGCAGAGAGTGCCATTTTAACATAATTTCTATTAAATGGGATACAATACACTTTAAACAGATTTCATTTAAGTCAGGACATAGGAAAGGGGGAAAGAATAAAATTAAGTCCAAATAAGGCATACTTTCAGTCATTCAGTCAAGAGTTAACACATTTACATGAATTGTGAGTGTTCTAAAACCCAACTGTTTACAGGTAGTACTTGTGGACACATAATGCAAAATGTATGTAGTTAAAAGGATGTTTGATAAGTCCGTTAAAATTGTTGGAACAATTTTGAAGCAGATTTATTTGTTCAAAAGTCTCTTTGGCTTTCCTGTGAAGTAAGGAAACAAAAGGGTCTGGATTGTCTCTCTGTCTTCTTGGGTGACCCTTTGGTATGTCGCTTCTGCTATCAGGAAGCATGTGTCGTAAAAGTAATCAGCCTGGCTTTATCTGCAGACGGGCCAGAGCCGGAACCTCAATTCTGAATTAGAATTATGTTTTGAAAGAATCATCTGAATGATTCATTTGTCTGGTTCGTCCACAGTTCCTACATATGCAGGACCCATATGTGCATTCCCAGTTCAAACCCATGCCCACTTGGCCCATAAATATGCCATTCAAGACCCATATATGTGTTCCCAGATCAAACCCATGCCCACTTGGCCCATAAATATGACATTCAAGACCCATATATGTGTTCCCAGTTCAAACCCATGCCCACTTGGCCCATAAAAATTCTATGCAGGACCCATATGTGCATTCCCAGTTCAAACCCATGCCCACTTGGCCCATAAATATGCCATTCAAGACCCATATATGTGTTCCCAGATCAAACCCATGCCCACTTGGCCCATAAAAATTCTATGCAGGACCCATATGTGCATTCCCAGTTCAAACCCATGCCCACTTGGCCCATAAATATGCCATTCAAGACCCATATATGTGTTCCCAGATCAAACCCATGCCCACTTGGCCCATAAATATGTCATTCAAGACCCATATATGTGTTCCCAGTTCAAACCCATGCCCACTTGGCCCATAAAAATTCTATGCAGGACCCATATGTGCATTCCCAGTTCAAACCCATGCCCACTTGGCCCATGCCTGTTCCTTATGGGGCCCATGTAATCAGCTCATATGGGCTTCCTATGTGGGACTCGTACTACAAAACCTACATGGGACCCGCTGATTTCACCCAGCCAAAGCCCATGCCCACACAGTACCCATGGAACCCGTAGTTAACCCATCTGGGCCCCACATGTCATTGCTGGCTGGGCAATAACAATAGGTGCCTCCGCACCTTCGGTGCTTGGCCCCTAATAATCCTTAGAAGAACAAGAGGGCCCTTCGCCATTTCATTGACTTGGGCCCTAAATAATAATAATAATCCTTAGAAGAACAAGAGGGCCCTTCACCATTTCATTGGCTTGGGCCCTAATTATAATAGAGACAAAAGAAAAGAATAAGAGCCATAAGCTGGCTGGAGAGGTGTGAATGTGTTCAGGGGAGACTGAAACTGAATGGGGCAGTTAGCACGACAAACACAATATTGACAATACCCTTGAATAGATGACAATAAACATCAGTTAACATTTTAGAGTCCTTTCTAAATAAAGTCTCATGACATGGTCTTGAAAAACATGTAATAAAATCAGTTATCTATAGTTGGCATGAATGCGTTCCTCAATAAACACTGCTCAAACATTCTAAACCTCTACAAAACCAGTTGAAACAAATGTATTGAACACTTCAATTGAAAATTTTTATGAAAACCCTTTAAATACATCACAATATTCATAACTTGACAAGATGGACACATCGAGAGATTTATCCTGAAAGGAACTTTGCCTGCTCTTTAAGTTAAAAAACATATCCGGCTGGCTGTCCGACATTCTCCATATGAAAGAGCACAATTCACACGTCTATTGTTCTGCACCCCATGACTGGCAGCTATGGCTGCCAAACAAAAAACGTAAAATTAACACTCTGAGGTCTGAGCTATCGCCGGCAATACCACCGCTTTTTTTTTTTCTTACCAGTGTGAAAGAGACTCAAAATACTCTGTCAATGTTGCACATACAATTAAGAGTTATACACCATTTTAATCTGTTGAATATCTTATTTCATTTGTGTACACTCAGAGTAAAAACAAAATGCTGTGCTTTTTGTAAAATAAAGAAAACTAACATGATGTGTGATCTCTCGTCTCCCTCTGAACAAAGTCCAATCTGATAGTTCTCAGAAAATGAACTGTAACTTAGTGAATACTAATGACAAAAAAAATTAAACTTATGTCTAAAGAAACATTGAAAAGTCAAATTGAAAACAAACATTTTGTGTTTATGTAATCTGTATGAAAAGAGAGCCATGTCAGAAGTCAGTGATTCAGCTCATTATCCGCTAATGCGCCCACGCCCACAGAATGAGCGCTATTCAGACGCAAATTCAGAGGCAATACATCATCTCAATCGTGTATTTATTGTCTTGAAAAGTGTTTATCTGGATGTTAAAGCCATGGTTAGCGAACTCTAGAAGACATGGGCCATTTTTCAATATGCGTACTTGTCTGTACTTGTGTTCTTGTGGACTTGTCAAGTCAAGTCAAATTTATTTATATAGTGCTTTTACAATTGGTAATTGTTTCAAAGCAGCTTTACATATTAGAAGCACAGAAAAAAGGGAAGTGGTTAAAAATAAGCTGTACAAACAAGCGTGGTAATATGTAACATATACAAGATGGTGCTACATTAAGCCAATGTCGGCTGACTTCCAGGGGTGGAAAAAACCCCCTAGGAGAAAAACCCAGCGTGCTAGCACTGGGGAAAAAAGTCCTAGGAGGGAAAAAACCCCTTGGAAGATATATATAATATATGTAAATGGATATGGAGATCAAAATCTGAATTATACATTTTTATTATAGAGATTAAAAATAGATTATATATAAATATATGTAAGCGGATACGGGGATTACAAATCTGAATTATAGATGCAGCCAGAACTGGATCTTTAGGCCCATTGTCTCCTGGGCTACGTTGTAGTCAGGTCCAGACGCAGGTTCTCCATCTGATCTGGATACGGCCTGGATCCAGCACCCAGCAAACCTCAGGATAAGCAGAGAGACAGATATTAGCGTAGATGCCATTCTTATTCTGATGTACAGGTATATCTAGTGTTATAGGAAATGTTCTCGGTTCCGGCCGACCTAATTATTGCAGCGTAACAATCCTTTAACGGATTTGAAAAATGTTAATGTATTGATAATGTGTTATGTGTATGCAAGAGCAAAGAGATGTGTTTTTAGTCTAGATTTAAACTGACAGAGTGTGTCTGCTTCCCGAACAATGCTAGGAAGATTGTTCCAGAGTTTAGGTGCTAAATAGGAAAAGGATCTGCCGCCTTCAGTTGATTTTGATATTCTGTGTATTATCAACTGGCCTAAATTCTGAGATCGCAATAAACGTGAAGGACTATAATGCATTATGAGCTCACTTAGGTATTGGGGAGCTAAACCATTTAGAGCTTTATAAGTAAGTAGCAAGATTTTAAAATCTATACGATGTTTAATAGGGAGCCAATGTAATGTTGACAGAACTGGGCTAATATGGTCATACTTTCTGGTTCTAGTAAGAACTCTAGCTGCCGCATTTTGGACCAACTGTAGTTTGTTTAAAAGCCGAGCAGAACAACCACCCAGTAGAGCGTTACAATAATCTAGTCTTGAGTTCATGAATGCATGAACCAACTGTTCCGCATTTGTCATTGAGAGCATATGTCGTAATTTAGATATATTTTTTAGATGGAAGAAGGCGGTTTTACAGATACTAGAAACATGACTTTCAAATGAAAGATTGGTATCAAAGAGCACACCCAGGTTCCTAACTGAGGACAAAGGTTTAATGGAGCACCCGTCAAGTGTTAGAGAGTATTCAAGGTTTTTTCATGAGGAAGTTTTTGGTCCAAAGATTAGGATATCAGTTTTTTTCTGAATTTAATAATAAGAAATTTCTTGTCATCCAGTTTTTAATGTCAGCTATGCATTCTGTTAGTTTTGTGAATTTGTAGGTTTCGTCAGGGCGCGAGGAAATATAGAGCTGAGTATCGTCAGCGTAGCAGTGAAAACTAACACCATGCTTCCTAATTATCTCTCCTAAGGGCAGCATGTACAGAGTGAAAAGCAACGGTCCTAATACTGAGCCTTGTGGTACCCCATATTTAACCTGTGATCGATACGACATCTCTTCATTAACTACCACAGACTGATAACGGTCAGATAAGTACGATTTGAACCATGCCAAAGCAATTCCACTAATGCCAATATAGTTTTCAAGTGTGTGAAACAATTTGTGAAACATCATCAGTCGCTGTCCAAGTACTGTTCCAATTCAAAGTTCACATCTAGCCAAGTTCAGTTCAAATTCCCGGAGGTGTTCTTGATCCGCCCCTTTTATCAAGGATGCATCGAGAGGTGACTTGTGCAGACTTGAGACAGCCAGGTATCCCAGAATGCATCTCGCACTAACCAACAAGCGCCATGATATCATGAAGTGTCATGATATCTAGTTTTAAGAGTTTTTCAGGCAAGAATGTGCTGGTTTAAAGCTCAAATTTGTGATTTATTGATAAAGATTGCGCCTTTCTGACAATTTGATCTGATGTTGTCGGAATTGTGAGATCCAGGCGATCACCGGACGCTCATGTGGCCAGCCGAGAGCAGCCTTACCTCGGCTAGTCCTTCTGATGTTTGCAGCTGGCTCCGTTTTGGCTAAGGGCAACGTAACGTTTCATAACTTTATATATGGCTATTTAACTTTTGTATCCTACTAAAGCGCTGATTTTGTACGCTTGACTGAATTGTTTGCTTTATTTCTTATTGTATATTCTTACCTTTTATAATGGCTATTATTGATCATTAAAACTGACATAAAACAAATAGAGACATGGTTTTGTTTTATGTTATAGCCTATTTCATTTTATTACAGTGAAGTTAATCAGAGTATGCACAAATAGTATTAGCTACATTTAATATTTTTGAAATATATACGAAAAGAGGCAGGGCTGTTTAATATTTCGTTTTGTTATAAATATATGCACACTGCAGATAATCAATCACTCTTTGCTTGAGACTATTAATATGTTTTTGTTTGTTTTTTTAAATAAAACTAAAAGAGGCAGAGTGGTTTTTTATAACAAATTTCGTTTTAGTGTTGGCTAAAATATACATAAAGAGATAATCGGAGAAGCCAGAGCGAGCTGAGTGACATTATCAAGAACACTGCTGTTCCATTTGCAGAATCACCGGACTTGTGTTCTCCCGTCCACGGGAGTTCGTTCTTCTGAGTCGAACTTGCCAAGTCCTAACTACCAAGGACGCGAGTCCGAAGTTTGCGAACTTGGTTTTGAGAAACGGCCATGCAGTTAGTTCCTGGTTCTTCTTCTTCTTTATATGGATTTGTGGCCTAAAGGTGTACAGAGTGCCCTCCGGCTGCAAGTATGAATTAAAAACACAGTATCCAGCACTCATAGTGATGACAATAAATATTACTTCTCAGTATAGAAAATTGACATAAATATATAAGAATCCATCAATATTTCTCCAAATGTGCATGCTTTTAAGCTAAAAGCCTATATGAAATGCCATAGAGGTAACAATTGTTCAGACACTTTGCATCACAGAAATACATTATATTTTAAAGAATATAATAGAATCCCATTATTTTAAATTGAGCTGAGACATGATTACAGAGGGTTTTTTCAAAGACTATAGAATAACACAAGATGTGTCACTCGTATTGTTTTGAATGGGAGAAAGTGTAACACGCAATATGGTGGAATAAGTCCCGCCTTCTAAATAAGAGGCAATCGCTGACTGGTAAAGTCATTGTGTCACTGCAGCAGCCGTTAGAAGCACCGGTTTCTATAGAAACAGTCAGACGAGCGCCTCTGAAACATGGCAGAAGAGACGCGCATTTAGGTCTGCGCATGCTCATTAGCTTGATCCAGCCTAAAAAATACTTTTTTTTTTTTATCATGATTCGAGCGCTTGGATAAAACATTTATAAGACAGCTGTTGTCAGATTTCATTGGTGATTTCAAATATGAAATGTAATCGTACGGTTGGCAAACAGTTTTGGAAAATTTAATGTTTCCCCATTCAAAGAGATAGGGCATGATGCCCAGGATGCCCGAGAGGTGTTTCAAAGATGGCCGCCGAGTGAAATGACTTGTCTTAAAGGGACTTTGGTTTATTTCACACCCTACCTGACTGTAAGGCCTCATTAATTTGCAAGTCATTTCAGGTCATTATTATTTGATTCTTTTGTCTTCTCAGGTGTAAATGGCCCATTATTCATGATGATTCATGCCTCCATGCCTCCACGCATACTGTGTTTCTTGACAAAAAGTGACTTACAAAAACTAAATCAATATATTGTTTTATATGAAGGAGTAGGCAGCATAATTTTTACATAATTCTGAAGCAAAAACTCTAGTCTACAACCTCCAATACCCAGAAGTCTTGTGAACACAGATTTAATATACTTTTTTTGGCCTTATTTCAGTGACTTAAGTTTTTTGTTTTTTCAATAACCACGCATAAACGTTATTCCTTCAAAAACACAAACATGTACATACATGTTCCTCACATATTATGGTAGCCTAGTTTGTGTTGAATACAGTGTAATGACACTTGTGTCATTAATGTGTTTATGAACAAATGAAAAAAGCACAAATGTCAGGGCATGTCAAAACTTCTCCAGGCCCCAAATCAGCCTCAGACTCCAGAGGGTTAAAGTAAAATATCTTAATTCAAATAAATTGAAAAAACAATAATTTTACAGAAATTACAGAAGTGGTTTACAAAAACCACTGTTATTTTACAAGTTTTTCCTTGTTTATATTAAGATATTTTACTTTAATTTAACGGTTTTTGTTTGGCAGCTGTAGCTGCCAGTCATTTACCGTTTTTTTATGATTTTTTTTTACAGTGTAAAACTGCTATTTTACAGATTTTTTCTATATTATTATGATCAAACACCTTCAATAAAGTGACAGTACTAAAAGTTCTGCAGAGAAACACAGATTTTGGCTCGTAGGCGGCGGCTGGAGCTGAGGGCTCGTAGGCGGCGGCTGGAGCTGAGGGCTCGTAGGCGGCGGCAAATAAGCGAGCTCAACGAACTCCTCCACATACCTCTCCAGCGAACGACCTACCTGCAGGAGCCCGATAAGGCGATCGCTGGCTGTCAGGGTGAGAGGCGTTGGAGGAGCTGGATCCAGGGAGCCGGGGAAAGTCCACGAGTCCATGTTTTTTCCTTTTCCTTTTTTTTTTTTTTTTTCTTGTGAAAATCCAGTCGGTTTATGGTCGGTTCTTCTGTTACGGTAGCTGGTAGAAGGATGAGGCAGATACGGATTTCCACAATAATACAAGATATGCTTTAATAATCCAAAGGCAGGGAACACCAACATACACAAACACAACAGAGAACCGACAAGGAGTGAATGGAGTGAGTGCAATATAAAGGGTGTGTTAATGAGAGAGTCCAGGTGCAGGTGATCCGTGATGATAGGGAGATGACGAGGGAAGTGAGTGCAGGTGTGGAGAACAGGAGGATCTTGGGAAATGGAGTCCAGGGGAACAAGGGATCTGTAACATAAAAGATCTGCAGAGAATCACCATTATTTTACAAATTAACAGTTTTATTTTGGAAGACAAAATACAACTTATATACAAATACTCTAACGGAAAATGTAATAATTCGGTTGTGAAGAAATACAGTACAAATTTTAAATGTTAAATACATTTAACATTTAAAATACTGTACCAGTTAAAAGTAGAACAGTTTAATCAAAATTTAATAAAACGTTTAATTAAATATTTTCAACTTCAAACTGAAGAAACACAAAACTGATACATCTACAAGATTGTCACTGTTTCACACCACTATTGATTCAAAAACTGATTATTCAGATATAAATTTATGTAAACAAATTCTTCACAAACAGTTCTTCAGAGCCCCCAAGAGGAATTGAAAAAATAAAAATTGCATTTCTATCTTATAAGTTATTATCATGATGAGATCATACTTTTACTTTTGAAACAGAATTGTGCTGTTTACTGTTAGCTTTGTATTTTAGCTAGTGTTTTCCAAATGAATTTTATATTGTTTTCCTCAATATTTGACTGACCCCTGTGGCCTCTATTTAGCTCTGATAATACAGGTGCATCTCAATAAATTAGAATGTCATGGAAAAGTTAATTTACTTCAGTGTAATTCAACTCAAATAAATTATGTATTAAATAAATTCAATGCACACAGAGTGATGTACTTTAAGTCTTTGGTTCTTTTAATTGTGATGATTTTGGCTCACATTTAACAAAAACCCACCAATTTACTATCTCAATAATGGTATCTGCGGGGCATTAAAAAGCATTAAAAGTCATTAAATTGATTTAGCGAAAATTAAGGCCTTAAATGCCATTAAAAAGCATAAAATTTTATTTCTACAGGCATTAAATTTTTTAAATAGTTTTGAAGAAAAATAATACTATCAGTATATTTTGAATAAAGCCTAAATAATTAATAACTTTGATTTGCTGTTGCAAAATATGTACATTGGTGTGATACTGTCACAGATCCCTTGTTCCCCGGACTCCATTTCCCATGATCCTTCAATTCAATTTCTTCACCTGCACTCACTTCCCTCGTCATCTCCCCATCATCACGGATCACCTGCACCTGGACTCTAGTATCTGCACTCCCTTTATAATGCACTCACTCCCTGCACTCCTTGTCCATTCTCTGTTGTGTTTAATGTATGTTTGGTGTTCCTGCCCTTGTTTATATTAAAGTCTCATATGATTGTGGAAATCCGTGATCTGCCTCGTCTCTGCACCAGCATCCTTAACAGAAGAACGGACCATAAACGTTGGATTTCCACAAAAAAGATGGAGACTTTCCCTGGCTCCCTGTCTACTGCTCCTCCAACGCCTCTCACTCATCTTTCGGCTGGCGATCGCCTCATCGGGCTTCTTCAGGTTGGTTGTTCGCTGGAGAGGTATGTGGAGGAGTTTGTTGAGCTGGCTTATCTGACTGACTGGCCCGATGCTAATTTAATCGCCCTGTTTTTGGACGGTCTGGATGACAACACTCTCCGTTTCCATGAACCAGATTATCGTTTCTCCTTAAGCGAAACTATCAATCTTATTTTGTTTTTGAATAATTCCAAATTCTATGTGGATAAGGTTCAGGATGAGTGTTGGTCTCCATTCCTCCGCTTACCCCTCCAGTGAACTTCCTTCCTGCCCCACACTGAACCCACACTCCTCCACTGGGTCCCGAAAGCGGAGGAGGAGGAAGCAAGCCGCTCCAGTCTCCATGGAGCCTGCTCCAGCCCTCTCCGAATCTCCAGTCTCCGCCGCCGAGCCAGCATCTCCAGTCTCCGCCGCCGAGCCAGCATCTCCAGTCTCCGCCGCCGAGCCAGCATCTCCAGTCTCCGCCGCCGAGCCAGCATCTCCAGTCTCCGCCGCCGAGCCAGCATCTCCAGTCTCCGCCGCCGAGCCAGCATCTCCAGTCTCCGCCGCCGAGCCAGCATCTCCAGTCTCCGCCGCCGAGCCAGCATCTCCAGTCTCCGCCGCCGAGCCAGCATCTCCAGTCTCCGCCGCCGAGCCAGCATCTCCAGTCTCCGCCGCCGAGCCAGCATCTCCAGTCTCCGCCGCCGAGCCAGCATCTCCAGTCTCCGCCGCCGAGCCAGCATCTCCAGTCTCCGCCGCCGAGCCAGCATCTCCAGTCTCCGCCGCCGAGCCAGCATCTCCAGTCTCCGCCGCCGAGCCAGCATCTCCAGTCTCCGCCGCCGAGCCAGCATCTCCAGTCTCCGCCGCCGAGCCAGCATCTCCAGTCTCCGCCGCCGAGCCAGCATCTCCAGTCTCCGCCGCCGAGCCAGCATCTCCAGTCTCCGCCGCCGAGCCAGCATCTCCAGTCTCCGCCGCCGAGCCAGCATCTCCAGTCTCCGCCGCCGAGCCAGCATCTCCAGTCTCCGCCGCCGAGCCAGCATCTCCAGTCTCCGCCGCCGAGCCAGCATCTCCAGTCTCCGCCGCCGAGCCAGCATCTCCAGTCTCCGCCGCCGAGCCAGCATCTCCAGTCTCCGCCGCCGAGCCAGCATCTCCAGTCTCCGCCGCCGAGCCAGCATCTCCAGTCTCCGCCGCCGAGCCAGCATCTCCAGTCTGTTTGGTGTTCCTGCCCTTGTTTATATTAAAGTCTCATATGATTGTGGAAATCCGTGATCTGCCTCGTCTCTGCACCAGCATCCTTAACAGATACGCATATGGAACCAGTTTGGTAATTGCCTCCTGCTGGGGCAAAATCGCCGTAACGTTTAGACAGCAGCACACTGGGACCTGGAGACAGAAGGCTGCATCAGTATTGCCAACTAAGCGACTTTTCAGACCCCTTTTGTGACTTTTTTTTCTAAGCAAGCGCGTTGTGACGACTTGTTAACCTGATCTAGCTTCGGAGACCCCATGGTACTACCGCACGAGCACGAGATCGTGCTTTCCCGCCGCACCTCTCAGAGAACAAATAAAATAGAAATCTAACCTGAGTGATCATTTTACATGTACATATAGCCAAAATCACAGCAAAAGTCTTTATCTTATGTGTATGGTGATTTTTTTTTTTTTTTTTTTTTTTTTTCAGACAATGTCTCGATTATAAATCAGGATTTTAGTGCTGGTTTAACATGTCAGGGCTCGAACTTTACTTTCCCCACTGGACAAGGACCTGATTAAAATGTCAATACCAAAAAAAATAAATAAAAAAATAAAAATACCCCCAGCAACTTGGGAATCACCAAAACGTGAGTAAACCCATATTTGAAATTTACTTAAATAGTTTATGTGTGCACAAACTTAAGTAAAAATTAAGTAAACTTTATCTTTATTTTATATTCTTATAAAATAATTTGGAAGAATTATTGGAAGAATTTGCAAACAATGTGCTCCAGAGAGCACGTTTTCCAAGATCATGCTGATCTGCTTGACAAGAGCTCTCTTTGCTATTATTGCGGTGTGGAAAAAACACAATCACGTGACTTTTAAAGGGAAGTTTTGTCACCATAATGTTCATTGGAGGCGTTTCCGAATGCTAATGACCGTGAACGTGAACGAGCATGGCACTTACGCACATGTGGGATTTATCAACAATGATTGCTTACTCATGTGCGTAAGAACTGCATGCGCACGTTTGATAAATGCAGATTTTCTTGTACTAAGGCACATTCTAAATTTCATTTGTTGGACAAAATATAGAACCTTTTCTACGCACTGTTGATAAATGAGGGCCCAGGTTGCTTTGACAGCGGCCTTCAGGTCATCTGCGTTGTTGGGTCTGGTGTCTCTCATCTTCCTCTTGACAATACCCCATAGATTCTTTATGAGGTTCAGGTCAGGCGAGTTTGCTGGCCAATCAAGCACAGTAAAGGCTGATTTATACTTTTGCGTCTGACCTACACCGGAGCCTCTGTGCCATAGGCTATGCGTTTTCATTTATACTTCTGCATCGTTGTCATAGACTGTAAAAAAATATGGACGTAACGTCACCCATAGATTTCTGAACAGCAGTTTTGAGGCATAAATGAGGCCGCGGCCATCTTAGCTGTGCGTCACCGCACGTCACTCCCGGATAACTGAAAATGGGCAAAGAGGCGGGGAGGTGGTTTGAGTTGATGTGACTGGTTGCTGAAACCACGCCCCCCTAGCTCGACGTGACCATGTTAGCAAGCAAAGGAGCTATCTATCTAGATACTATCTAAATTATTAATGAAGATAAGTTTTATCAGAAAGTTCTAAAGGTTTACTGTCAATCTACGGTGTTTCTTTAAGATATAGATGCTCCAACACCAGTAGTGTTGGGTGTGCAAATAACAACATGGAAAATCAAATGGGACTTCATACCTTTCTAATAGAGATCGCGAGATGAATCCAATCTGTGGCACTTGGGTAAAATATAAATGTCCATTGCAAAACAGAAAAAAAAACATTTCACATTTCTTCTGAATTATCTGCTCTCTGTCATCGTTCTTCAAGAAAGGATGCAATCTGAGCAGCGATCGTATCTAACAAACAAATGAGCCTGTGTCCAAAGTATATTTTTTTTCAAAATAGTGCACCAGTTTTAGTTATAATATCCAAGCAGTGCTGTCAGAGTTGTATATCCTCCTGGTATTGTCATTGTAGTAAATCTCGCAATCAAAACTTTCAGCCAATGCCACGATCCAACAACGTGTGTTCTGTTTCTCTTCCCCATGCATGACAGACACACATCAGTCTCGAATATTATGCAGCAAGCCATATTTTATAATTGTATAAAATAATCGAGAAAAAAAGCACAAAATACGGCTGAGATGCCAAATTCAGCGGCATGACGGCTCACAGACAGCAGCGCAATCTACCTGTCACTCAAGTGACCACGCCCTTAATTATGCAGAACTTTTAAGGCTTAATATAATTTAAACGGATAAGTTATAAAAAAAATTCACCCCCCTCAGAGTTGTCATGAAGGGCAAAAATAGCAGTATAGACCAAAACCACAATTTGAACCAACTTGTAAACATGTTTTTTTCTGCTATAAACTTGGCCAATTTAACATGGGACTCTATGAGATTCTGCTCTCTTTTGGAGCCTGTCCCTAGCGGCCAGTCGATGAATCGCAGTTTAAGTTACTTCCGTATTGGCTTCACGAGAGAAAGGCATAGACAGTAAAAGAAATGGACACAGCGACCCCATTGGAACTCAATTGAGACAAGTGAAGCCCATTTTTAGCGATTTTTAGCACTTCTGTTTCTGACGCGCAGACTCAAACTAAGCTTGATGACGTCAGCAACCTGTCTGACAGATGTAAATCTTCTAGTAGCTGTGCATGCAAACTGCCATCGTTAATCTTGCAGAGACGGCGGAGCTTGAGCGGGGAGTTCTTTGGCGTCAGTGAGCAGGAGTAAGTATTCTGATTAATTAGTTTGTATATTATTTTAAAATGTAACGCCAGTATGCCATATTAAGTTAATGCATACTATTGCCTGCGAGCTTCTCCTCCTGTCTGTACGGTAATTTCTCTACTGTGCGACAGAGAGTCGAGTGGTTATGACGCAATCGTTAGCCTATTTTTACAAAAACTGTTTCTACGGGGCCATAATGTAAAATAGAAGGTAATGGAGCCCTTTATACATTGTCGTGTATGTTTAGAAATAAATAATGGACAAATGGAGTCCTCAGATGTAAAGTTATTCACTGTCAAAGTGAGGCCAAAATGAATGGGAGTCAATGGGATGCTAACGCAAGTGAAGTTCTGCTACAAGATGGCGGCACGCGGCCGACTTCAACTTCCGGTCGACTTCCTTGGGCACTGGAGAAAGGCAGTGCCCAAGGAAGTCGACCGGAAGTTGAAGTCGGCTGCGTGCCGCCATCTCACGCCACGTGTGACATTGTTTACATTGATCGCTTGTTTACAATACATTTTGTCAAGTAAAATGATCAAGTTGAGTGAAATTTATCAAGTTGTGTGAAAGATACAAGAATGCTTATTCAACCTGTAAATCATTATACAATCAAGATAACTTTATAGTAGTTTTATGTTATTCTGTTTGACCTTGAACAATTTCCTAAGACAACAAAAGGGAGGGGGCGTCCTTACCTTTTTGTGTCGTGGAACTGTAATGTTTGGCAGTATAATGGTGACATTGACGTTTTTTCCATGGGAAGAGTCCAGTACATGATTTCCATAGTAAATATTTGTTCAAAAGCATGCAAACTGGTATAAAAATCGATATAACTTCTATTGTTTACATCCTGTAAGCGCTATTCATGGGTGCACTGTCATGTTTATTCGACGAACTGTCCACATCTAGCGCTTTATTCAATGAAATATAACTTATCACTGTATTTAGTAGAGTGTCTGTAAATGAATGAGAACAGCCCAGAAGATGTCCGATGAAAACTGGACACACATACATGTATAAAAAAAAAAAAGGTGGACATGCGCTTTTAGTGACGTGTGATTACGCACAGGCAAACATAAGTGGGGAAAAAAGTAAAAAGACTGCAATGGCAAACTATTGTGTTTTCATGTAACGTTAGCCTATGCAATAACGATTACGCCAATGTGTTGATTTGCATAATCTCGCGTGTAATACATTTTTATTTAGTGTGCGTAACAATTTGTATGGCTGTATATTGCTGTATGTAAATGATCCTTGGATTGCATTTTTCATCCATTTTAATCCATTGTGTTTGAGCTTTCTTATCTCTCTATTAGTAATTGATAGAGTAATTCTGAGTCTTTCATAGTAAACTGTCAAGTGCCAGCTTTCAAATGATACCTTGGTTTTGTGTGTAGTCCGGAGGACTTGTTAGCAGCAACCATTTTATTTTGGGTATGTCATTTTTCACTACCTGGCCAAAAGTGGGGGTGACTGGTAAGGGGTTAAATCGTAAAAGAGGATTGTCTTGGGGGGCCCCCAGTGTTCGGGGCCCTGGGCTGCAGCCCATGTTGCCCATTAGGATAACGTGGCCCTGGACACAAAAGGCATTTTCTCAGACACAAAACTAGAAAATACACTAAAATGCAACATAAATTCACACAAAGATGTCAATTTAATCCTCTGTAGCCCACATCTTTATAATCCACACAACTACAAGGAACAGATCGAATTGAATTGAATTTAATTGAATTCTTTATCAAGCAATCTTCATCTCCATCCTCAACAGTGACAGTAAACAAATCCCGCGATCATTATGAATTAAAAATTGCCGCCTCAAAAAGCTTGACATGACAAGTTTTATGGCAGTGATATCAACGCTCATTGGCTCTGGCCTGCTTCCTCACAGATTGCAACATGCCATGAAGTGAAGCAGAATACTATTTTCTTGGATTAATAACTTAAATTCTACTCTGTACCTCATACAAAACTATTATATATCACCAGAGAGGACTGCGATTGTAACACATTGTCATTCGGACTACTACTGGTATCGCTTTTGACATTTTAATAATAAATAAATTATTGTGATTAAGTTACACTTTTCTGTTATGTTTTTCTTTATAACTACATATTTTTAAGAAATGGATATGGGAAGGTTTAGAGGTTTGAGTGGATTTAGTGCCTCAAAATATCCTTTGAATGCTATAGTATTACTAAAATTGTAATTTTTCGAAACATTTATGTTCTTTACGTTCATTTTATGTTCTCTATAAAATGGTTATGGTAACATTTATCCATAAAATGGTAAAAGGGAAATTATACAGATATCTTTATGATATAAAAGATTTGTAAATATTTTAAGTATTTCTGCTGTAAAAGCGTAATATGTTTACGTTTAAATGTTGCCAATACATCCATGTTGTAACTTTCAACATTTATCCAAACGTACAAAAAATTTATGTTTTGTGTGTGTAAAAGTCATGTATTAATACTTAATACTTATATAACAATGATACCATTCAATAAGTGCCTTAATTGAGGATATAAATTTTGCTTTACAATATGGGGTAAAATTGTCTTAGTAATGGCCGTTTAGCCTTAATTATGGGCTTATTCTCATCTATAAACTTCAGGAACAGGGAGTCAAACTGTCTTTATAATACTATTTTAGCAATTTATAACTGCAAAACCAGCAGGAATTAAACAATTATTAACTTATAGCTTAATAGAATGGCACATAAATATATTAAATCACTACACAAAAATAATATATGGCTTATTAAGTTGTAAATAATGGCTAAAAGGTGTTTACTGTACATTCGGTTAATCATTAATTACTAGGTTATTTTTGTTTATTTATAGCATAAATGTGTATCTTTCAAATGTTTACTGATTTGTAAATTATAGATAATATGCCCTACTATATGTTAAGTTAATCATTAATAATATTGTGTCCATGCTTAACTAATGCATAATTGTGAACAAGTAAATCATTAATTACTAGTTTATATATGATTAAATTATGCATAATTCAGGACCCTAAAAATGTCAAGTTAATCATTAATTATTAGTGTGTTCATTCTTAACTAATGCTTAATTGTGAACAAGTTAATCATTAATTAATGCTTAATAATGCATTATTCTGGACCCTTAAAATAAAGTGTTACCTTAGCTGTGTCTGAAACCGCTCCCTATCCACTATATAGTCCACTATATCGGCTGTCGGCCATTTTGTAGTGGTGTCCGAATTCTGAATGAACGACTTCATTCCCTATTTTCGTTCACTACTTTATACCCACCATTCTCTCTGATTTTGAGTGTACATTCGATGTACACTTGCTGAAGCACTATTTCCCAAAATCCATTTTTTTTAACCTTTTTTTTTTTTTTTTTTTTTTTTTTTTTTAATTAATCACTACTTGAATAAAACCTACTAAAATGTAGGGGCGGCATTATTATATAGATTAATTTAAAAAAATGAAATTATATTAATAAAAATATTATTTTTATTATTAAAACATATGTAGGCATTAAATCAATATAATGTGTTTTACTAACAGCAATGTGTTTTAATAATTTGTGGCACTGTTAACTCATTAAACTTGATAATTTAGTGGATGATTTAAAAAAATTCGTTAATCATAGGTAGCGTATTCAAATCATAACGGTCGCCTGAGGGCGTTCAAAGACCACGTAATCTGTGAGCGTGAGAGTTTCTAACAACTTTATTAAAATGGATAAATACATGAAATTATGTACACTTGTTAATGTGTTTATTTTTGTTTGCAGTATTTTATAGTATTAAATGATTATGAACACATTAAGCATGACAAAAAATTATACAATCGATTAAAATAAAAAAGCTGGCACAGAGGCAGGTATGATTAAAAATGAAGTCATTATGATTGTTATTGTTATTAACATTGTTTTATAATGTAAATAACATGTAGGATGTCGAGCCGTTTCTGAGACGGATATCTCCGATGCACAGTGTATATGTCAGTGTCCGAATTCACTCACTTCATTTTGTTCACTCCATACAGATATAGTGCACTCAAATGCCATACACTATATAGGGATTAGTGAATGAGTGAATGAGTGAGCGGTTTCGGACACAGCTTTTGTCTTCTGTTTATGTCATTTTGTGTCAATATGGTTATACTGTGTGAATTACTATTATTTTATTTTTTTTTTATTTTTTTTTACTATATATATATATATATATATATATATTTTTTTTTTTTTTTTTTTTTTTTTTTTTCCTTTTTTTTCCTTTATTCATTTATTATTTTACCTAGAGAGATTACCTAGATTACCTAGGGTGGAATTACCTAGATTACCTAGGCAAGTCATGCGTATTTCTTAAGGAACACTGCCCAACAGCGACACCTGCAGGTGAAGTTACACAGAGGAGTCATGCTTTACAGTCTATGGAGTCATGCCTCCCTTTTGTCTCATAGAAAACCATTTAAAATCATCAGACCCCCGGTGTGCGGTGGGTTTTGTGGGGGGTAATTGAGAATGAATGGGTGAAAGTCACGTGAGAGGAGGCAATGTCTCCATCGCGCTATGATTGGATGTAATTGGTTTTGATTGGATATGATTGGCTTGTGCGATAAATCCCGCCTCTTGTTGAGGTGCGTGTTCCACACGTCAGTTTGAATAAATGATGGCGTCAATGGGAAGACTAATGGACCCTTCGCTAAGCCACGCCCGAAAACCGCCACAGGCCAATCGTGGTTTAGCAACCGTTACTAGGCGCGGGAGGTCTGTCAAGCTTTCGAGCGAGGGAACATGCTGAAGCGTTGTGCTTATGGATTGTGTTAAAGGGTCATGAAACCCTAAACCAAACTTTCTGAGATTTTAACAGAGGTATGTGTGTTGAACACCATTGAAGACAATGTTAGCATCTGTTAGATTTAATAGTAGGGGGAAATGGTTAAATTTTAGTTTTTATACGCTATTTTCATCTTCCGGGTTTAAAATCTTCATCCTGTCCACGTCACAGGCTGTGACGTGGCAGAGCACGATAGTACTTTGATGACTCATCGGTGTTTCATAATTATTAACGAGACTGAGTTTTTTATCCAATGAGAAGACACTCTCTTAATTATTCATGACACCACGTGGATCTTTCCAATGACGAGGACGGTTAACGGCACTAAACAGCGAGAGAGACTGACTGACTGACGGTGCGTGTCCGTTGGCGCGGAGCGAGCGGGTAAGCGCGAGTGTTTTCGGTTCATTCCTATGGAAGTTGAGCCGCGCGTAAGTTAAATGTGACGCTCAACTTCCATAGGAATGAATCTAAAAATGCTCTGGTCGCTTGCTCTGCTCCAGTCGACACGCAGCCTGACTGACTGAGCGTGTTGCAGGTTCGGCGCGTAGATCTATGCTATGTACGCAAGGGTTTTTTTTAAGCGTTATTTTTTTTTTCAAATATATTCATGTATAGTGTGTATATAAACAACTATATATTTTATAATGACTGTAATTACACATGTACATTAATATGTTTTAAATAGAATTACAATTACTGTAGGATATATGTAGCAGGGCATTCAGTAACTCTTGAAAAGACAAAAATAAAGTGTCAGTGTATTTCATTCGATTTTAACTTTTCCCGTTTTTAAAAAAAAATGTAGTATTTCCTCACGTTTTACCACTGATTTTTAGTGACAGTCGATATGCATGGGCTACTGGTGATGAGAGTTTCTCTCCTCTCCTCTCCTCTCCTCTCCTCTCCTCTCCTCTCCTCTCCTCTCACAGCCACCACGCCCATTTAAGTTGCATTTTTCAAAAAGATTGTGAGCTAGACTTGAGCTGAAAGAGGGAAGTTTCATGACCCTTTAACCTGATACTCGGTATCCTGAAAGTTTTTCCCTTCCCGACACCTAAAACCCAAGTGGAGGAATGCCAGTGTTCTGAAAATTTGTGCTACCCTGTCAGATTTTGCTACCTCCCATTGAAACAGTAGGTAACGTTAGCAAAATCTGACAAAATCCGAAAAATGCAAACGTTACCTATCAGATTATGCTTCCAGCGTGATATTAACATGGTCTATGGCTTTATTAACATCTACATCTACCCCAACCCTGAACCTACCCTTATAATAGTGCATATACAGTAATTTTGTGTTATTTATCATGACAACATTGATGTAATATTGATGTATGCATATGCAGTAAGCCCGGGTAGGACAATTTGACGGGTAGGTTAGCTAGCTAGCTAACTCAGCACATCATTGCTTGGAAATAATGACTGTTCTTTGTTCATAATGCATATATTTGAACATGAAATAAAATGATTAAAGGCAAGACAGAGTTACATGTACATTAGCCTGGCGTGCTAAAAATATAAGTGGGAGAATGTTATCATTGCAAAATGGTCAGGCTTACGTCTTGTTTATTCCACAAGACTTATGGTTAAGCTGTTTGATTTATAATTATTAGGTTGTTTTAATTTCACTTAACCTGCTGTGGATGAACAAAGCTTTTCCTCAATAAATTGTGTGTTTCCTATTTGAATGGTCAGCATGTGAGGCGGCTGCTGCTCACGCTGGGAGCTTTAGCTTTAATTTTGATCAAAATTATTTTCTAATCGGTTGCATATTATGTCATGGATATATCCCTTGAATGCATACTGCAGTCCCTTTTGTCTTGCTCTCTCAGATATTTCACCTGTTCGCCAAAAATGACTAATTATCGGTAACACTTTACAATAACAGTACATGAATAACCATGAACTAATACCTGAGTTAATAGTTACTTCAACATGAACTCATGATTAGTTGAGATATGAACTAATGAAGAGTGATCCTTAACTACGACAGGAGTCATAGGGATTCATGCATGAAAACAGAAGCCTTAACTATGCGTTAATACATGTTTGATAATTAATGCATTAATTAACATTTAGGGTAAACTAAATCAAACAGTCTCTATAAGAAGGAATAATACATATTTGGACTTTGAAATAAATTTAAACAATTTATTCTTGTCAGAATTTAAACTACTGACATCAGCAGCTTCATTTTAAACATTACTGAAAGGCACAGGATTAGTTTGTAATTATTTTCACTGACCCTCCCTATCAAACATATAAAATACTAAATACACTATTTATCTTAAAAGGTTTATCTTAATCTGTTTTGTGATATTCTTTCCTATCAAACTAAACTACTGTGACTTACATCAGTTCCTGAGGAACAGGAAACATGAACTAAGGTCAGGGAGTGTTTGCTGGGATCAGATTCAGAAGTTCACTCTCCATCCAGACGCAGGCCGTGATCATATACTGTACCTCCATTCTCTGACTTTTTGAAAAGTCACACAACATCACTTAACTGGGCTGAGTACGTATATAGTTGTGTTAGTACAAGTGCATTTGAAAGTAAGTTAATGATAATCATGAGCTGAATTTGGTAAGTAGTTAACAGTGAATTAATTATGATTGTGCCCCCTCAACTAAAGTCATGACATAAGTATACATTAACAAACCATTAGTTGATGTTAGTATATGCTTAGTTAATAATGAGTTAATTATGATTGTGCCCCCTCAAGTAAAGTCATGACATAAGTATACATTAACAAACCATTAGTTGATGTTAGTATATGCTTAGCTAATAATGAGTTAATTATGATTGTGCCCCCTCAAGTAAAGTCATGACATAAGTATACATTAACAAACCATTAGTTGATGTTAGTATATGCTTAGCTAATAATGAGTTAATTATGATTGTGCCCCCTCAAGTAAAGTCATGACATGATGCACATATCACACATCATTAACTAATATATGAATAAACACTATAGAGTGCCATCCTTATTCCTTTACACCCCGGTACAAAAAAACTAAAATAAAAAGTATTTGTATTTTATTTTTATTTATATAATTAAACATATATGGACTTGAAAGCAAGCCATAAACATACCTGTAAAGACACACATAAGGCACATTTACATCTAAAATAGCGCGCATCCACAAGCTAATGTTTATCAAAGCATATACATTTAAACGACAAAAATACAAATACAGTTAATAACTGCACATAACCTCCTGAAAACCCCAATAAAACATACATGTAAATATGTCTTTAATTATTAATTCGGCTTACCAAAGCAGTCAACATTTATTAGTTTAAAATGCCAGCAACACAACAAACGCGCCAAGAGAACACCTAGCGTGCACCACTAATGAGTGTCCCGCCAGAAACAAACCTTACATACTTTAGTTCCGGGAATAAACTATGACTATTTAGCTATATGACTAAATATAAATTAACTGTAAAAATCAGAAAACAGTTTAGATCAAATTAAATTTATTAGTGGTAGTTAGTCTATTTTCCACATTTGATTAGACAGATCTATGTAATTAATGGCTAAATAATCATGTGCCATTGCAATTATTTGTCACAAAGCTGCAGATGGCAGATTATGATATTACAGTGTAAATTATGACAGTATTAAATCGCGTTTGATTCAAATTAAGAGTACTTCTTGTTTACTCTTATGGAGGCTGATTTATTTAGTTTACCCCTAAATGTTAATTAATGCATTAATTATCAAACATGTATTAATGCATAGTTAAGGCTGCTGTTTTCATGCATGAATCCCTATGACTCCTGTCGTAGTTAAGGATCACTCTTCATTAGTTCATATCTTGACTAATCATGAGTTCATGTTGAAGTAACTATTAATTTAGGTATTAGTTCATGGTTATTCATGTACTGTTATTGTAAAGTGTTACCTAATTATCTCCTTGAAAATGTCTGACACCGGTGCATACATACTGTAAATGACTTGCCAGACGCGAAAGCTTGACAGGCGTAGCAACAGTAACTAAGGAGGGCGGGGCTTAGCGAAGGGTCCATTGAAAAGTAAGTAAACAGATCACAGTTAGATATCACCGCTTTATGTCACGTCAAAATCAAAATTGAAATGGACTAAAAGCATGATGACTGCGGGTTTTTAGTGCAATCAGCTTGGTGAAATTAAAAATACAATTTGTGTCTGTGACAGACGGTGTATAAGGAGCATGACTGATGATCCAAAATATCATAGGTTGACAATTAAAAAGAAAAACCGCAATACACAAATAAAATATATTGTTTAAATTATTATTGCCTTTAGTTATTATTTTGGAATGAATGTAGAAATGCTTAAAACACTAACTTGATGAGATTGACTTGGTTCTGAGAACATTACATTTTGTTCTTTTTTGATGTACTATAAAGTAATGCTTATTTAACAAGGAAGATGTGTCAACTTTAAGAGTAATGCACATGAATTTACATTGACTCATTAAAAAAAAAAAAATGTGCCTCCTCATTTCAGAACACCACTGCACGCCACTGATATATATATATATATATATATATATATATATATATATATATATAATGTATATATTAGGGCAGTGCTTCCCAAACTGTGGGCCGCGGCCCCCCGGTGGGCCGTATCGGTATTGCAGGGGGGCCGTGGCTGGGCTAAAATCTAAATATTTAAATAATATTCTAATTGTTCTGAAATATGATTCCCCCCATCCCCCCCCCTCCTTATTACACAAACATAAAACACAAAATTATTGTTTTATTTTTTTTATTATTATAGCGAGATGAGATACATTGCTTATTTTCAAACTGACGTCAGTTGCTTAGCAGGTATTCAGTTCAATTAAAAAATGCAACGGTGGCTGCTCGGTAAAAGAAGTGCAGAGGATGACAATCCATCCTCATCAACTGGACCTAACTGCACTAAACGAAAAACTCGTAAGTACAGCGAGGAGTACTTGTCCTTTGGATTTATGAGTGTTGGCCCTACTGACAACCCCACGCTTGTCTGTGTGCTATGCTCAGAGACCCTTGCTAATGAGGCACTGAAACCATGCAAGTTATGCCGTCACCTCGAAACAAAACATGGGTCGTTTGCCAGCAAGCCTCGAGAATTTTTTGAAAGTAAATTGAAAGATTACCAACATCGTAAAAAAAGTGATCGAGTCAACCTGTGTGATGGGTGGCGAAAATGAAAGGGCAGTGACAGCATTGTATGAGGTATCAAAACTGATAGCTACATCTGGAAAGCCCCACACCATAGGTGAACACTTAATTTTACCAGCTGCTAAGCAGATGGTCAGCATAATGCTGGGAAACAGTGCAGCTACGCAACTTAACTCGATTTCTCTATCAAACAACACGGTTAAGCGCCGAATTAATGATATGGCAGAGAATGTGTTTCAGCAGCTAATTTGCAGAGTTCGGAGTCGTTTTTATGCAATTCAAATCGATGAGACCACAGACATCGAGGGTATGGCGAATTTGCTCGCATTCGTTAGGTATGACTGTGATGGAGTTAATTGAAATTAACTTTCTTTTTTGCAGACCTTTACATTCAAACGCAATGCTATTTTTGACATTCTGAACGATTTCATGATTTCCAATGACATCGACTGGACAAAGTGCGTTGGACTCAGCACAGATGGTGCTCGTGCTATGTTGGGCCGACACAGTGGAGTGGTGAAGCGAGTCAGAGACGTGGCCCCGCTGCTCACTCACGTACATTGCTGCATTCACAGAGAGGCATTGGCGGCTAAGAGAATGCCCATGAATTTAAAGACAGTTTTAAAAGATGCTGTCAGAATGGTGAATTACATTAAAAGTCGTCCACTGCAAGCACGTTTGTTTTCCCTTTTGTGTGAAGAGATGGGTAGCGAACACCGCCAGCTTTTACTACATACCGAATTCCGCTGGCTCTCACGCGGCAGAGTGCTCACTCAGCTCTTACAGTTACGTAACGATGTCAGAACATTTTTCATTGATTCCAAATTTGAACTTGCAGACTGCCTATGTGATTTCGAATGGCTTTGTAAATTGGACTACTTGGCAGACATTTTTAGCCACTTGAATGGGCTCAATCTAGCCCTACAGGGGACAGCAGTAACAATGTTTCATGTGCAAAACAAAATAGAGGCAACCATAAAGAAATTTGATCTGTGGGGGAAAAGAATTGCCCGAGCCAACTACGAGTCCTTCGAAAACCTGTCCGACTTTTTGTCTAAGGAGGAGAGCTCACTTCCCGTCACTGCATCAGTTGCTATGACAGAGCACATGCAGGCTTTAAAGTCTCAGATGCAGGACTACTTCCCTGGCATCAGCAAACAGGAGAGCTGGGTACAGTATCCCTTTGCCAACCACACTGAGGATGTAATTGCTGGCCTCACCTACAAGGAACAGGACAGCCTCGTCGATCTGTCCTGTGACAGCTCCTTGAAACTGATTTTTTCTGAAAAAACTTTGACTCAGTTCTGGTTACATGTGTCAAGAGAATACCCTGAACTCGCCAACAAGGCAATGATGTTTTTGATGCCGTTTGCCACAACGTATATGTGTGAAGTGGGATTTTCAGTGCTTGTGGCCTTAAAGACAAAGTACAGGAACGCGCTGAGTGTGGAATCTGATCTCCGTCTTAAATTGACGTTGATTCAGCCAGACATCAAATCCCTAACCGCTGAAAAGCAACATCACCCATCTCATTAGGTACTGTCTGGAAGACTGCTGATCAGACTCTGGGACTGTTTTTTACTAATTTTACTAAATACACTTTTACATCTTTCCTCAGTTTAAATGTAAATGTTTTTATATTTTTTTTATTTTTTTTATTTTTTACATAGTTATGTAATTTATTTCTAATAGATTTGTGAACTAGCTTCTGTTACACACTTTGATGCATTATAATTGTAAATAGTATGCAAGTGAAAGTATGTAGTGTTATGGATTTAAATATATTTGTAAAGAATGTTTACATCACCAGAATATAAAAATATTACATTTTATGGTAGTTCTCATAATTCACATGAAATTCTTACAAAATGGTTAACAAATGTTGATAATTTTGTGCAAAGAGACAATCTACTTTATTTAATATCTATATATATACAATTTTTTTTTTTTTTAAACACCAAAAGAGGGTTTGTTAAATACCAATAAATTGACTAAACTGACATTTTTGAAAACAAGGCATTTCAATAACTGACTAATAAACTTTTCATTGCCATTATAGTGAAATTACTGAACCTAAACATAAGAGCCTGATTAAAAAAAATAATAATAATTCAGACAGACTGCATTTTTTGCATCTGAAATCTTCAAATATTATAGATATCAAACCAGTCAAAAATATGAAAATAGCTTATATCTAATAAAAGGTTTGGGTCCAGCTTGGTTGAAATCGCAAGAGCACCCCTAACGACGGCCCTTCATATGACAATATTTATAAGATGCATTGAGGAGGAGAACAAACTACACTCAATGGCCAAGTTATGCTGACTTAATTATGATCCGTGACACTGGCCCAGATTCTATGTAAAGAACAATTCATTGTGACTATATATTTCTCAAGTTGGAAAGACCATTCAGTTCCCTAATAAGTGAATCTTAGTTCCCACTTCCAGGACATCCACAAGATGAATGAAGACAAACAAACACATTATAGGATGACTGAAATTTAGTGTCTAGAAAAAAATAAAATAATACATGTTTATTCTTGGCACTTAAAAAATAATTTGGTAACTTTTTTTTCTTATAGGAGCCATTGACTCCTTAATTGTTCAGTTGTTTACAATAAGGTTTCATTAGTTAACATTAGTTAATGTATTAGCTAACTTTTGTATTACATTCCTAAGAGTGGCCGTTATCAGCCCAACAGTGGAAAATGAAACTGTAACCATACCAGTTGGTCATAAGCAATAAGAACCGTTCGGCCCCGATGGTGGAAAAGTGGCTTTTGTTAAAGTTAGTTAATAAATGCAATCATTCATCAATCACAATTGTTCATGTTAGTTCATAGTGCATTAGCTAATGTTAACAAAAACATCTTTTGATTTCAATAATGTATTAGTAAATTAACATTAATTTAGATTAATAAATGCTATAGAAGTATTGTTTGTTCTTAATTCATGTTAACTAAAGTAGTTACCTAATGTTAACTTATGAAACCTTGTTGTAAAGTGTTACCAATTGTTTTTGTTTGTTTGTTTGTTTTTGTCTGTAGCCCTGCCCTACCTTCACAAATTTAAAAAAAAGGTTTCCTTTTTTGTGTATACCATGACAGTTTGTATAATAAATTGTGGCACAATATTTATGATTATTTAGCCTATTTATCTGAGCCCCTAAAGTGATGCCAGAATGATTCATTGTGTGTGTTGTGAATGTTATTATTATGTAGAGTATTGGAACAACATAAACTGACTAAAGAACAGTGGGAGGACAGGATTCAGACATGGCACGAGGAACACATGGGTATGCTCAGGTAATTACCGTTTTCTGGCTTGACACAAACACATGCACAAACAATACAGAGTACACATAACAATAGCTCATAACACAAAGAGCAGACTCAGGTCACTTATATTTTCAATCCTCAACTACTTCATGGTTAATAGCAGTATTTCTATTCACAGCATGTCACAGTTTATTGGTCCATCTGAATGTGTGTTTACAGAGAGGATTCTATGATGGAGTATCTGAAGATTGCTCAGGATCTGGAGATGTATGGAGTGAACTACTTTGGGATCAAAAATAAGAAGGGAACAGAGCTTTGGCTGGGAGTGGATGCTCTTGGTCTCAACATTTACGAACATGAAGACAAGTATGTCTTAAAATGAAATAATGTATTTCTTCAAAATGAAACAGTTCCTGTTATATGGGAAGTTAGTGTAGCCATCAAGTAAACAAGTGGTTATTTTCAGTGGTATTTTCTTTTCATTTTACATCCATAATGCCTAATAAAGTAGTCACGAATGAACATGGTGTGATTACGATTCAGGCTGCATCACATATCAGAATTCAAATTGTGATCAGTAGCATTCAATTATTCATCTAGTTTCTTTTGCTTGAAGATCGGATTCATCACGCTAGTATGGAGACAAAGCTGGTCATCTGCTTGTTAAGTCGTGGCGTAAGGAACGCCGTTTCTGGGTCCAAGCCTTGACTCGTTTCACTTGAGAATGCCATCTCCACAGCCGTTTATGAGCGCTATTTATTCATATTAATCATTTAACATTTTAAAGTTAAACATTTAAAATACTTACAGTCTACACAACAGTCTCCGTGCTCACAGCGTCACAGACATTAATATTTTAATGATTTATAAAAGATGAATCACTGTCTGGCCATCTGGGATTTTGGTATGGATATAAAGGTTATGATTATAATTTTTTGGAAGTATTACACCACATCGTGTGTGTATATTAGCACCAGTTGTTGTTTTCTTGTGGTATGAGATAGAGCATTTGGACCCGGAAGCACTGCAGCATGACGTCAGACTTAACAACCGAATAGAACTGTGCAGAGGGCCTATCTGGTTCTTGTGGTCTGAGGATCTGTGCAGATGGCTGTCATGTCAACGAGGCCTTCATAAAGGATTGTCTAGTGGACACGTTCTCTGCTGACATTCAAGGCTGCATTGTGGTTGTGTTTAGCCGCACATCCACCATCTGATCTGGATACGAACCCAATCCGGCTGACTACAGTAACCTTGGGATAAGGATGAGACAGACAGACTAATATTAGCATAGATGCTATCCTTTTTATGATGTAACAAGTACATTGGGTGTTATAGGAAGATTCCCATTTCCGGTTGACCTAATTTATGCAGCCTAACAATCATTTAACTTATTTGAATAATAGAAATTGATAATGTGTTATGTGTATGCCAGGTTAAAGATATGCGTATAGAAACTGACAGAGGGTGTCTGTTTACTGAACAAGGCTAGGAAGACTGTTCCAGAGTTTGGGTGCTAAATAGGAAAAAGATCTAGCACCTGCAGTTGATTTTGATATTCTGGGTATTATCAACTAGCCAGAATTTTGAGATTGCAACAGACATGAAGAACTATAATGTGTTAAGAGCTTGCTCATGTATTGAGGAGCTAAACCATTTAGTGCTTTGTAAGTAAATACCAAGATTTGAAAATGTATGCAATGTTTAATAGGGAGCCAATGCATTGTTAACAGAACTGGACTAATATGGTCATAATTCCTGGTTCTAGTAAGAACTCTAGCTGCTACATCTTTTACCAGCTGGAGTTTGTTTATTAAGCATACAGGGCAACCATAATTACAATATTACAATAATCTAGCCTTGAGGACATGAACACATTGACTAACTTTTCTGCATTTGTCATTGAGAGCATATGTTGTAATTTAGATATATTTTAAGATGGAAAATGTGGTTTTACAGATGCTAGAAATGTGGCTTTTAAATGAAAGATTGGTATCAAAGAGCACACCCTGGTTCCTAACTGATGAAAAAGACTTGACAGGGCAGCCATCAAGACAGTTATTACGTGTGGAGGTCCAACAAATAAAATCATTTTTTTGTTTGTTTGTTTGTTTGTTTTTCAGAATTAAGTAGTAGGAAATTACTACTTACCCAATTTTTTTTTATCAGCTATGCATTCCATTAATTCTGAGAATTTGTATGTTTCGTCAGGATGCAAAGAAATATAGTGCTGAGTATCCTCAGCGTAACAGTGAAAACTAACGCCATGCTTCCTAATGATGTCTCCCAAGCAAAGCATGTACAGGGTGAAAAGCAACAGTCCTAGTACTGAGTACTTTGCGGTACTCCAAACTGAACTTATAATAATACCTCTTAATTTTACAAATTGGTAACGGTCAGATAAGTATGATTTGAACCATGCCAATGCAAGTCCACTAATGCCAATGTAATTTGCAAGTCTATTCAAAAGAATGTTGTGGTCGATAGTATCAAATCAGATCCAGTAACACTAATTGAGAAATACAACCATGATCGGTTTAGTGTCTAACATACCTGTTGTTGATTTTGATGATTTAACAAGTTTAGACCATTCTTCCTCTTCTATGGCAAAGAATGAATTAGTGTTGTCCAAAATATTGATATTTTGATATGTATGGATACGGAATTATCTGAAACGGTTCCAATATGCCTTTTCTGTAGTATTGATACACCGATACCAGCTGCGCATTCTCGCTCTCTCTTCTCTTCGACGGCGAACTGACATGAGTGCTTGAGCTTGAAGCTCAGCTTCCATAGGAATGAACTAAAAATGCTTGCTGTGCACCGCTTGCTTTGCGCCAATGGACACACACCATCACTCGTCTCATTCACTCTGGTTGAATAGTGCTTGTATTGCGCATAATTTTAGTAATTTGCACAGGTTTCGTGCTCGCACCATTTAAGCGTGCGCACCACTGATCTATATAACCCCTGTTATAAGCCACTCAAACTGCTTGCGAGAACCAAATTTACTTCTTTTTCGTGGCCTATTGCGATTAAATGGTCAAATACATACAAAATTATGTAAAAAAAAAAAAAAAAAAAAGCCCATCTTGCCGAGTATTCAGGCAAATATAGTCTGTTTTGGAATGTAATTAGTTGATTAATGTTGTGTAACAGTATATTAGATCCTCCCTGCAAGCTCTTAAAACAACAGGAACCTAATAAAACTGCTGCTGTCTGTCATGTTAATCAAAGAACAAAGACAAAAAGAAAATTAAAGCTGCAAGCAGCAATGAAAGGGCCCTCGCACCCGGGCTCACCGCCACCTGTTGGCCTTAGAAAAACAGTGAACAGTGGTCGACATGCATGTAAGTGAATGAATACAGGAGAATTATGCCAAAGTCCTTTCGAAATGCCACACTTCCTGCTGCCAAAACGTGGCGCTTTGATCATAACCAAATATTGCGATATAGATGTGTTCAGGCCAGGACTGTTATCAAACACGTGAAGTTTGGAGCAGATCAGACATCATATTCCTGAGTTACAACAACTTCCTGTTTCATGGCGTTAATCGCATACATTAGCACTTAGCCAAGTGTTGCATGATTTAACGTGTTTCTAGTATGTTTGGTACTTTGTGGCATATTGAAATGTGGTTCTGGGAGGGAATTACAGTGTAAAGCATGCCATTTCCTGTTATGAGCAGGTGGCGCTATGACTAACTGAATATTGGCATACAGATATGTTCAGGCCAGGACTCTTATCATACATGTGAAGTTTGGAGCAGATCGGACATTGTATGCCTGAGTTACAACGGCTTCCTTTTTCATGGCGAAACAACAGACTTTGTCATGCCGCCACGGACACGCCCTTCAGTGAAAACTCTAGATCTACTCAATTTAACGTCACAAAGGCCTTTAGATTAGACTGACCAAAAATGACATTGATCTGATTAAATCTCTAGGAGGAGTTCGTTAAAGTACAACGTCTGGAAAATGCAAAAAACGGTGAATTAATTAAAAATATCTGACTTCCTGTTTGGTTTCGGATTTCGCTACAAGATAATTTTTTGTAGGTACTGGGCTGATAAATGTGTGTACCGAATTTCAAAGCCCTAGTGTAACGTAGCGAGGGGGGCTGTACGTTAGATGGCGCTATCGAGCCATTTTGCCACGCCCAATTCCGAAACCCATAACAGACGTAAATTTTCACCACTTCTGACGCGTGTGCAAAGTTTTGTGAGTTTTCGAGCACGTTTAGGCCCTCTCAAATGCGATTCATTTTGGAGAAGAAGAATAATAATAATAATTAAAGCTGCAAGCAGCGTTGAGAGGGCCTTCGCACCCGGGCTCACCGCCACCCGTTGGCCTCAGAAAAACAGTGAACATCGGGCGTCATGCATTTAAGTGAGCGAATACAGGAGAATTCTGCCAAAGTCATTTCGAAATGCCACACTTCCTGCGGCCAACAGGTGGCGCTTTTACCGTAACTGAATTTTGCCATGTTGATGTCTTCAGGCCAGGACTATCATTAGACACGTGAAGTTTGAAGCAGATCGGACATTGTATGCTTGAGTTACAACAACTTCCTGTTTCTTTCGTGGCGTTAATCGCATAAATTAGCACTCAGCCAAGTGTTGTATGATTTAACATGTTTCTAGCATGTCTGGTACTTCGTGGCATGATGAAATGTGAATCTGGTAGTGAATTACAGTATAAAGCATGCCACTTCCTGTTGCCAGCAGATGGCGCTATGACTAACTGAATATTATCATATAGACGTCTTTAGGCTAGGACTCTTATCACACATGTGAAGTTTGGAGCAGATCAGACATAGTATGCCTGAGTTACAACAGCTTCCTTTTTCATGGCGAAACATCAGACTTTGTCAGGCCGCCACGGACACGCCCTTCAACGAAAACTCAAGATCTTTGATATTTATCATCGCTAAGGTCTTAAGATTAGACTGACAACATATGATGTTGATCTGGTTAAATCTCCATGAGGAGTTAATCACAGTGTAAAACATGTCATTTCCTGTTGCCTACAGGTGGCGCTATGACTGTAACTGAATATTGTTATGAAGATGTCTTCAGGTCAGGACTCTAATAAAACATGTGAAGTTTGGGGCAGATCCGACATTGTTTGTCTGAGGTACAACAACTTCCTGTTTCATGGCGAAAACATCAAACTTTGTCAGGCTGCCACGGACACGCCCTTCAGTGAAAACTCTAGATCTTCGCAATTTAACGTCACAAAGGCCTTTAGATTAGACTGACCAAAAATGACATTGATCTGATTAAATCTCTAGGAGGAGTTCGTTAAAGTACAACGTCTGGAAAATGCAAAAAACGGTGAATTGATTAAAAATATCTGACTTCCTGTTTGGTTTCGGATTTCGCTTCAAGAGAATTTTTTGTAGGTACTGGGCTGATAAATGTGTGTACCGAATTTCAAACCCCTAGTGTTATGTAGCGAGCAGGGCTGTACGTTAGATGGCGCTATCGAGCCATTTTGCAACGCCCAATTCCGAAACCCATAACAGACGTAAATTTTCACCACTTCTGACGCGTGTGCAAAGTTTTGTGAGTTTTCGAGCACGTTTAGGCCCTCTAAAATGCGATTCACTTTGGAGAAGAAGAAGAAGAAGAAGAAGAAATATAGCTGCGAGCAGCGATGGCGGGCCCAAGCCCGGTGGCACCGCCACCCCGGTGGCTTCAGGGCAACTGTGCACAGCGGGCAATAGGCACTTAAAACGGTTAAACATCAAAGGACTATGTCAAATTCACTCCACATTTACTGCACTACAAGGTGCCGTTATAGAGCCCCTCCTCCCTGCCCATTTTCAAAGGATTACATGTGCCAAGTTTTAACATTATTATGATGAATTTTGAAGCAAATCAGGTAAAAATAAGAGGGTGATCTCAAAACATTTCAAAAAGTGATACACTTCCTGCTGCCAGTTGGTGGCGCTATAACTTTGACTCACAATAGTCACATCCATGTGATCAGACTCCTATAACGAACACACTCGTGAAGTTTCATAAAGATCAATATATGTATTAAGACGTTATAACACATTTCCTGTTTCCTTTTTCTCGCCATAAATTCGTTGCCTCGCCACGGCCAAACCGTTCGAGATATCAAAAATCCCCTGGCAATTTTTAATCATCAGTGTCTTGACTTCATGCTGACCGAGTTTGGTGGCGATCGGATTAATCGTCTAGGAGGAGTATATCAAATTCCAGAGCATGCGTTTTTCAAACAACCCTTAATAGCTGACTTCCTGTTGGCGTGGCAATTAACTTAGAGCGCGAAAGTTGTTCGGCCCGATGAGGTCTATATGTGTACCGAGTTTCATACTAATACGTGCAAGCATGTTTAATATATGGACCAAATTTTCAGACTTTTTTCAAGGGGGCGCTGTCGAGCCCCCCTGCCACGCCCGGGTACCAGCCTCTCCGGCGTCCTAATGGCCGCGGATTCCAATGTGTGTGCCAATTTTCAAGAGTTTTTGAGCATGTTAAGGCCCCCAAAAAGCCCCGGAAGACGGAAAAAAAATAAAATAAAAAAAAATAAAAAAAATAATAAATATAGCTGCGAGCAGCGATGGCGGGCCCAAGCCCGGTGGCACCGCCACCCCGGTGGCTTCAGGGCAACTGTGCACAGCGGGCAATAGGCACTTAAAACGGTTAAACATCAAAGGACTATGTCAAATTCACTCCACATTTACTGCACTAAAAGGTGCCGCTATAGACCCCTTCCTCCCTGCCCATTTTCAAAGGATTACATGTGCCAAGTTTTAACATTATTCTGATGAATTTTGAAGCAAATCAGGTAAAAATAAGAGGGTGATCTCAATGTATGCTGAAAGTGACACATTTTCTGCTTCCAGTTGGTGGCGCTATGACTTTGAATCACAATACTCAAATCCATGTGATCAGCCTTGTACAACGAAGACTAAGCCAAAGTTTCATCAAAATCAATTAATGTATGCAGAAGTTATAACACTTTGTTTCCCTTTTCTTGCCATAAATTCGTTGCCTCGCCACGGCCAAACCGTTTGAGATATCCAAAATCCATTTGCAATTAAACAACTTCAATGTGTTAGCAACAAGTTAAAAAAAGCTTGGTGTAAATTGGATAAACCCTGTCGGAGTAGTAGTATAAAATTCATAGCCTGTTTTTTCAAAAAATTAACATTCAAACCAATATAGCTGACTTCCTGTTGGTCGGAGCTAATGAATGTAAATTAGAAAATTGTCCGGCTTGATGAGAATAATATGTGTACCGAGTTTGGTGTCTGTAGGAAAAACTAACCCCCCCACTTTTGTCAAAAGGTGGCGCTACTGAGCCCCTCCACCACGCCCATTTCTATGGCTTTGTCCATGTCTACTGGTTGACAATATTGATGTGTGTGTCGAGTTTCATGCAATTTGAAGCATGTTAAGAGCCTCAAAAACACTCAAGAATATTATTACAGTTTGACCTGTTGCCATGGCAACAATATTTCAAATATCAAAAATCCTGTCATAGGTCTACATCTGCTGTGTATTGACATTACACTGATGAAGTTTGAAGCAAATCAGGTAAAAATAAGAGGGTGATCTCAAAGCATTTTAAAAGTGATACACTTCTTGCTGCCATTTGGTGGCGCTATAACTTTGACTCACAATAGTTACATCCATGTGATCAGACTACTACAACCAACACACTCCTGAAGTTTCATAAACATCAATCAATGTATGCAGAAGTTATAACACATTTCCTGTTTCCTTTTTCTCGCCATAAATTCGTTGCCTCGCCACGGCCAAACCGTTTGAGATACCCAAAATCCGTTTGCAATTAAACAACTTCAATGTGTTCGCAACAAGTTAAAAAAAGCTTGGTGTAAATTGGATAAACCCTGTAGGAGTAGTAGTATAAAATTCATAGCCTGTTTTTTCAAAAAATTAACATTCAAACCAAAATAGCTGACTTCCTGTTGGTCGGAGCTAATGAATGTAAATTAGAAAATTGTCCGGCTTGATGAGAATAATATGTGTACCGAGTTTGGTGACTGTAGGAAAAACTAACCCCCCCACTTTTGTCAAAAGGTGGCGCTACTGAGCCCCTCCACCACGCCCATTTCTATGGCTTTGTCCATGTCTACTGGTTGACAATATTGATGTGTGTGTCGAGTTTCATGCAATTTGAAGCATGTTAAGAGCCTCAAAAACACTCAAGAATATTATTACAGTTTGACCTGTTGCCATGGCAACAATATTTCAAATATCAAAAATCCTGTCATAGGTCTACATCTGCTGTGTATTGACATTACACTGATGAAGTTTGAAGCAAATCAGGTAAAAATAAGAGGGTGATCTCAAAACATTTCAAAAAGTGATACACTTCCTGCTGCCAGTTGGTGGCGCTATAACTTTGACTCACAATAGTCACATCCATGTGATCAGACTCCTATAACGAACACACTCGTGAAGTTTCATAAAGATCAATATATGTATTAAGACGTTATAACACATTTCCTGTTTCCTTTTTCTCGCCATAAATTCGTTGCCTCGCCACGGCCAAACCGTTCGAGATATCAAAAATCCCCTGGCAATTTTTAATCATCAGTGTCTTGACTTCATGCTGACCGAGTTTGGTGGCGATCGGATTAATCGTCTAGGAGGAGTATATCAAATTCCAGAGCATGCGTTTTTCAAACAACCCTTAATAGCTGACTTCCTGTTGGCGTGGCGATTAACTTAGAGCGCGAAAGTTGTTCGGCCCGATGAGGTCTATATGTGTACCGAGTTTCATACTAATACGTGCAAGCATGTTTAATATATGGACCAAATTTTCAGACTTTTTTCAAGGGGGCGCTGTCGAGCCCCCCTGCCACGCCCGGGTACCAGCCTCTCCGGCGTCCTAATGGCCGCGGATTCCAATGTGTGTGCCAATTTTCAAGAGTTTTTGAGCATGTTAAGGCCCCCAAAAAGCCCCGGAAGACGGAAAAAAAAAAAAAAAAAAAATAATAATAAATATAGCTGCGAGCAGCGATGGCGGGCCCAAGCCCGGTGGCACCGCCACCCCGGTGGCTTCAGGGCAACTGTGCACAGCGGGCAATAGGCACTTAAAACGGTTAAACATCAAAGGACTATGTCAAATTCACTCCACATTTACTGCACTAAAAGGTGCCGCTATAGACCCCTTCCTCCCTGCCCATTTTCAAAGGATTACATGTGCCAAGTTTTAACATTATTCTGATGAATTTTGAAGCAAATCAGGTAAAAATAAGAGGGTGATCTCAATGTATGCTGAAAGTGACACATTTTCTGCTTCCAGTTGGTGGCGCTATGACTTTGAATCACAATACTCAAATCCATGTGATCAGCCTTGTACAACGAAGACTAAGCCAAAGTTTCATCAAAATCAATTAATGTATGCAGAAGTTATAACACTTTGTTTCCCTTTTCTTGCCATAAATTCGTTGCCTCGCCACGGCCAAACCGTTTGAGATATCCAAAATCCATTTGCAATTAAACAACTTCAATGTGTTAGCAACAAGTTAAAAAAAGCTTGGTGTAAATTGGATAAACCCTGTCGGAGTAGTAGTATAAAATTCATAGCCTGTTTTTTCAAAAAATTAACATTCAAACCAATATAGCTGACTTCCTGTTGGTCGGAGCTAATGAATGTAAATTAGAAAATTGTCCGGCTTGATGAGAATAATATGTGTACCGAGTTTGGTGTCTGTAGGAAAAACTAACCCCCCACTTTTGTCAAAAGGTGGCGCTACTGAGCCCCTCCACCACGCCCATTTCTATGGCTTTGTCCATGTCTACTGGTTGACAATATTGATGTGTGTGTCGAGTTTCATGCAATTTGAAGCATGTTAAGAGCCTCAAAAACACTCAAGAATATTATTACAGTTTGACCTGTTGCCATGGCAACAATATTTCAAATATCAAAAATCCTGTCATAGGTCTACATCTGCTGTGTATTGACATTACACTGATGAAGTTTGAAGCAAATCAGGTAAAAATAAGAGGGTGATCTCAAAGCATTTTAAAAGTGATACACTTCTTGCTGCCATTTGGTGGCGCTATAACTTTGACTCACAATAGTTACATCCATGTGATCAGACTACTACAACCAACACACTCCTGAAGTTTCATAAACATCAATCAATGTATGCAGAAGTTATAACACATTTCCTGTTTCCTTTTTCTCGCCATAAATTCGTTGCCTCGCCACGGCCAAACCGTTTGAGATACCCAAAATCCGTTTGCAATTAAACAACTTCAATGTGTTCGCAACAAGTTAAAAAAAGCTTGGTGTAAATTGGATAAACCCTGTAGGAGTAGTAGTATAAAATTCATAGCCTGTTTTTTCAAAAAATTAACATTCAAACCAAAATAGCTGACTTCCTGTTGGTCGGAGCTAATGAATGTAAATTAGAAAATTGTCCGGCTTGATGAGAATAATATGTGTACCGAGTTTGGTGACTGTAGGAAAAACTAACCCCCCACTTTTGTCAAAAGGTGGCGCTACTGAGCCCCTCCACCACGCCCATTTCTATGGCTTTGTCCATGTCTACTGGTTGACAATATTGATGTGTGTGTCGAGTTTCATGCAATTTGAAGCATGTTAAGAGCCTCAAAAACACTCAAGAATATTATTACAGTTTGACCTGTTGCCATGGCAACAATATTTCAAATATCAAAAATCCTGTCATAGGTCTACATCTGCTGTGTATTGACATTACACTGATGAAGTTTGAAGCAAATCAGGTAAAAATAAGAGGGTGATCTCAAAACATTTCAAAAAGTGATACACTTCCTGCTGCCAGTTGGTGGCGCTATAACTTTGACTCACAATAGTCACATCCATGTGATCAGACTCCTATAACGAACACACTCGTGAAGTTTCATAAAGATCAATATATGTATTAAGACGTTATAACACATTTCCTGTTTCCTTTTTCTCGCCATAAATTCGTTGCCTCGCCACGGCCAAACCGTTCGAGATATCAAAAATCCCCTGGCAATTTTTAATCATCAGTGTCTTGACTTCATGCTGACCGAGTTTGGTGGCGATCGGATTAATCGTCTAGGAGGAGTATATCAAATTCCAGAGCATGCGTTTTTCAAACAACCCTTAATAGCTGACTTCCTGTTGGCGTGGCGATTAACTTAGAGCGCGAAAGTTGTTCGGCCTGATGAGGTCTATATGTGTACCGAGTTTCATACTAATACGTGCAAGCATGTTTAATATATGGACCAAATTTTCAGACTTTTTTCAAGGGGGCGCTGTCGAGCCCCCCTGCCACGCCCGGGTACCAGCCTCTCCGGCGTCCTAATGGCCGCGGATTCCAATGTGTGTGCCAATTTTCAAGAGTTTTTGAGCATGTTAAGGCCCCCAAAAAGCCCCGGAAGACGGAAAAAAAAAAAAAAAAAAAAAAAAATAATAATAATCCTTAGAAGAACAAGAGGGCCCTGCGCGAATTTTCGCTTGGGCCCTAATAATCCTTAGAAGAACAAGAGGGCCCTGCGCGCTTAATTCGCTTGGGCCCTAAATATAGCTGCGAGCAGCGATGGCGGGCCCAAGCCCGGTGGCACCGCCACCCCGGTGGCTTCAGGGCAACTGTGCACAGCGGGCAATAGGCACTTAAAACGGTTAAACATCAAAGGACTATGTCAAATTCACTCCACATTTACTGCACTACAAGGTGCCGTTATAGAGCCCCTCCTCCCTGCCCATTTTCAAAGGATTACATGTGCCAAGTTTTAACATTATTCTGATGAATTTTGAAGCAAATCAGGTAAAAATAAGAGGGTGATCTCAATGTATGCTGAAAGTGACACATTTTCTGCTTCCAGTTGGTGGCGCTATGACTTTGAATCACAATAGTCAAATCCATGTGATCAGCCTTGTACAACGAAGACTAAGCCAAAGTTTCATCAAAATCAATTAATGTATGCAGAAGTTATAACACTTTGTTTCCCTTTTCTTGCCATAAATTCGTTGCCTCGCCACGGCCAAACCGTTTGAGATATCCAAAATCCGTTTGCAATTAAACAACTTCAATGTGTTAGCAACAAGTTAAAAAAAGCTTGGTGTAAATTGGATAAACCCTGTAGGAGTAGTAGTATAAAATTCATAGCCTGTTTTTTCAAAAAATTAACATTCAAACCAAAATAGCTGACTTCCTGTTGGTCGGAGCTAATGAATGTAAATTAGAAAATTGTCCAGCTTGATGAGAATAATATGTGTACCGAGTTTGGTGACTGTAGGAAAAACTAACCCCCACTTTTGTCAAAAGGTGGCGCTACTGAGCCCCTCCACCACGCCCATTTCTATGGCTTTGTCCATGTCTACTGGTTGACAATATTGATGTGTGTGTCGAGTTTCATGCAATTTGAAGCATGTTAAGAGCCTCAAAAACACTCAAGAATATTATTACAGTTTGACCTGTTGCCATGGCAACAATATTTCAAATATCAAAAATCCTGTCATAGGTCTACATCTGCTGTGTATTGACATTACACTGATGAAGTTTGAAGCAAATCAGGTAAAAATAAGAGGGTGATCTCAAAGCATTTTAAAAGTGATACACTTCTTGCTGCCATTTGGTGGCGCTATAACTTTGACTCACAATAGTTACATCCATGTGATCAGACTACTACAACCAACACACTCCTGAATTTTCATAAACATCAATCAATGTATGCAGAAGTTATAACACATTTCCTGTTTCCCTTTTCTCGCCATAAATTCGTTGCCTCGCCACGGCCAAACCGTTTGAGATATCCAAAATCCGTTTGCAATTAAACAACTTCAATGTGTTCGCAACAAGTTAAAAAAAGCTTTGTGTAAATTGGATAAACCCTGTAGGAGTAGTAGTATAAAATTCATAGCCTGTTTTTTCAAAAAATTAACATTCAAACCAAAATAGCTGACTTCCTGTTGGTCGGAGCTAATGAATGTAAATTAGAAAATTGTCCGGCTTGATGAGAATAATATGTGTACCGAGTTTGGTGACTGTAGGAAAAACTAACCCCCACTTTTGTCAAAAGGTGGCGCTACTGAGCCCCTCCACCACGCCCATTTCTATGGCTTTGTCCATGTCTACTGGTTGACAATATTGATGTGTGTGTCGAGTTTCATGCAATTTGAAGCATGTTAAGAGCCTCAAAAACACTCAAGAATATTATTACAGTTTGACCTGTTGCCATGGCAACAATATTTCAAATATCAAAAATCCTGTCATAGGTCTACATCTGCTGTGTATTGACATTACACTGATGAAGTTTGAAGCAAATCAGGTAAAAATAAGAGGGTGATCTCAAAACATTTCAAAAAGTGATACACTTCCTGCTGCCAGTTGGTGGCGCTATAACTTTGACTCACAATAGTCACATCCATGTGATCAGACTCCTATAACGAACACACTCGTGAAGTTTCATAAAGATCAATATATGTATTAAGACGTTATAACACATTTCCTGTTTCCTTTTTCTCGCCATAAATTCGTTGCCTCGCCACGGCCAAACCGTTCGAGATATCAAAAATCCCCTGGCAATTTTTAATCATCAGTGTCTTGACTTCATGCTGACCGAGTTTGGTGGCGATCGGATTAATCGTCTAGGAGGAGTATATCAAATTCCAGAGCATGCGTTTTTCAAACAACCCTTAATAGCTGACTTCCTGTTGGCGTGGCAATTAACTTAGAGCGCGAAAGTTGTTCGGCCCGATGAGGTCTATATGTGTACCGAGTTTCATACTAATACGTGCAAGCATGTTTAATATATGGACCAAATTTTCAGACTTTTTTCAAGGGGGCGCTGTCGAGCCCCCCTGCCACGCCCGGGTACCAGCCTCTCCGGCGTCCTAATGGCCGCGGATTCCAATGTGTGTGCCAATTTTCAAGAGTTTTTGAGCATGTTAAGGCCCCCAAAAAGCCCCGGAAGACGGAAAAAAAATAAAATAAAAAAAAATAAAAAAAATAATAAATATAGCTGCGAGCAGCGATGGCGGGCCCAAGCCCGGTGGCACCGCCACCCCGGTGGCTTCAGGGCAACTGTGCACAGCGGGCAATAGGCACTTAAAACGGTTAAACATCAAAGGACTATGTCAAATTCACTCCACATTTACTGCACTACAAGGTGCCGCTATAGAGCCCCTCCTCCCTGCCCATTTTCAAAGGATTACATGTGCCAAGTTTTAACATTATTCTGATGAATTTTGAAGCAAATCAGGTAAAAATAAGAGGGTGATCTCAATGTATGCTGAAAGTGACACATTTTCTGCTTCCAGTTGGTGGCGCTATGACTTTGAATCACAATAGTCAAATCCATGTGATCAGCCTTGTACAACGAAGACTAAGCCAAAGTTTCATCAAAATCAATTAATGTATGCAGAAGTTATAACACTTTGTTTCCCTTTTCTTGCCATAAATTCGTTGCCTCGCCACGGCCAAACCGTTTGAGATATCCAAAATCCGTTTGCAATTAAACAACTTCAATGTGTTCGCAACAAGTTAAAAAAAGCTTGGTGTAAATTGGATAAACCCTGTAGGAGTAGTAGTATAAAATTCATAGCCTGTTTTTTCAAAAAATTAACATTCAAACCAAAATAGCTGACTTCCTGTTGGTCGGAGCTAATGAATGTAAATTAGAAAATTGTCCGGCTTGATGAGAATAATATGTGTACCGAGTTTGGTGACTGTAGGAAAAACTAACCCCCACTTTTGTCAAAAGGTGGCGCTACTGAGCCCCTCCACCACGCCCATTTCTATGGCTTTGTCCATGTCTACTGGTTGACAATATTGATGTGTGTGTCGAGTTTCATGCAATTTGAAGCATGTTAAGAGCCTCAAAAACACTCAAGAATATTATTACAGTTTGACCTGTTGCCATGGCAACAATATTTCAAATATCAAAAATCCTGTCATAGGTCTACATCTGCTGTGTATTGACATTACACTGATGAAGTTTGAAGCAAATCAGGTAAAAATAAGAGGGTGATCTCAAAACATTTCAAAAAGTGATACACTTCCTGCTGCCAGTTGGTGGCGCTATAACTTTGACTCACAATAGTCACATCCATGTGATCAGACTCCTATAACGAACACACTCGTGAAGTTTCATAAAGATCAATATATGTATTAAGACGTTATAACACATTTCCTGTTTCCTTTTTCTCGCCATAAATTCGTTGCCTCGCCACGGCCAAACCGTTCGAGATATCAAAAATCCCCTGGCAATTTTTAATCATCAGTGTCTTGACTTCATGCTGACCGAGTTTGGTGGCGATCGGATTAATCGTCTAGGAGGAGTATATCAAATTCCAGAGCATGCGTTTTTCAAACAACCCTTAATAGCTGACTTCCTGTTGGCGTGGCGATTAACTTAGAGCGCGAAAGTTGTTCGGCCCGATGAGGTCTATATGTGTACCGAGTTTCATACTAATACGTGCAAGCATGTTTAATATATGGACCAAATTTTCAGACTTTTTTCAAGGGGGCGCTGTCGAGCCCCCCTGCCACGCCCGGGTACCAGCCTCTCCGGCGTCCTAATGGCCGCGGATTCCAATGTGTGTGCCAATTTTCAAGAGTTTTTGAGCATGTTAAGGCCCCCAAAAAGCCCCGGAAGACGGAAAAAAAAAAAAAAAAAAAAATAATAATAATAATAATCCTTAGAAGAACAAGAGGGCCCTGCGCGAATTTTCGCTTGGGCCCTAATAATCCTTAGAAGAACAAGAGGGCCCTGCGCGCTTAATTCGCTTGGGCCCTAAATATAGCTGCGAGCAGCGATGGCGGGCCCAAGCCCGGTGGCACCGCCACCCCGGTGGCTTCAGGGCAACTGTGCACAGCGGGCAATAGGCACTTAAAACGGTTAAACATCAAAGGACTATGTCAAATTCACTCCACATTTACTGCACTACAAGGTGCCGTTATAGAGCCCCTCCTCCCTGCCCATTTTCAAAGGATTACATGTGCCAAGTTTTAACATTATTCTGATGAATTTTGAAGCAAATCAGGTAAAAATAAGAGGGTGATCTCAATGTATGCTGAAAGTGACACATTTTCTGCTTCCAGTTGGTGGCGCTATGACTTTGAATCACAATAGTCAAATCCATGTGATCAGCCTTGTACAACGAAGACTAAGCCAAAGTTTCATCAAAATCAATTAATGTATGCAGAAGTTATAACACTTTGTTTCCCTTTTCTTGCCATAAATTCGTTGCCTCGCCACGGCCAAACCGTTTGAGATATCCAAAATCCGTTTGCAATTAAACAACTTCAATGTGTTAGCAACAAGTTAAAAAAAGCTTGGTGTAAATTGGATAAACCCTGTAGGAGTAGTAGTATAAAATTCATAGCCTGTTTTTTCAAAAAATTAACATTCAAACCAAAATAGCTGACTTCCTGTTGGTCGGAGCTAATGAATGTAAATTAGAAAATTGTCCGGCTTGATGAGAATAATATGTGTACCGAGTTTGGTGACTGTAGGAAAAACTAACCCCCCCACTTTTGTCAAAAGGTGGCGCTACTGAGCCCCTCCACCACGCCCATTTCTATGGCTTTGTCCATGTCTACTGGTTGACAATATTGATGTGTGTGTCGAGTTTCATGCAATTTGAAGCATGTTAAGAGCCTCAAAAACACTCAAGAATATTATTACAGTTTGACCTGTTGCCATGGCAACAATATTTCAAATATCAAAAATCCTGTCATAGGTCTACATCTGCTGTGTATTGACATTACACTGATGAAGTTTGAAGCAAATCAGGTAAAAATAAGAGGGTGATCTCAAAGCATTTTAAAAGTGATACACTTCTTGCTGCCATTTGGTGGCGCTATAACTTTGACTCACAATAGTTACATCCATGTGATCAGACTACTACAACCAACACACTCCTGAATTTTCATAAACATCAATCAATGTATGCAGAAGTTATAACACATTTCCTGTTTCCCTTTTCTCGCCATAAATTCGTTGCCTCGCCACGGCCAAACCGTTTGAGATATCCAAAATCCGTTTGCAATTAAACAACTTCAATGTGTTCGCAACAAGTTAAAAAAAGCTTGGTGTAAATTGGATAAACCCTGTAGGAGTAGTAGTATAAAATTCATAGCCTGTTTTTTCAAAAAATTAACATTCAAACCAAAATAGCTGACTTCCTGTTGGTCGGAGCTAATGAATGTAAATTAGAAAATTGTCCGGCTTGATGAGAATAATATGTGTACCGAGTTTGGTGACTGTAGGAAAAACTAACCCCCACTTTTGTCAAAAGGTGGCGCTACTGAGCCCCTCCACCACGCCCATTTCTATGGCTTTGTCCATGTCTACTGGTTGACAATATTGATGTGTGTGTCGAGTTTCATGCAATTTGAAGCATGTTAAGAGCCTCAAAAACACTCAAGAATATTATTACAGTTTGACCTGTTGCCATGGCAACAATATTTCAAATATCAAAAATCCTGTCATAGGTCTACATCTGCTGTGTATTGACATTACACTGATGAAGTTTGAAGCAAATCAGGTAAAAATAAGAGGGTGATCTCAAAACATTTCAAAAAGTGATACACTTCCTGCTGCCAGTTGGTGGCGCTATAACTTTGACTCACAATAGTCACATCCATGTGATCAGACTCCTATAACGAACACACTCGTGAAGTTTCATAAAGATCAATATATGTATTAAGACGTTATAACACATTTCCTGTTTCCTTTTTCTCGCCATAAATTCGTTGCCTCGCCACGGCCAAACCGTTCGAGATATCAAAAATCCCCTGGCAATTTTTAATCATCAGTGTCTTGACTTCATGCTGACCGAGTTTGGTGGCGATCGGATTAATCGTCTAGGAGGAGTATATCAAATTCCAGAGCATGCGTTTTTCAAACAACCCTTAATAGCTGACTTCCTGTTGGCGTGGCAATTAACTTAGAGCGCGAAAGTTGTTCGGCCCGATGAGGTCTATATGTGTACCGAGTTTCATACTAATACGTGCAAGCATGTTTAATATATGGACCAAATTTTCAGACTTTTTTCAAGGGGGCGCTGTCGAGCCCCCCTGCCACGCCCGGGTACCAGCCTCTCCGGCGTCCTAATGGCCGCGGATTCCAATGTGTGTGCCAATTTTCAAGAGTTTTTGAGCATGTTAAGGCCCCCAAAAAGCCCCGGAAGACGGAAAAAAAATAAAATAAAAAAAAATAAAAAAAATAATAAATATAGCTGCGAGCAGCGATGGCGGGCCCAAGCCCGGTGGCACCGCCACCCCGGTGGCTTCAGGGCAACTGTGCACAGCGGGCAATAGGCACTTAAAACGGTTAAACATCAAAGGACTATGTCAAATTCACTCCACATTTACTGCACTACAAGGTGCCGCTATAGAGCCCCTCCTCCCTGCCCATTTTCAAAGGATTACATGTGCCAAGTTTTAACATTATTCTGATGAATTTTGAAGCAAATCAGGTAAAAATAAGAGGGTGATCTCAATGTATGCTGAAAGTGACACATTTTCTGCTTCCAGTTGGTGGCGCTATGACTTTGAATCACAATAGTCAAATCCATGTGATCAGCCTTGTACAACGAAGACTAAGCCAAAGTTTCATCAAAATCAATTAATGTATGCAGAAGTTATAACACTTTGTTTCCCTTTTCTTGCCATAAATTCGTTGCCTCGCCACGGCCAAACCGTTTGAGATATCCAAAATCCGTTTGCAATTAAACAACTTCAATGTGTTAGCAACAAGTTAAAAAAGCTTGGTGTAAATTGGATAAACCCTGTAGGAGTAGTAGTATAAAATTCATAGCCTGTTTTTTCAAAAAATTAACATTCAAACCAAAATAGCTGACTTCCTGTTGGTCGGAGCTAATGAATGTAAATTAGAAAATTGTCCGGCTTGATGAGAATAATATGTGTACCGAGTTTGGTGACTGTAGGAAAAACTAACCCCCCCACTTTTGTCAAAAGGTGGCGCTACTGAGCCCCTCCACCACGCCCATTTCTATGGCTTTGTCCATGTCTACTGGTTGACAATATTGATGTGTGTGTCGAGTTTCATGCAATTTGAAGCATGTTAAGAGCCTCAAAAACACTCAAGAATATTATTACAGTTTGACCTGTTGCCATGGCAACAATATTTCAAATATCAAAAATCCTGTCATAGGTCTACATCTGCTGTGTATTGACATTACACTGATGAAGTTTGAAGCAAATCAGGTAAAAATAAGAGGGTGATCTCAAAGCATTTTAAAAGTGATACACTTCTTGCTGCCATTTGGTGGCGCTATAACTTTGACTCACAATAGTTACATCCATGTGATCAGACTACTACAACCAACACACTCCTGAAGTTTCATAAACATCAATCAATGTATGCAGAAGTTATAACACATTTCCTGTTTCCCTTTTCTCGCCATAAATTCGTTGCCTCGCCACGGCCAAACCGTTTGAGATATCCAAAATCCGTTTGCAATTAAACAACTTCAATGTGTTCGCAACAAGTTAAAAAAGCTTGGTGTAAATTGGATAAACCCTGTAGGAGTAGTAGTATAAAATTCATAGCCTGTTTTTTCAAAAAATTAACATTCAAACCAAAATAGCTGACTTCCTGTTGGTCGGAGCTAATGAATGTAAATTAGAAAATTGTCCGGCTTGATGAGAATAATATGTGTACCGAGTTTGGTGACTGTAGGAAAAACTAACCCCCCCACTTTTGTCAAAAGGTGGCGCTACTGAGCCCCTCCACCACGCCCATTTCTATGGCTTTGTCCATGTCTACTGGTTGACAATATTGATGTGTGTGTCGAGTTTCATGCAATTTGAAGCATGTTAAGAGCCTCAAAAACACTCAAGAATATTATTACAGTTTGACCTGTTGCCATGGCAACAATATTTCAAATATCAAAAATCCTGTCATAGGTCTACATCTGCTGTGTATTGACATTACACTGATGAAGTTTGAAGCAAATCAGGTAAAAATAAGAGGGTGATCTCAAAACATTTCAAAAAGTGATACACTTCCTGCTGCCAGTTGGTGGCGCTATAACTTTGACTCACAATAGTCACATCCATGTGATCAGACTCCTATAACGAACACACTCGTGAAGTTTCATAAAGATCAATATATGTATTAAGACGTTATAACACATTTCCTGTTTCCTTTTTCTCGCCATAAATTCGTTGCCTCGCCACGGCCAAACCGTTCGAGATATCAAAAATCCCCTGGCAATTTTTAATCATCAGTGTCTTGACTTCATGCTGACCGAGTTTGGTGGCGATCGGATTAATCGTCTAGGAGGAGTATATCAAATTCCAGAGCATGCGTTTTTCAAACAACCCTTAATAGCTGACTTCCTGTTGGCGTGGCGATTAACTTAGAGCGCGAAAGTTGTTCGGCCCGATGAGGTCTATATGTGTACCGAGTTTCATACTAATACGTGCAAGCATGTTTAATATATGGACCAAATTTTCAGACTTTTTTCAAGGGGGCGCTGTCGAGCCCCCCTGCCACGCCCGGGTACCAGCCTCTCCGGCGTCCTAATGGCCGCGGATTCCAATGTGTGTGCCAATTTTCAAGAGTTTTTGAGCATGTTAAGGCCCCCAAAAAGCCCCGGAAGACGGGAAAAAAAAAAAAAAAATAATAATAATAATCCTTAGAAGAACAAGAGGGCCCTGCGCGAATTTTCGCTTGGGCCCTAATAATCCTTAGAAGAACAAGAGGGCCCTGCGCGAATTTTCGCTTGGGCCCTAATAATCCTTAGAAGAACAAGAGGGCCCTGCGCGAATTTTCGCTTGGGCCCTAATAATCCTTAGAAGAACAAGAGGGCCCTGCGCGAATTTTCGCTTGGGCCCTAATAATAATAATCCTTAGAAGAACAAGAGGGCCCTGCGCAAATTTTCGCTTGGGCCCTAAATATAGCAGCGATGGCGGGCCCAAGCCCGGTGGCACCGCCACCCCGGTGGCTTCAGGGCAACTGTGCACGGCGGGCAATAGGCATTTAAAATGGTTAAACATCAAAGGACTATGTCAAATTCACTCCACATTTACTGCACTACAAGGTGCCGCTATAGAGCCCCTCCTCCCTGCTCATTTTCAAAGGTTTACATGTGCCAAGTTTTAACATCATTCTTATGAATTTTGAAGCAAATCAGGTAAAAATAAGAGGGTGATCTTAATGTATGCTGAAAGTGACACATTTTCTGCTTCCAGTTGGTGGCGCTATGACTTTGAATCACAATAGTCACATCCATGTGATCAGCCTTGTACAACGAAGACTAAGCCGAAGTGTCATCAAAATCAATTAATGTATGCAGAAGTTATAACACTTTGTTTCCCTTTTCTTGCCATAAATTCGTTGCCTCGCCACAGCCAAACTGTTTGATGTATCCAAAATCCGTTTGCAATTAAATAACTTCAATGTGTTAGCAACGAGTTAAAAAAAGTTTGCTGTAAATTGGATAAACCCTGTAGAAGTAGTAGTATAAAATTCATAGCCTGTTTTTTCAAAAAATTAACATTCAAACAAAAATAGCTGACTTCCTGTTGGTCGGAGCTAATGAATGTAAATTAGAAAATTGTCCGGCTTGATGAGAACAATATGTGTACCGAGTTTGGTGACTGTAGGAAAAACTAACCCCCCCACTTTTGTCAAAAGGTGGCGCTACTGAGCCCCTCCACCACGCCCATTTCTATGACTTTGTCCATGTCTACTGGTTGACAATATTGATGTGTGTGTCGAGTTTCATGCAATTTGAAGCATGTTAAGAGCCTCAAAAACACTCAACAATATTATTACAGTTTGACCTGTTGCCATGGCAACAATATTTCAAATATCAAAAATCCTGTCATAGGTCTACATCTGCTGTGTATTGACATTACACTGATGAAGTTTGAAGCAAATCAGGTAAAAATAAGAGGGTGATCTCAAAGCATTTCAAAAAGTGATACACTTCCTGCTGCCATTTGGTGGCGCTATAACTTTGAATCACAATAGTCACATCCATGTGATCAGACTACTACAACCAACACACTCGTGAAGTTTCATAAAGATCAATATATGTCTGCAGACGTTATAACACATTTCCTGTTTCCTTTTTCTTGCCATAAATTTGTTGCCTCGCCATGGCCAAACCGTTTGAGATATCCAAAATCCGTTTGCAATTAAACAACTTCAATGTGTTAGCAACAAGTTAAAAAAAGCTTGGTGTAAATTAGATAAATCCTGTAGGAGTAGTAGTATAAAATTCATAGCCTATTTTTTCAAAAAATTAACATTCAAACAAAAATAGCCGACTTCCTGTTGGTCGGACGTAATGAATGTAAATTAGAAAATTGTCCGGCTTGATGAGAAAAATATGTGTACCGAGTTTGGTGACTGTAGGAAAAACTAACCCCCCCACTTTTGACAAAAGGTGGCGCTACTGAGCCCCTCCACCACGCCCATTTCTATGGCTTTGTCCATGTCTACTGGTTGACAATATTGATGTGTGTGTCGAGTTTCATTCAATTTGAAGCATGTTAAGAGCCTCAAAAACACTCAAGAATATTATTACAGTTTGACCTGTTGCCATGGCAACAATATTTCAAATATCAAAAATCCTGTCATAGGTCTACATCTGCTGTGTATTGACATTACACTGATGAAGTTTGAAGCAAATCAGGTAAAAATAAGAGGGTGATCTCAAAGCATTTCAAAAAGTGATACACTTCCTGCTGCCAGTTGGTGGCGCTATAACTTTGACTCACAATAGTCACGTCCATGTGATCAGAATACTACAACCAACACACTTGTGAAGTTTCATAAAGATCAATATATGTATGCAGACGTTATAACACATTTCCTGTTTCCTTTTTCTCGCCATAAATTCGTTGCCTCGCCACGGCAAAACCGTTCGAGATATCAAAAAACCCCTGGCAATTTTTAATCATCAGTGTCTTGACTTCATGCTGACCGAGTTTGGTGGCGATCGGATTAATCGTCTAGGAGGAGTATATCAAATTCCAGAGCATGCGTTTTTCAAACAACCCTTAATAGCTGACTTCCTGTTTGCGTGGCGTTTAACTTAGAGCGCGAAAGTTGTTCGGCCCGATGAGGTCTATATGTGTACCGAGTTTCATACTAATACGTGCAAGCGTGTTTAATATATGGACCAAATTTTCAGACTTTTTTCAAGGGGGCCCTGTCGAGCCCCCCTGCCACGCCCGGGTACCAGCCTCTCCGGCATCCTAATGGCCGCGGATTCCAATGTGTGTGCCAATTTTCAAGAGTTTTTGAGTATGTTAAGGCCCCCAAAAAGCCCCGGAAGATGGAAAAAAAAAAAAAAAAAAAAAAAAAAATATAGCTGCGAGCAGCGATGGTGGGCCCAAGCCCGGTGGCACCGCCACCCCGGTGGCTTCAGGGCAACTGTGCACAGCGGGCAATAGGCACTTAAAACGGTTAAACATCAAAGGACTATGTCAAATTCACTCCACATTTACTGCACTACAAGGTGCCGTTATAGAGCCCCTCCTCCCTGCCCATTTTCAAAGGATTACATGTGCCAAGTTTTAACATTATTCTGATGAATTTTGAAGCAAATCAGGTAAAAATAAGAGGGTGATCTCAATGTATGCTGAAAGTGACACATTTTCTGCTTCCAGTTGGTGGCGCTATGACTTTGAATCACAATAGTCAAATCCATGTGATCAGCCTTGTACAACGAAGACTAAGCCAAAGTTTCATCAAAATCAATTAATGTATGCAGAAGTTATAACACTTTGTTTCCCTTTTCTTGCCATAAATTCGTTGCCTCGCCACGGCCAAACCGTTTGAGATATCCAAAATCCGTTTGCAATTAAACAACTTCAATGTGTTAGCAACAAGTTAAAAAAGCTTGGTGTAAATTGGATAAACCCTGTAGGAGTAGTAGTATAAAATTCATAGCCTGTTTTTTCAAAAAATTAACATTCAAACCAAAATAGCTGACTTCCTGTTGGTCGGAGCTAATGAATGTAAATTAGAAAATTGTCCGGCTTGATGAGAATAATATGTGTACCGAGTTTGGTGACTGTAGGAAAAACTAACCCCCCACTTTTGTCAAAAGGTGGCGCTACTGAGCCCCTCCACCACGCCCATTTCTATGGCTTTGTCCATGTCTACTGGTTGACAATATTGATGTGTGTGTCGAGTTTCATGCAATTTGAAGCATGTTAAGAGCCTCAAAAACACTCAAGAATATTATTACAGTTTGACCTGTTGCCATGGCAACAATATTTCAAATATCAAAAATCCTGTCATAGGTCTACATCTGCTGTGTATTGACATTACACTGATGAAGTTTGAAGCAAATCAGGTAAAAATAAGAGGGTGATCTCAAAGCATTTTAAAAGTGATACACTTCTTGCTGCCATTTGGTGGCGCTATAACTTTGACTCACAATAGTTACATCCATGTGATCAGACTACTACAACCAACACACTCCTGAAGTTTCATAAACATCAATCAATGTATGCAGAAGTTATAACACATTTCCTGTTTCCTTTTTCTCGCCATAAATTCGTTGCCTCGCCACGGCCAAACCGTTTGAGATATCCAAAATCTGTTTGCAATTAAACAACTTCAATGTGTTCGCAACAAGTTAAAAAAAGCTTGGTGTAAATTGGATAAACCCTGTAGGAGTAGTAGTATAAAATTCATAGCCTGTTTTTTCAAAAAATTAACATTCAAACCAAAATAGCTGACTTCCTGTTGGTCGGAGCTAATGAATGTAAATTAGAAAATTGTCCGGCTTGATGAGAATAATATGTGTACCGAGTTTGGTGACTGTAGGAAAAACTAACCCCCCACTTTTGTCAAAAGGTGGCGCTACTGAGCCCCTCCACCACGCCCATTTCTATGGCTTTGTCCATGTCTACTGGTTGACAATATTGATGTGTGTGTCGAGTTTCATGCAATTTGAAGCATGTTAAGAGCCTCAAAAACACTCAAGAATATTATTACAGTTTGACCTGTTGCCATGGCAACAATATTTCAAATATCAAAAATCCTGTCATAGGTCTACATCTGCTGTGTATTGACATTACACTGATGAAGTTTGAAGCAAATCAGGTAAAAATAAGAGGGTGATCTCAAAACATTTCAAAAAGTGATACACTTCCTGCTGCCAGTTGGTGGCGCTATAACTTTGACTCACAATAGTCACATCCATGTGATCAGACTCCTATAACGAACACACTCGTGAAGTTTCATAAAGATCAATATATGTATTAAGACGTTATAACACATTTCCTGTTTCCTTTTTCTCGCCATAAATTCGTTGCCTCGCCACGGCCAAACCGTTCGAGATATCAAAAATCCCCTGGCAATTTTTAATCATCAGTGTCTTGACTTCATGCTGACCGAGTTTGGTGGCGATCGGATTAATCGTCTAGGAGGAGTATATCAAATTCCAGAGCATGCGTTTTTCAAACAACCCTTAATAGCTGACTTCCTGTTGGCGTGGCGATTAACTTAGAGCGCGAAAGTTGTTCGGCCCGATGAGGTCTATATGTGTACCGAGTTTCATACTAATACGTGCAAGCATGTTTAATATATGGACCAAATTTTCAGACTTTTTTCAAGGGGGCGCTGTCGAGCCCCCCTGCCACGCCCGGGTACCAGCCTCTCCGGCGTCCTAATGGCAGCGGATTCCAATGTGTGTGCCAATTTTCAAGAGTTTTTGAGCATGTTAAGGCCCCCAAAAAGCCCCGGAAGACGGAAAAAAAAAATAAAATAAAATAATAATAATAATAAATAGCTGCGAGCAGCGATGGCGGGCCCAAGCCCGGTGGCACCGCCACCCCGGTGGCTTCAGGGCAACTGTGCACAGCGGGCAATAGGCACTTAAAACGGTTAAACATCAAAGGACTATGTCAAATTCACTCCACATTTACTGCACTACAAGGTGCCGCTATAGAGCCCCTCCTCCCTGCCCATTTTCAAAGGATTACATGTGCCAAGTTTTAACATTATTCTGATGAATTTTGAAGCAAATCAGGTAAAAATAAGAGGGTGATCTCAATGTATGCTGAAAGTGACACATTTTCTGCTTCCAGTTGGTGGCGCTATGACTTTGAATCACAATACTCAAATCCATGTGATCAGCCTTGTACAACGAAGACTAAGCCAAAGTTTCATCAAAATCAATTAATGTATGCAGAAGTTATAACACTTTGTTTCCCTTTTCTTGCCATAAATTCGTTGCCTCGCCACGGCCAAACCGTTTGAGATATCCAAAATCCGTTTGCAATTAAACAACTTCAATGTGTTAGCAACAAGTTAAAAAAAGCTTGGTGTAAATTGGATAAACCCTGTAGGAGTAGTAGTATAAAATTCATAGCCTGTTTTTTCAAAAAATTAACATTCAAACCAAAATAGCTGACTTCCTGTTGGTCGGAGCTAATGAATGTAAAATAGAAAATTGTCCGGCTTGATGAGAATAATATGTGTACCGAGTTTGGTGACTGTAGGAAAAACTAACCCCCACTTTTGTCAAAAGGTGGCGCTACTGAGCCCCTCCACCACGCCCATTTCTATGGCTTTGTCCATGTCTACTGGTTGACAATATTGATGTGTGTGTCGAGTTTCATGCAATTTGAAGCATGTTAAGAGCCTCAAAAACACTCAAGAATATTATTACAGTTTGACCTGTTGCCATGGCAACAATATTTCAAATATCAAAAATCCTGTCATAGGTCTACATCTGCTGTGTATTGACATTACACTGATGAAGTTTGAAGCAAATCAGGTAAAAATAAGAGGGTGATCTCAAAGCATTTTAAAAGTGATACACTTCTTGCTGCCATTTGGTGGCGCTATAACTTTGACTCACAATAGTTACATCCATGTGATCAGACTACTACAACCAACACACTCCTGAAGTTTCATAAACATCAATCAATGTATGCAGAAGTTATAACACATTTCCTGTTTCCCTTTTCTCGCCATAAATTCGTTGCCTCGCCACGGCCAAACCGTTTGAGATATCCAAAATCCGTTTGCAATTAAACAACTTCAATGTGTTCGCAACAAGTTAAAAAAAGCTTGGTGTAAATTGGATAAACCCTGTAGGAGTAGTAGTATAAAATTCATAGCCTGTTTTTTCAAAAAATTAACATTCAAACCAAAATAGCTGACTTCCTGTTGGTCGGAGCTAATGAATGTAAATTAGAAAATTGTCCGGCTTGATGAGAATAATATGTGTACCGAGTTTGGTGACTGTAGGAAAAACTAACCCCCCACTTTTGTCAAAAGGTGGCGCTACTGAGCCCCTCCACCACGCCCATTTCTATGGCTTTGTCCATGTCTACTGGTTGACAATATTGATGTGTGTGTCGAGTTTCATGCAATTTGAAGCATGTTAAGAGCCTCAAAAACACTCAAGAATATTATTACAGTTTGACCTGTTGCCATGGCAACAATATTTCAAATATCAAAAATCCTGTCATAGGTCTACATCTGCTGTGTATTGACATTACACTGATGAAGTTTGAAGCAAATCAGGTAAAAATAAGAGGGTGATCTCAAAACATTTCAAAAAGTGATACACTTCCTGCTGCCAGTTGGTGGCGCTATAACTTTGACTCACAATAGTCACATCCATGTGATCAGACTCCTATAACGAACACACTCGTGAAGTTTCATAAAGATCAATATATGTATTAAGACGTTATAACACATTTCCTGTTTCCTTTTTCTCGCCATAAATTCGTTGCCTCGCCACGGCCAAACCGTTCGAGATATCAAAAATCCCCTGGCAATTTTTAATCATCAGTGTCTTGACTTCATGCTGACCGAGTTTGGTGGCGATCGGATTAATCGTCTAGGAGGAGTATATCAAATTCCAGAGCATGCGTTTTTCAAACAACCCTTAATAGCTGACTTCCTGTTGGCGTGGCGATTAACTTAGAGCGCGAAAGTTGTTCGGCCCGATGAGGTCTATATGTGTACCGAGTTTCATACTAATACGTGCAAGCATGTTTAATATATGGACCAAATTTTCAGACTTTTTTCAAGGGGGCGCTGTCGAGCCCCCCTGCCACGCCCGGGTACCAGCCTCTCCGGCGTCCTAATGGCCGCGGATTCCAATGTGTGTGCCAATTTTCAAGAGTTTTTGAGCATGTTAAGGCCCCCAAAAAGCCCCGGAAGACGAAAAAAAAAATAAATAAATAAAATAAAATAATAACGAGCAGCGATGGCGGTCCCAAGCCCGGTGGCACCGCCACCCCGGTGGCTTCAGGGCAACTGTGCACAGCGGGCAATAGGCACTTAAAACGGTTAAACATCAAAGGACTATGTCAAATTCACTCCACATTTACTGCACTACAAGGTGCCGCTATAGAGCCCCTCCTCCCTGCCCATTTTCAAAGGATTACATGTGCCAAGTTTTAACATTATTCTGATGAATTTTGAAGCAAATCAGGTAAAAATAAGAGGGTGATCTCAATGTATGCTGAAAGTGACACATTTTCTGCTTCCAGTTGGTGGCGCTATGACTTTGAATCACAATAGTCAAATCCATGTGATCAGCCTTGTACAACGAAGACTAAGCCAAAGTTTCATCAAAATCAATTAATGTATGCAGAAGTTATAACACTTTGTTTCCCTTTTCTTGCCATAAATTCGTTGCCTCGCCACGGCCAAACCGTTTGAGATATCCAAAATCCTTTTGCAATTAAACAACTTCAATGTGTTAGCAACAAGTTAAAAAAAAGCTTGGTGTAAATTGGATAAACCCTGTAGGAGTAGTAGTATCAAATTCATAGCCTGTTTTTTCAAAAAATTAACATTCAAACCAAAATAGCTGACTTCCTGTTGGTCGGAGATAATGAATGTAAATTAGAAAATTGTCCGGCTTGATGAGAATAATATGTGTACCGAGTTTGGTGACTGTAGGAAAAACTAATCCCCCCACTTTTGTCAAAAGGTGGCGCTACTGAGCCCCTCCACCACGCCCATTTCTATGGCTTTGTCCATGTCTACTGGTTGACAATATTGATGTGTGTGTCGAGTTTCATGCAATTTGAAGCATGTTAAGAGCCTCAAAAACACTCAAGAATATTATTACAGTTTGACCTGTTGCCATGGCAACAATATTTCAAATATCAAAAATCCTGTCATAGGTCTACATCTGCTGTGTATTGACATTACACTGATGAAGTTTGAAGCAAATCAGGTAAAAATAAGAGGGTGATCTCAAAGCATTTTAAAAGTGATACACTTCTTGCTGCCATTTGGTGGCGCTATAACTTTGACTCACAATAGTTACATCCATGTGATCAGACTACTACAACCAACACACTCCTGAAGTTTCATAAACATCAATCAATGTATGCAGAAGTTATAACACATTTCCTGTTTCCCTTTTCTCGCCATAAATTCGTTGCCTCGCCACGGCCAAACCGTTTGAGATATCCAAAATCCGTTTGCAATTAAACAACTTCAATGTGTTCGCAACAAGTTAAAAAAAGCTTGGTGTAAATTGGATAAACCCTGTAGGAGTAGTAGTATAAAATTCATAGCCTGTTTTTTCAAAAAATTAACATTCAAACCAAAATAGCTGACTTCCTGTTGGTCGGAGCTAATGAATGTAAAATAGAAAATTGTCCGGCTTGATGAGAATAATATGTGTACCGAGTTTGGTGACTGTAGGAAAAACTAACCCCCCAACTTTTGTCAAAAGGTGGCGCTACTGAGCCCCTCCACCACGCCCATTTCTATGGCTTTGTCCATGTCTACTGGTTGACAATATTGATGTGTGTGTCGAGTTTCATGCAATTTGAAGCATGTTAAGAGCCTCAAAAACACTCAAGAATATTATTACAGTTTGACCTGTTGCCATGGCAACAATATTTCAAATATCAAAAATCCTGTCATAGGTCTACATCTGCTGTGTATTGACATTACACTGATGAAGTTTGAAGCAAATCAGGTAAAAATAAGAGGGTGATCTCAAAACATTTCAAAAAGTGATACACTTCCTGCTGCCAGTTGGTGGCGCTATAACTTTGACTCACAATAGTCACATCCATGTGATCAGACTCCTATAACGAACACACTCGTGAAGTTTCATAAAGATCAATATATGTATTAAGACGTTATAACACATTTCCTGTTTCCTTTTTCTCGCCATAAATTCGTTGCCTCGCCACGGCCAAACCGTTCGAGATATCAAAAATCCCCTGGCAATTTTTAATCATCAGTGTCTTGACTTCATGCTGACCGAGTTTGGTGGCGATCGGATTAATCGTCTAGGAGGAGTATATCAAATTCCAGAGCATGCGTTTTTCAAACAACCCTTAATAGCTGACTTCCTGTTGGCGTGGCGATTAACTTAGAGCGCGAAAGTTGTTCGGCCCGATGAGGTCTATATGTGTACCGAGTTTCATACTAATACGTGCAAGCATGTTTAATATATGGACCAAATTTTCAGACTTTTTTCAAGGGGGCGCTGTCGAGCCCCCCTGCCACGCCCGGGTACCAGCCTCTCCGGCGTCCTAATGGCCGCGGATTCCAATGTGTGTGCCAATTTTCAAGAGTTTTTGAGCATGTTAAGGCCCCCAAAAAGCCCCGGAAGACGGAAAAAAAAAAAAAAAAAAAAAAAAAAAAAATAATAATAATAATCCTTAGAAGAACAAGAGGGCCCTGCGCGAATTTTCGCTTGGGCCCTAATAATCCTTAGAAGAACAAGAGGGCCCTGCGCGAATTTTCGCTTGGGCCCTAAATATAGCTGCGAGCAGCGATGGCGGGCCCAAGCCCGGTGGCACCGCCACCCCGGTGGCTTCAGGGCAACTGTGCACAGCGGGCAATAGGCACTTAAAACGGTTAAACATCAAAGGACTATGTCAAATTCACTCCACATTTACTGCACTACAAGGTGCCGTTATAGAGCCCCTCTTCCCTGCCCATTTTCAAAGGATTACATGTGCCAAGTTTTAACATTATTCTGATGAATTTTGAAGCAAATCAGGTAAAAATAAGAGGGTGATCTCAATGTATGATGAAAGTGACACATTTTCTGCTTCCAGTTGGTGGCGCTATGACTTTGAATCACAATAGTCAAATCCATGTGATCAGCCTTGTACAACGAAGACTAAGCCAAAGTTTCATCAAAATCAATTAATGTATGCAGAAGTTATAACACTTTGTTTCCCTTTTCTTGCCATAAATTCGTTGCCTCGCCACGGCCAAACCGTTTGAGATATCCAAAATCCGTTTGCAATTAAACAACTTCAATGTGTTAGCAACAAGTTAAAAAAAGCTTGGAGTAAATTGAATAAACCCTGTAGGAGTAGTAGTATAAAATTCATAGCCTGTTTTTTCAAAAAATTAACATTCAAGACAAAATAGCTGACTTCCTGTTGGTCGGAGCTAATGAATGTAAATTAGAAAATTGTCCGGCTTGATGAGAATAATATGTGTACCGAGTTTGGTGACTGTAGGAAAAACTAACCCCCCCACTTTTGTCAAAAGGTGGCGCTACTGAGCCCCTCCACCACGCCCATTTCTATGGCTTTGTCCATGTCTACTGGTTGACAATATTGATGTGTGTGTCGAGTTTCATGCAATTTGAAGCATGTTAAGAGCCTCAAAAACACTCAAGAATATTATTACAGTTTGACCTGTTGCCATGGCAACAATATTTCAAATATCAAAAATCCTGTCATAGGTCTACATCTGCTGTGTATTGACATTACACTGATGAAGTTTGAAGCAAATCAGGTAAAAATAAGAGGGTGATCTCAAAGCATTTTAAAAGTGATACACTTCTTGCTGCCATTTGGTGGCGCTATAACTTTGACTCACAATAGTTACATCCATGTGATCAGACTACTACAACCAACACACTCCTGAAGTTTCATAAACATCAATCAATGTATGCAGAAGTTATAACACATTTCCTGTTTCCCTTTTCTCGCCATAAATTCGTTGCCTCGCCACGGCCAAACCGTTTGAGATATCCAAAATCCGTTTGCAATTAAACAACTTCAATGTGTTCGCAACAAGTTAAAAAAAGCTTGGTGTAAATTGGGTAAACCCTGTAGGAGTAGTAGTATAAAATTCATAGCCTGTTTTTTCAAAAAATTAACATTCAAACCAAAATAGCTGACTTCCTGTTGGTCGGAGCTAATGAATGTAAATTAGAAAATTGTCCGGCTTGATGAGAATAATATGTGTACCGAGTTTGGTGACTGTAGGAAAAACTAACCCCCCCACTTTTGTCAAAAGGTGGCGCTACTGAGCCCCTCCACCACGCCCATTTCTATGGCTTTGTCCATGTCTACTTGTTGACAATATTGATGTGTGTGTCGAGTTTCATGCATTTTGAAGCATGTTAAGAGCCTCAAAAACACTCAAGAATATTATTACAGTTTGACCTGTTGCCATGGCAACAATATTTCAAATATCAAAAATCCTGTCATAGGTCTACATCTGCTGTGTATTGACATTACACTGATGAAGTTTGAAGCAAATCAGGTAAAAATAAGAGGGTGATCTCAAAACATTTCAAAAAGTGATACACTTCCTGCTGCCAGTTGGTGGCGCTATAACTTTGACTCACAATAGTCACATCCATGTGATCAGACTCCTATAACGAACACACTCGTGAAGTTTCATAAAGATCAATATATGTATTAAGACGTTATAACACATTTCCTGTTTCCTTTTTCTCGCCATAAATTCGTTGCCTCGCCACGGCCAAACCGTTCGCGATATCAAAAATCCCCTGGCAATTTTTAATCATCAGTGTCTTGACTTCATGCTGACCGAGTTTGGTGGCGATCGGATTAATCGTCTAGGAGGAGTATATCAAATTCCAGAGCATGCGTTTTTCAAACAACCCTTAATAGCTGACTTCCTGTTGGCGTGGCGATTAACTTAGAGTGCGAAAGTTGTTCGGCCCGATGAGGTCTATATGTGTACCGAGTTTCATACTAATACGTGCAAGCATGTTTAATATATGGACCAAATTTTCAGACTTTTTTCAAGGGGGCGCTGTCGAGCCCCCCTGCCACGCCCGGGTACCAGCCTCTCCGGCGTCCTAATGGCCGCGGATTCCAATGTGTGTGCCAATTTTCAAGAGTTTTTGAGCATGTTAAGGCCCCCAAAAATCCCCGGAAGACGAAAAAAAAATAAAAAAAATAAAAAAAAAAATAATAAAAATATAGCTGCGAGCAGCGATGGCGGGCCCAAGCCCAGTGGCACCGCCACCCCGGTGGCTTCAGGGCAACTGTGCACAGCGGGCAATAGGCACTTAAAACGGTTAAACATCAAAGGACTATGTCAAATTCACTCCACATTTACTGCACTACAAGGTGCCGTTATAGAGCCCCTCCTCCCTGCCCATTTTCAAAGGATTACATGTGCCAAGTTTTAACATTATTCTGATGAATTTTGAAGCAAATCAGGTAAAAAATAAGAGGGTGATCTCAATGTATGCTGAAAGTGACACATTTTCTGCTTCCAGTTGGTGGCGCTATGACTTTGAATCACAATAGTCAAATCCATGTGATCAGCCTTGTACAACGAAGACTAAGCCAAAGTTTCATCAAAATCAATTAATGTATGCAGAAGTTATAACACTTTGTTTCCCTTTTCTTCCCATAAATTCGTTGCCTCGCCACGGCCAAACCGTTTGAGATATCCAAAATCCGTTTGCAATTAAACAACTTCAATGTGTTAGCAACAAGTTAAAAAAAGCTTGGTGTAAATTGGATAAACCCTGTAGGAGTAGTAGTATAAAATTCATAGCCTGTTTTTTCAAAAAATTAACATTCAAACCAAAATAGCTGACTTCCTGTTGGTCGGAGCTAATGAATGTAAATTAGAAAATTGTCCGGCTTGATGAGAATAATATGTGTACCGAGTTTGGTGACTGTAGGAAAAACTAACCCCCCCACTTTTGTCAAAAGGTGGCGCTACTGAGCCCCTCCACCACGCCCATTTCTATGGCTTTGTCCATGTCTACTGGTTGACAATATTGATGTGTGTGTCGAGTTTCATGCAATTTGAAGCATGTTAAGAGCCTCAAAAACACTCAAGAATATTATTACAGTTTGACCTGTTGCCATGGCAACAATATTTTAAATATCAAAAATCCTGTCATAGGTCTACATCTGCTGTGTATTGACATTACACTGATGAAGTTTGAAGCAAATCAGGTAAAAATAAGAGGGTGATCTCAAAGCATTTTAAAAGTGATACACTTCTTGCTGCCATTTGGTGGCGCTATAACTTTGACTCACAATAGTTACATCCATGTGATCACACTACTACACCCAACACACTCCTGAAGTTTCATAAACATCAATCAATGTATGCAGAAGTTATAACACATTTCCTGTTTCCCTTTTCTCGCCATAAATTCGTTGCCTCGCCACGGCCAAACCGTTTGAGATATCCAAAATCCGTTTGCAATTAAACAACTTCAATGTGTTCGCAACAAGTTAAAAAAAGCTTGGTGTAAATTGGATAAACCCTGTAGGAGTAGTAGTATAAAATTCATAGCCTGTTTTTTCAAAAAATTAACATTCAAACCAAAATAGCTGACTTCCTGTTGGTCGGAGCTAATGAATGTAAATTAGAAAATTGTCCGGCTTGATGAGAATAATATGTGTACCGAGTTTGGTGACTGTAGGAAAAACTAACCCCCCCACTTTTGTCAAAAGGTGGCGCTACTGAGCCCCTCCACCACGCCCATTTCTATGGCTTTGTCAATGTCTACTGGTTGACAATATTGATGTGTGTGTCGAGTTTCATGCAATTTGAAGCATGTTAAGAGCCTCAAAAACACTCAAGAATATTATTACAGTTTGACCTGTTGCCATGGCAACAATATTTCAAATATCAAAAATCCTGTCATAGGTCTACATCTGCTGTGTATTGACATTACACTGATGAAGTTTGAAGCAAATCAGGTAAAAATAAGAGGGTGATCTCAAAACATTTCAAAAAGTGATACACTTCCTGCTGCCAGTTGGTGGCGCTATAACTTTGACTCACAATAGTCACATCCATGTGATCAGACTCCTATAACGAACACACTCGTGAAGTTTCATAAAGATCAATATATGTATTAAGACGTTATAACACATTTCCTGTTTCCTTTTTCTCGCCATAAATTCGTTGCCTCGCCACGGCCAAACCGTTCGAGATATCAAAAATCCCCTGGCAATTTTTAATCATCAGTGTCTTGACTTCATGCTGACCGAGTTTGGTGGCGATCGGATTAATAGTCTAGGAGGAGTATATCAAATTCCAGAGCATGCGTTTTTCAAACAACCCTTAATAGCTGACTTCCTGTTGGCGTGGCGATTAACTTAGAGCGCGAAAGTTGTTCGGCCCGATGAGGTCTATATGTGTACCGAGTTTCATACTAATACGTGCAAGCATGTTTAATATATGGACCAAATTTTCAGACTTTTTTCAAGGGGGCGCTGTCGAGCCCCCCTGCCACGCCCGGGTACCAGCCTCTCCGGCGTCCTAATGGCCGCGGATTCCAATGTGTGTGCCAATTTTCAAGAGTTTTTGAGCATGTTAAGGCCCCCAAAAAGCCCCGGAAGACGGAAAAAAAAATAAATAAAAAAAAATAATAATCCTTAGAAGAACAAGAGGGCCCTGCGCGAATTTTCGCTTGGGCCCTAATAATCCTTAGAAGAACAAGAGGGCCCTGCGCGAATTTTCGCTTGGGCCCTAATAATCCTTAGAAGAACAAGAGGGCCCTGCGCGAATTTTCGCTTGGGCCCTAATAATAATAATCCTTAGAAGAACAAGAGGGCCCTGCGCGAATTTTCGCTTGGGCCCTAATAATAATAATAATAAACGGAGCAATTCCAATAGGGTCCTCACACCATCGGTGCTCGGGCCCTAATAATAATAATAATAATAATAATAATAATAATAATAAACGGAGCAATTCCAATAGGGTCCTCACACCATCGGTGCTCGGGCCCTAAATATAGCTGCAAGCAGCAATTACGGGGCCAAGCACAAAAATGGCACAAGAAGCAAGCCAACATGGCTGGGAGCATCAGACCAACAGCAGTAGTGAGCAATTAGAAAAAAAGTTATTAGCATTTTTGTCAATTGTGTTATATCTTTTGACCACAAGGTGGCGCTGGTCCGAAACTTCTCAGGCTCCTTCAGTGCATTGTCCTGATGACCCATACCAAATTTATGAATTTTGGTCAAACCCATCAGAAGTTATAAGCAAAAATGGCATTTTTAATATCTCCACTCCAGTAGGTGGCGCTGCGCCGAAACAGAGTATGCTGCCTCAGGTCATGCTTGTGAAGACACATACCAAGTTTGGTCTGAATATGTCAAAGCACTGAAGAGATACAGCTTCAAGAGTCATTTTTGCATCATGCCTCAAATTCTTTGCTCTGGTATACGAAAACGGTTTGACATATCAACTTGAAATCCATAACTTTTTGTCGGCATGATCTGACGATGACACGGTTCAATTTTGGTGAAAATCGGAGCAACGGTCTAGGAGGAGTTCGAAAAAATAGGTTTTTAAAGAAAAACAATATGGCGGACAGGAAGTTTAGCTGACTATGGCAAATTTGATATCTTTGTTCTCAGCATGACCCAAGGAATCTACTAAGGCCAGTTTCATTACAATTGGTGAATACAGTCAAAAGTTATTAGCATTTTTGTAAATTTTGTTATAACTTTTGACCACAAGGCGGCACTGTGCCGAATCTTCTTAGGCTCCTTCAGGGCATTGTGCTGATGACCCATACCAAGTTTCGTAAAGATACGTTAATGCGTTCGTAAAATACAGCATTTTAGCACAAAATTCAAAATGGCCGACGGCCAAAATGGCCGAATTGGGAAAATTGGATATCATTCGACTCGGCATGATTCCCCGAATCCAACGAGACCAAATTTATGATTTTTGGACAAACCCATCAGAAGTTATAAGCAAAAATACCCATTTTTCATATCTCCGCACCAGTAGGTGGCGCTGCACCGAAACACTGCATGGTACCTCAGGTCATGCTTGTGATGACATGTACCAAGTTTGGTCTGAATACGATAAAGCGTTGCGGAGATACAGCCTTACTTCTGTTTTCGCAAGCACTACGTACAATTCGTTCGTTAGTTTTTCGAAAACGGTTTGAGGAATCAATTTGAATTCCATAACTTTTGTCAGCATGGTCTGAAGATGATCTGATTCAATTTTCATGAAAATCGGAGTAACGGCCTAGGAGGAGTTCGAAAAAGTAAGTTTTTCAGAAAATTCAAAATGGCGGAAAAATTTTCATGACGGAAAATGAAGTCATATGATGCGTTCGATTCGTCTTGAGCCAAGGAATAAGAGGAAAAAAGAATTGTGTTTCTAGCCCTTACGGTTCAAAAGTTATTAACATAAACATAAGTGCAACTTTGGACAGCTGGTGGCGCTAGAGGGATTGAGTTAGAGACTCCAAATTTGCTATGGACAAAGGTCAGACTGTCCTCTGACTGTGTGCCAAATTTCACAACTTTCCCGCAAGCGGTTCTATGGGCTGCCATAGACTTCAAGAGCGGAAGAAGAAGAAGAAGAAATATAGCTGCAAGCAGCAATTACGGGGCCAAGCACAAAAATGGCACAAGAAGCAAGCCAACATGGCTGGGAGCATCAGACCAACAGCAGTAGTGAGCAATTAGAAAAAAAAGTTATTAGCATTTTTGTCAATTTTGTTATATCTTTTGACCACAAGGTGGCGCTGGTCCGAAACTTCTCAGGCTCCTTCAGTGCATTGTCCTGATGACCCATACCAAATTTATGAATTTTGGTCAAACCCATCAGAAGTTATAAGCAAAAATGGCATTTTTAATATCTCCACTCCAGTAGGTGGCGCTGCACCGAAACAGAGTATGCTGCCTCAGGTCATGCTTGTGAAGACACATACCAAGTTTGGTCTGAATATGTCAAAGCACTGAAGAGATACAGCTTCAAGAGTCGTTTTTGCATCATGCCTCGAATTCTTTGCTCTGGTATACGAAAACGGTTTGACTTATCAACTTGAAATCCATAACTTTTTGTCGGCATGGTCTGAAAATGATACGGTTCAATTTTGGTGAAAATCGGAGCAAAGGTCTAGGAGGAGTTTGAAAAAGTAGGTTTTTAAAGAAAAACAACATGGCGGACAGGAAGTTCAGCTGAATATGGCAAATTTGATATCTATGTTCTCAGCATGACCCAAGGAATCTATTGAGACCAGTTTCATTACAATCGGTAGATATAATCAAAAGTTATTAGCATTTTTGTAAATTTTGTTATAACTTTTGACCACAAGGTGGTGCTGGTCCGAAACTTCTCAGGCTCCTTCAGGGCATTGTCCTGATGAACCATACCAAATTTATGAATTTTGGTCAAACCCATCAGAAGTTATAAGCAAAAACAGCCATTTTTCATATCTCCACTCCAGTAGGTGGCGCTGTGCTGAAACATTGTATGATGCCTCGGGTCATGCTTGTGATGACACATACCAAGTTTGGTCTGAATATGATAAAGCATTGCAGAGATACAGCTTCAAGAGTCATTTTTGCATCATGCCTCAAATTCGTTGCTCTGGTATACGAAAACGGTTTGACTTATCGACTTGAAATCCATATCTTTTTGTCAGCATGGTCTGAAGATGATACGGTTCGATTTTGGTGAAAATCGGAGCAACGGTCTAGGAGGAGTTCGAAAAAGTAGGTTTTTAAAGAAAAACAATATGGCGGACAGGAAGTTCAGCTGACTATGGAAAGTTTGATATCTATGTTCTCAGCATGACCCACGGAATCTACTGAGACCAGTTTCATCACAATCGGTTAATATAGTCAAATGTTATTAGCATTTTTGTAAATTTTGTTATAACTTTTGACCACAAGGTGGCGCTGGTCCGAAACTTGGTATGCTCCTTCAGGGCATTGTGCTGATGACCCATACCAAGTTTCATAACGATACGCTAATGCGTTCATAAAATACAGCATTTTAGCACAAAATTCAAAATGGCCGACAGTCAAAATGTCCGATATGTGAAAATTGGATTTCATTCGACTCGGCATGATTCCCCGAATCCAGCGAGACCAAATTTATGATTTTTGGACAAACCCATCAGAAGTTATAAGCAAAAACATACATTTTTCATATCTCCGCACCACTAGGTGGCACTGCTCCGAAACGCTGCATGTTGCCTCAGGTCATGCTTGTGATGACATGTACCAAGTTTGGTCTGAATACGATAAAGCGTTGCGGAGATACAGCCTTATGTCTATATTCGCAAGCACTACGTACAATTCGCTCGCATGTTTTTCGAAAACGGTTTGAGGAATCAACTTGAATTCCATAACTTTTTCTTGGCATGCTCTGAAGATGATCTGGTTACATTTTCATGAAAATCGGAGTAACGGCCTAGGAGGAGTTCGAAAAAGTAAGTTTTTCAGAAAATTCAAAATGGCGGGAAAATTTTCATGACGGAAAATGACGTCATAGGGTGCGATCGATTCGTCTTGACCCAAGGAATCAGAGGAAAAAAGAGTTTTGTTTCTAGCCCTTACGGTTCAAAAGTTATTAACATAAACATAAGTGCAACTTTGGACAGCTGGTGGCGCTAGAGGGATTGAGTTAGAGACTCCAAATTGGCTATGGTCATAGATCAGACTGTCCTCTAACTGTGTGCCAAATTTCATAACTTTCCCGCAAGCGGTTCTATGGGTTGCCATAGACTTCAAGAGCGGAAGAAGAAGAAGAAGAAGAAGAAGAAGAAGAAGAAGAAGAAGAAGAAGAAGAAGAAGAAAAAAAAAAGAAAAAAAAAAGAACGCCAACAATAACAATAGGTGCCTCCGCACCTTCGGTGCTTGGCCCCTAATAAAAAAAATTAAAAAAAAAAGAACGCCAACAATAACAATAGGTGCCTCCACACCTTCGGTGCTTGGCCCCTAAATATAGCTGCAAGCAGCAATTACGGGGCCAAGCACAAAAGCGGCACAAAAAGCCAGCCAACACGGCCGTGAACAATTAAAGACCTATTAAGATGATTTTAGGCAAAAGAGCTGAAAAATGATCAAAAATTATGATTTACTGGTTCATCACTTTCGGCCAATAGGTGGCACTGTGACCAAATTAATGTGGTATGGTCAGAGTGAGGTGACAATGACATTTGCAAAGTTTGGTGTCAATATGACAAAGCATTTCAGAGATACAGCTTCAAGAGTCGTTTTTGCATCATGCCTCAAATTCTTTGCTCTGGTATACAAAAACGGTTTGACTTATCGACTTGAAATCCATAACTTTTTGTTGACATGGTCTGAAGATGATACGGTTCAATTTTGGTGAAAATCGGAGCAACGGTCTAGGAGGAGTTCGAAAAAGTAGGTTTTCAAGGAAAAACAATATTTCGGACAGGAAGTTCAGCTGACTATGGCAATTTTGATATCTATGTTCTCAGCATGACCCAGGGAATCTACTGAGACCAGTTTCATTACAATCAGTTAATACAGTCAAAAGTTATTAGCATTTTTGTAAATTTTGTTATAACTTTTGACCACAAGGTGGCGCCGGTCCGAAACTTCTCAGGCTCCTTCAGGGCTTTGTCCTGATGACCCATGCCTATTTATGAATTTTGGTCAAACCCATCAGAAGTTATAAGCAAAAATAACAATTTTTCATATCTCCACTCCAGTAGGTGGCGCTGCGCCGAAACACTGCATGGTACCTCAGGTCATGCTTGTGATGAGAGGTACCAAGTTTGGTCTGAATACGATAAAGCATTGCGGAGATAAAGCCTCACTTCTGTTTTCGCAAGCACTAGGTACAATTCGTTTGCGAGTTTTTCGAAAACGGTTTGAGGAATCGACTTGAATTCCATAACTTTTTGTCAGCATGGTCTGAAGATGATCTGATTCAATTTTCATGAAAATCAGAGTAACGGCCTAGGAGGAGTTCGAAAAAGTACGTTTTTCAGAAAATTCAAAATGGTGGAAAAATTTTCATGACGGAAAATGATGTCATAGGGTGCAATCGATTCGGCTTGAGCCAAGGAATGTTTAACATAAATATAAGTGCAACTTTGGACAGCTGGTGGCGCTAGAGGGAATGAGTTAGAGACTCCAAATTTGCTATGGACATAGTTCAGACTGTCCTCTAACTGTGTGCAAAATTTCATAACTTTCCTGCAAACGGTTCTATGGGTTGCCATAGACTTCAAGAGCGGAAGAAGAAGAAGAAGAAGAAAAAAAAAAAAAAAAAAAGAACGCCAACAATAACAATAGGTGCCTCCGCACCTTCGGTGCTTGGCCCCTAATAAGCGTACGGAACACCAACAATAACAATAGGTGCCTAAGCACCTTCGGTGCTTGGCCCCTAATAATAAGCGTACGGAACGCCAACAATAACAATAGGTGCCTAAGCACCTTCGGTGCTTGGCCCCTAATTAAAAAACGGAACGCCAACGGATACAATAGGTGCCTACGCACCTTCGGTGCTTGGCCCCTAATTAAAAAACGGAACGCCAACGGATACAATAGGTGCCTACGCACCTTCGGTGCTTGGCCCCTAATTAAAAAACGGAACGCCAACAATAACAATAGGTGCCTAAGCACCTTCGGTGCTTGGCCCCTAATAATAATAATAAACGGAGCAATTCCAATAGGGTCCTCACACCATCGGTGCTCGGGCCCTAATAATAAACGGAGCAATTCCAATAGGGTCCTCACACCATCGGTGCTCGGGCTCTAATTAAAGCTGCAAGCAGCGATGAAAGGGCCCTCGCACCCGGGCTCACCGCCACCCGTTGGCATCGTACAACGTCTGGAAAATGCAAAAAATGGTGAATTAATTCAAAATGTCTGACTTCCTGCTCGGTTTCGGATTTCGCTCCAAGAGACTTTTTTGTAGGTATGGGGCTGATACCTAAACTTGCTTGAAAACTGGAAACTTTGTACGCGCATCAGAAGTGGTGAAAATTTACGTCTGTTATGGGTCACAGCATTAGGCGTGGCAAAATGGCTCGATAGCGCCATCTAACGTACAGCGTATTTCGTATTTCACTAGGGTTTTGAAATTCGGTACACACATTTATCAGCCCGATACCTACAAAAAAGTCTCTTGGAGCGAAATCCGAAACCGAACAGGAAGTCAAATATTTTGAATTAATTCACCGTTTTGTGCATTTTCCAGATGTTGTACTTTAACAAACTCCTCCTAGAGCTTTTATCAGATCAATGTCATATTTGTTCAGTCTAATCTAAAGGCCTTTGTGACGTTAAATTTCGAAGATCTAGAGTTTTCACCAAAGGGCGTGTCTGCGGCACCCTGACAAAGTTTGTTGTTTTCGCCATGAAACGGGAAGTTGTTGTAATTCAGACAAACAATGTCCGATCTACCCCAAACTTCACATGTTTTATTAGAGACCTGGCCTGAAGACATCTTCATAACAATATTCAGTTACAGTCATAGCGCCACCTGTAGGCAACAGGAAATTACATGTTTTACACTGTGATTAACTCCTCCTAGAGATTTAATCAGATCAATGTAATTTTTGGTCAGTCTAATCAAAAGGCCTTAGCGATGATAAATATCAAAGATTTTGAGTTTCCGTTTGACTTCCAAACAGGTAGTCAGATATTTTGAATTAATTCACTGTTTTTTTTTTTGTTTTGTTTTTTCCAGACGTTGTACTTTAATAAACTCCTCCTTGAGCTTGTATCTGATCAATGTCATATTTGGTCAGTCTAATCTAAAGGCCTTTGTGACGTTAAACTGTTTATTGATTATCCTGATACGTGTGCATATGCTACAATCTGGTTGCCCCAGAATCTACTAAAAAGGAAACTCTATTAAAGGTCCCGTTCTTCGTGATCCCATGTTTCAAACTTTAGTTAGTGTGTAATGTTGTTGTTAGAGTATAAATAAAATCTGTAAAATTTTAAAGCTCAAAGTTCAATGCCAAGCGAGATTTTTTATTTGTCGCCTACATCGAACGGCCAGTTTGGACTACATCCCTCTACTTCCTTCTTTAATGACATCACTAAAACAGCTTTTTGACTAACCTCCGCCCACAGGAATACACAAAAAAGGGGGCGTGGTCTTGTTGCGCTCCCACAGAGAAGAGCAAGAGTTGTGTTTGTAGAGTGTGTTTGTCGCCATGTCGTCGAAAAACTGTGTTATTTTCATCCTGCAGTCCAATCACCTTTGTTTGGCCTTCCCAGGGACACTGTACTTAGAGATCAATGGTTACAATTTATGTTTAACTCGGTTCCCGAAAATTATAATGTGGTATCCTTACTGCAATAGTTAATGTTGGACTGCAGTGCACATAATGGCCACAAGATGGGACTATGTTTATCTATATGTCTGTTTTCCGTATGAGGTACTCTTCTGAGTGAGTGCTAACGTTGTACATTTTCTGTCGCTGCTTGTGGAGATTAAAGAGTTCAGTCTCTTGGGAATTATTGTCTTTTGTGTTAATTCGGCACAACACCACAATAATCCACATGTAAAACTATGTGCAGCACATGTTATGGTAAGAGGCATGACCTCGCAAGGTGCGCTCTCTATGGCTCTGGGTGCGCTAAGCTGCTGTCGAATCACAACACAGGAACCGCTGGCACAATCAGAACTCGTTGCGTATTTCTGAAGGAGGGACTTCATAGAACAAGGAAGTCATCAGCCCGTTTTTATGACAGTGGAAACAGCGGTATACAAATAAGTAAATTGTGTGAAAAATATGTTTTTTTACACGCGAAACATGAACACATGTTATATTGCACACTATAAACACAGTCAAAGCTTCAAAAAAACACGAAAAACGGGACCTTTAACATAGAATATCTGGGCATGTCTAAAAATCCTTTACTCTTGTACATTTGCAAACAATTGTCAGAATTATCACTAACATTAGACATACATACAGTAAAGCAAGCGTTTTCTTCATTGCAGAGAGCAGTACATAAATCAGTGTATGTGTAAATGTGTGTTGTTTCACAAATCCAGCACCTCCAGTCACTATTCCTTCCCCTTTCTCTGTTTACATTTCTTCCCCGTACCCATCTTTTTTGCCCGGAGCCCCTCCGACCTTTGTTATGGCTTCAACGATTGCCAGCTGTAGCTCTCTGTCAGACTTTGCTTGGGCTTTCTCTCTCTTTGCAGCAGCAAGCCTGTCATCAGCGACTAGTTGTTTCTCTGCTTCCACTGCTCGTTTTGCTTCCGCCACTTTTGCCTCTTCCAGCTGTGTTTCCATGTGCATGGTATGTTTCAGTAGATCCGCCAAGCATGCGCCTTCCCAGCCAACCACGCCGGCTTTCACTCCTCTCATAATTTCATCTTTCAGTCCTCTCGTGAACTAGTTGTTCATGTGGCATTCGCATAGACTGGGTTCAGCGCCTCTCACATTTGGCTCTGGAATGCCCCCATGTTTGTTGAAAAGTTCATACAGCCGGTAATAGAAAGCATGCACACTCTCATCTTTCCCTTGCAGGCAGCCATTTAACTTTGTGGTTCCCATACGCACAGGAAACGCAGCTCTGACAGCATTTGCCAGTTCCAGTACAATGTCGCGGTAATCGGCATTGTCTCTGTGATCCCATTCATGATGTTCTCTCCGACAATCCTCTCTGCGAAGCAGCCCTTACCAGGTCATCGGGCCCAGTTTCATTGCCATCAGTCGCTTTAGTTCGTGCATTGTGGGGCTGAATTCTCTGCAAAACATGCCAAGTTCCTCTGCAAATTTGTCTCTTACGTCTTCAGGATTTGGCAAATGTGCCATCGATTCCTTCATCTCAGCCATAGTCCATGGTCTAAAGACCACCATAGGGCCCTCTGGCCCTGACACCTCAAGCATTGGGGCTTGAATTTCAGCATTTGGAACTGCAAGACTCACGTTTTCTTCCTTCATGGGGCTTCGTGTCTTCCATTTCTTTGTTACTGGAGCCTTCCGCCAGACTTCCTCTCTCTCAGCTGGAGTCTCAGGTATCATGTCTGGGTTGTTGACCTCCATTGAGACGTGGAGGGCTGTAATCATCAGCTGTGGTCTCCCGTCAGCTGCCGCTTGTGGGGGTGATGTTGGTCGCTGTGGGGGAGAGCAGTCGAGATCCTGGTCCCAGGACACACACTACATCTCGACCGGGAAGTGTGTGTAGCTCAGTGGAAACACAGAGAAAAACGGGTTAGTAGGGTGTAATTCAGACAGATGTTTCCTAACTATTTCATCTATATTGTTTATCCCTCCTACTTCATCTTTCTCTTGAGGTTTCTCTATTTTTTTCCTCTTTTTGCACTTCTTTTTCCTCTGGTTGCACTAATTGCTTCTGCAGTGTTTTCCTTTCCCTCTTTTCTGCTTCCTGCAGCCAGCAATTCACAGTCTGACCACAATTTACACACACATGCTTTCTTTTCCAACAACCAACTTTTACTTGATTCCCTGCTTCTACATCTTCCTTTATTATTTTGAGCCATGTTTCACTAAATGTCCCTACCACTGGGAAATCATGATATTTAATCAATTTATCTATATCTTGCAGGCATCTTCGGCCATACAATTTTCTCATTTGAAAGAATACTGGTGTATCATATAGCGCAATATACCCTGATGCATCAAATTTTGCAGCCTTGCTCTTGTTTCTCTCTGACTCATGTGGATTTCCTTTTGGTGCACACCTAGTAATCTTTTGGACGTCTCCTACAGATCCGACCTTTAACCCAAAGCCGGACTGGTTGAGCCTCAATGCTCGTTCCCTTTTAACCCAAAACTGAGCCTCACTCAAACGTTTAAACTGCGTCACTCCTTCACAAAATGTATTTACTTCAGCACCCTGACTGTAGTTGGGCTCAATCCCAAAAATTTGCTCCAGTGTGACCCAGTCTAGATTTCTCAGAAATCTCCCTCTATGGAAACGTTTTCACTGTCCCAACATGATACAGTTTTAGGAACTTCTTGAACGCGTTGCTCTTACAATAATGTTCAGATTATGTCATACAGTCTCAGTTAAATTTTGGTTTCAGCAGCACCTTACTGCCATTTGGGCTTAATTCCCCCACAATTAACTGTTTGTATAACGCAGCTCAAATTTCTCCCCTCTAGAATTTCTCTGTACTCCCATGCGACCTAAATTCCTAAAACCCCTTGACCACGACCACTGAGTCAGCCAGAGCCATCAATATGGTTTGTAAGAGACAAACTCAGAATTTTGTCTTTAAAGGTTTTATTTCTTGCAAGAAAGATCAAACAGTCATACAAGCTCTCAAGAAGCTGCAGAGTGAGTGACAAAGATAACAGTTTTTCTGTGGCTCTTATACCTCCTATATCTCCAAGGTTGTAACTCTATTCTCTCCCCATATTAGGCTCATACCCAGAAAGAAAGTTGCCATCTGTCACGTGACACTCACATTTTCCTTTACACTGCAACTTAAACATTGGGTTTTCATACAAACATGGTCTTTCACTCTGGCTTGGCTCTGGGCCGAAAATACATACCCAAAAGTACATGTTCTACGTGACCAAAAGGCCCCACACACAACCTTGAAGATTTGTTTACATCCTCATCGGCACTTCAAAGAAAGAAAACTCAGCAGCATGTGAAACAGGCAGACTCTGGAGTCATATAGTCTCCAGTAGATACATAGGATAATGATCATAAATTTTAAAATTTCCACAACACGAAGCAATGGAGGAACTCCTGGAACACCTCGTTCATGAATCCTTGGAAGATGGACGGTGAGTTGGACAGGCCATACAGCATGACCTGATATTCATAGTGGCCAAAAGGGGTGATGAAGGCCGTCTTCCACTTGTCCCCTTCCCGGATATGAACGAGGTTGTAAGCGCTCCGCAGATCCAATTTTTACTGAAACAACATAGGAAGGGGTGAGTAGTTGTACATCAAGAAGTGTTCATTTAGAAATGGAGGGTTCGCATTGGATGGTACTCACCGCAGGACGTTGAGGACGTGGGGGACATGTACGAATCAGGTGTCCAGATTCACCACAATACAAACACAGTCCATTTGCAATACGACGTGCACGTTCTTGTTGGGAAAGATGGCTGGAGTGGAATGGTGGTTGCACCTTTCTTTAGATTCCGAGATGCTGGTTTCATGTGCTGGTCTCTGTCGAACAAGTGTGCATGACTCATTCCTAAAATCTAAAGTTCCTTTACTTCTTGTGATAAGTTGAAGAGTTCATTTGCAAAAACCGATAAACGCCATTTTTAAAAAAAAATGAACTTAGTGTTGTGCATTATTCTCCATATATAGCACGTTCTGTACCCTAAATCCATTTTGTCAGAAGAGCCGGTTTTGCCCACTTTCAGGCATCGCAAGTTCACGTTTTACAGCAGAAGCCGACAAGCGCCCTTGTTTGTGTACAGACAGAAACCGATAAGTCCGTTTTAGCGAATCAGCGCGCAGTATTCAGGTCAGGTGACAAGGCTTCTAGTCACTTCAAAAAGACGCGCTAGCTGAGGGAAGTTTTATCAAAGCTGACTAAAAGTGATCGAGGTTTTTAAATTTTGACTCCTGTAAGTCCTTGTACACCATACACGACTTACATGCTGAAAAATTGGTTGTCCTTTTGCTTGTGTGTGTGTGTGTGTGTGTGTGTGTGTGTGTGTGTGTGTGTGTGTGTGTGTGTGTGCGCGCGCACGTGCGTGTGTGGATGAGTGCGTGTGTGTGTACTTGTGTGCCGATCTGTGTGTGTGTGTTTGAGAGAGAGAGAGCGTGTGTGTGTGTGTGTGTGTGCGTGCCGATCTGTTTGTTTGTGTGTGTGTGTGTGTGTGTGTGTGTGCGCGTGGGTGGGTGTTTGTGTGCACATGTGTGTTTGAGAGTGTTTTAAATGCAATTACTTGGGTTTTGTTTAACTATGAAACATGAAATGTGGAGTTATCTGCTTCTGCCAAAAAACGAATGTTGGAGTTATCTGCTTTTGCTAAAAAACAAACTTTTAATATATATATAAAACATACTTTCAATGAATTTTAATTTTTTAATTTACATGTATTTTTTAGAGTTATCATTACTTAATCAAAACAGCCCAACTGCAGTTTGATTGTTATTACTTTGATTGCACAATAAAAAAAAACATGATTTGTGAGAATTCATAAAAATGGAGTTATCTGTTTTTGCAAATAAACTCTTCAGTTTGATCTTAAAACTAATTGTCAGACACTGGGGTGTGCAATATGACCATATTATTTCACAATATGAGAAATGTTATGTATTTTGCCATTCAGGCGCTATAAGCCAACAAGGACAATTGAATTCAGGATCACATGCTGTTTAAGAGAGGTGGCTTTTTGTCTATTGCACTTATTTAAACATCAAGCATGTTCTGCTCCTTATTCCTCATTCATGCATGTATCTTTATTAACCCTCAGGGGTCTGAGGATTTTTGGGACCTTGGAGAAGTTTTGACGTGCCCTGACATTTGTGCTTTTTTCAGTTGTTCATAAACATATTAATGGAAAAAGTGTCATTACACTGTATTCAGCACAAACTAGGCTACAATAATATGTGAGGAACATGTATGTGTCACAGACACATCAGGCTCCACCGCTCACCAATCACAGCGCACCCAATCACCAGAATACTGATCACTGGCACCTGCACCTCATCAGCACCTCATCACTGTCTGCATAAAGAGCACTCACACACACCACTCGATGTCCGGTCTCGTTTGCATTAACATTACCTGTATGCTTACCTTAAGGACTCCCCACGATCTACTTACCTGCTTCCAAGAATCACCTTGTGTGTTCTCTCCTCTCCGTGTGAGTGCTCCCTACCTCCAGTGTCTCCAGTATCTCCAGTGTTTCCAGCTCCAAGGTTCCCGGTACCTGTTAACCACAAAAGACTCAGTTATCATCCATTCATCTTAAGATACCACTCTACTACACTGCTTACTCACCTGCACTTCTGCCACAGCTCATACTTGTTTTCAATAAAGCTCATCTAACTGTTCAAGTCTGTCTCTGTCCCTTCTGTGTTGTAGCAGAAGACCGGACCATAACAGCGCGAGGCCAGTATGAGCTCCCTGGATCCCTTCCAGGAACTTATCGACATTCTCTGACGAACACTCACCACCAGCGCACCTGCACCACCACAAGCCAGCACCGTCACCTCTTCCTCTCCGTCAGCACCTGCCAGTCCCATGGCTAGACCAGCGCCCTACTCAGGATCAGCGGAGGACTGCAGCTGTTTCCTCCTGCAGTGTGCACTGGTCCTGGAGATGCAACCGCACCTCTATCCCAGCGATCATCATCTCCCAATTACAAGGCAAGGCGTTGCAGTGGGCTGAATCCATCTGGTCTCAAAAAGGTCCTGTCATTCAATCATATGATTCCTTCGTGACCCACTTCCAGGAGGTGTTTGGTAAACCCTCCTACTACCCCTCTATTGGCAAAAAATTGTGTAATCTCAAACAAGGTTCCATGACTATTAACGACTATGCAGTTCAGAACGCTAGCCGCATCCAGTGGATAGAATGAACAAGCCCTCATAACCACCTACCGTCAATGTTTGGATCCCCGGGTGCGGTTGCATCTCGCTGCCTATGAGGATTCCATCGGCCTCGAGCAATTCATCCAGCTGTCCATCCGCTTTGCCTCTCGTATGCAGTCGTGTATAGAAGAACACCAGGACCAGTCACTTTTCCACCATCTCCTCCGCCGACCAGAACCCGTCAGCCCTCCAGAACCAGCCCACGAACCCATGCATGTCGAAAACTCTCGGCTTACTCCTTCCGAGCGCCAGAGATGGCTGACCCTGAACGTCTGCTTATATTGTGGTTTACCTGGGCACATCATCTTGGCATGCCCAACTCGTCCCCCGCGACCGATGGTGAGTGCCATTATTCTTTCACTCAATAAGATGAAACCACTCACCACTGTTGTCAACCTTACTGCTGCCGGTATTTCCCTTCCAGTGGTGGCGCTCCTCGATTCAGGGTCAGCCGGCAACTTCATCTCCGGCGCCCTCTGCAGGCAGCTCAAACTCAAGACCTCGCCCTCTCAATCAACTCAATACACAGGAAAACCATTGAGCCGAAGATGTGTGCGACGATGTGTGGGTCCCATTCAACTATGTGTGTCGGCATACTCCATCAAGAAAATATCCATCTGCTGGTTCTGGAGGAATCCACCTCTGACGTGGTTCTAGGGCATCCCTGGTTGGAGCAGCACAACCCTTCCATCTCCTGGAGAACCGGCGAGATCGTGAAGTGGGGCGAAGCCTGTTTCTCAAGCTGTTTCTCTGACCTTCCAGTTCCTCGGGTACCATCCTCTCATGATCTAGCCATCTGCACCACCTCCATCGAGAGTCCAGTTGAGAAACGTTCCACCGAGATCCCAGAATGCTACGCCCCCTTCAGTGACGTCTTCTGCCTGCAGAAAGCCTCCAAGCTGCCTGCACACCGGCCATGGGACTGTGCCATCGATCTGCTTCCGGGTGAGCCAGTGCCAAGGGGTAAGATCTATCCCCTTTCCATCCCGGAGGAGAAGGCCATGGAGGAATACATCAAAGAGGCCCTTGCTCAAGGATACATCTGGCCGTCTACTTCCCCTGCTGCTTCGAGCTTCTTCTTTGTGGCTAAAAGGACGGAGGCTTGAGGCCCTGCATTCACCATCAAGTTCACCATCAAGTTCCGTTACCCCCTTCCTCTCGTCCCAGCGGCCCTGGAACATCTCTGTGGTACCACTGTGTTCACGAAGCTGGACCTCCGCAATGCTTACAACCTCATCCGGATACGCGAGGGGGGCGAGTGGAAGACCGCCTTCATCACGCCCACCGGCCACTATGAATATCTTGTTATGCCGTATGGCCTGGTCAACGCCCCCTCCGTATTCCAGGATTTCATACATGAGGTGCTCCGGGAGTTCCTCCACAAGTTCGTGCTAGTTTATATCAATGACATCCTGATATACTCCCGGAGCCTGGCCGAACATCGCCACCACGTTGCGGAGGTCCTCCGATGACTTTGCCAGTTTCATCTCTTCCTCAAGGCCAAAAAGTGCTCCTTTCATCAACCTTCTGTTCACTTCCTCAGGTACATCATTGATCACAGTGGCATCCGGATGGACGAGAGGAAGGTGGACGCCATCAAGACCTGGCCAATTCCTACATCCATAAAAGAACTCTGTTTCCTCGGCTTTGCCAATTTCTATCGACGGTTCATCAAGAATCAAGAATTATATCTCCATAACCCATCCACTCACCAACCTGCTCCATAACCAGCCCAAGTCTCTGTCCTGGACACCAGCTGCCACCAATGCCTTCGAAAGCCTCAAAGAAGCCTTCACCACTGCTCCCCTCCCTAACCCGGACCTCCCTTTCATCGTGGAGGTGGACGCCTCCACCACAGGGAACTCCTAGCCGTGAAGTTGGCTCTAGAAGAGTGGAGGCATTGATTGGAGGGAGCCAAACATCAGTTCCTTGTGCTGACAGACCATAAGAATCTAGAATACTTTCAAGCCGTCAAAAGGTTAAACCCTAGACAAGCACGTTGGGCCTTATTCTTATCCCGGTTTGACTTCACCATTTCCTATCGTCCTGGATCAAAAAATCTCAAAGCAGACGCTCTCTCTCGACTTCATGCTCCTGAAGAAACCACCGCAGAACCTGAATCCATCCTCCCTAGTTCCAACATCGTGAGTCCCATCTCGTGGTCAGAAGAGACCATTCCCTCCTCCAATGCCTCCACTAACCCTCCGCCGGGTTGCCCACCTGGCTTGCTATACATCACCCGAGCACGACGCACTCCACTTATCCACACAGCCCACTCTTTGCTCAGCACTTGCCACCCGGGGGTCAATGAGACCCTCTCGTTGCTAAGGGAACGCTTCTGGTGGCCGAGTATGGCATCTGATGTCAGAAGGTACGTGCAGGGCTGCAGGGAGTGCGCCATCTCCCATCCGGCAAGCTCCATCCTCTGCCCGTTCCTAACCGACCCTGGTCACACCTAGGAGTGGACTTTGTAACGGATCTACCCACATCAGAGGGCTGCACCTGCATTCTAGTAATCATCGACCGTTTCTCCAAGTCATGTCGTCTAGTTCCACTAAGAGGGTTACCCACCGCCATGGAGACAGCTGAACTTACGTTCAATCACGTGTTCAGGTACTTCGGAATACCAGAAGACATCGTCTCAGACAGAGGTCCTCAGTTTATCTCCCGAGTGTCGAAAACCTTCCATTCGCTCCTAGGTGTGACCGTAAGCCTATCATCGGGATACCATCCACAGTCGAACAGGCACGACCACCAGGACTCTTGGAACCAGTATTTGGGTTGGGCCGAGTACGCACAAAATTCCCTGCGTCAACCTGCCACCGGACTCACTCCATTCCAGTGCGTGCTCGGTTACCAACCCCCACTGTTCCCGTGGACCGGGGAACCATCGGATGTCCCAGCTGTGGATTACTGGTTCCGAGAGAGCGAGAGGGTCTAGGACTCAGCACAACACCATCTGCAGAGACCCCTGCACAGACGCAGGATGACGGCCGACCTACGTCGCTCTCGCGCTCCCACCTACCAGCCCGGACAGAAGGTCTGGCTGTCGACAAGAGACGCCTGTGTCTGTCCTGCAAAAAACTGAGTCCCAGGTACATTGGCCCATTCAAGATCCTCAAGCAGATCAACCCGGTGACATACAAGCTACAACTCCCCTCACAGTACCGCATACACCCCACGTTTCACGTATCTCTCCTCAAGCCTCACCATCCCTCTGTTCCTCTCTCCACAGGGCCTGACGTGGCAGCCGCCGAATCCCCCCTTCCACTCATTGTAGAAGACGGAGCCACCTACGAAGTACGGGACATCTTGGACTCCCGGCGCCGGGTAGGCCAGTTGGAATACTTGGTGGACTGGGAGGGATATGGCCCTGAAGAATGCTCTTGGGTCCCCAGGAATGACATCCTCGATCCCAACTTGCTACTCACCTTCACGCAAATCACCCTGACAGACCTGCCCCACATGCAAGAGGATGGCCACCTCGACGCCGGGGTCCTCGGCCCTCAGTAGCGGGCCATGGGGGGGGGGGGGGGTTTGGTACTGTCACAGACACGTCAGGCTCTACCGCTCACCAATCACAGCGCACTCAATCACCAGAATACTGATCACCGGCACCGGCACCTCATCAGCACCTCATAAAGAGTCTGCATAAAGAGCACTCACACACAGCACTCGATGTCTGGTCTTGTTTGCATTAACATTACCTGTATGCTTACCTTAAGGACTCCCCACGATCTACTTACCTGCTTCCAAGAATCTCCTCGTGTGTTCTCTCCTCTCCATGTGAGTGCTCCCTACCTCCAGCGTCTCCAGTATCTACAGCGTCTCCAGTATCTCCAAGGTTCCCGGTACCTGTTAACCACAAAAGACTCAGTTATCATCCATTCATCTCAAGATACCACTCTACTACACTGTTTACTCACCTGCACTTCTGCCACAGCTCATTCTGGTTTTCAATAAAGCTCATCTAACTGTTCAAGTCCGTCTCTGTCCCTTCTGTGTTGTAACAGTATGTATATGTTTGTATTTTTGAAGGAATAACGTTTATGCGTGGTTATTGAAAAAACAAAAAACTTAAGTCACTGAAATAAAGCCAAAATATATATATTAAATCTTTGTTCACAAGACTTCTGGGTATTTGAGGTTGTAGACTAGAGTTTTTGCTTCAAAATGAGGTAAAAATTATGCTGCCTGCTTGTTCATATAAAACAATAGAGAGATTTAAATTTTCTAAAACATCTTTGGTCAAGAAACACAGTATGTGTGGAGGCGTGAATCCTCATGTATAATGGGTGATTCTCACCTGAGAAGACAAAAGAATCACATAATAATGACCTGAAATGACTTGCATATTAATGAGGCCTTTCAGTCAGGTAGGCTGTGAAAAAACCATCTATGATCATGATTCAAATCTCATCATGGTGTAAATCAAACATACAGAAAAAACAGCAATACTGTGAAATATTATTACAATTTAAAATAATGTTATTCTATTATATTCTTTAAAATATAATGTATTTCTGTGATGCAAAGTGTCTGAACAATTATGTTACCTCTATGGCATTTCATATAGGCTTTTAGCTTAAAAGCATGCACATTTGGAGAAATATTGATGGATTCTCATGTTTATGTCAATTTTCTATACAGAGGAGTATTTATTCATTATTTATTGTCGTCACTGTGAACGCTGGATACTGTTTACAATTCATACTTGCAGCTGGAGGGTGCTCTGTACATCTTTAGTCCACAAATGCCAATGCTAAAGAAGAATAGGCAATCCAGGAAATAACTGAACTAACAGAGGCCAGAGATCGCTAACTATGGCTATTCAAAACACTTTTCAAGACAGTAAATACACGATTGAGACGATGAATGCATGCATTGACTGAATTTGCGTCTGAATAGTGCTCGTTCCGTGGGTGTGGCCGCATTAGCAGATAATGAGCTGAATCACGGATTTCTGACATGGCTCTCTTTTCATACAGATCACATTAAACACAGAATGTTTGTTTTTGATTTGACTTACACGATTTAAAACCTGACATTTCAACGTTTTTTTAGACATAAGACTATTTTTTTTGTCATTAGTATTCACTAAGTTACAGTTCATTTTCTGAGAACTATCAGATTGGACTTCCTTCAGAGGGAGACGAGAGATCATGCATCATGTTAGTTTTCTTTATTTTACAAAAAGCACAACATTTTGTTTTTACTCTGAGTATACACAAATAAAAGAAGATATTCCACAGATTAAAATGGTGTATAACTCTTAATTGTATGTGCAACATTAACAGAGTATTTTGAGTCTCTTTCACATTGGTAAGAAAAAAAACGCGGTGGTATCGCCAGCGATACCTTCAGACCTCAGAGTGTTAAACTGTCAATAACTTTAAGTAATACTGTGCTACGCGGATATATTTACATTCTGCGATATAAAAAATTATAGCAAAAAATTAGTCACTTTATCCCTCATGTGGTGTTCAAAACCCTATAACACTCGTGGTGTTCCCGGTCAAAAATGACCGGCCCATAAAAAAAAGCTTATAAATCACTCATTATACCATATTTTCACCCAATCTTGGATTCAATCTTTTTGTCAACATGTTCTCTTTCAATTAGGACTGGTTTAAAATTTTGATTTGCATCTGAATAATCATAGGCCTCATTTATTTGAGAGTAGGCATCTCATTTTTTGAGTAATTTTTTTTAGATTTTGGAATAATTTTGGAAATATTAAATAAAATCCGAAGAAAATTGGTATTGTTGATTGCACTAGTCAACTTAAAATTTTCACCAGGAATTTTGTTTTTAAAAACTTTTATTTTGTATAAAATGGTACATTGTCACACTTGTGGTGTTCCCGGTCAAAAATGACCGGCCCATAAAAAAAGCGTATAAATCACTCATTATACCATATTTTCACCCAATCTTGAATTCAATCTTTTTGTCAACATGTTCTCTTTCAATTAGGACTGGTTTTATATTTCTGTTTGCATCTGATTAATCGTGGGCCTCATTTATCTGAGAGTAGGCATCTCATTTTTTGATTAATTTTTTTTTAAATTTTTGAATAATTTTGGAAATATTAAATAAAATCCGAAGAAAATTGGTATTGTTGATCACACTAGTCTACTCTAATGTTTCACCAGGATTTTTGTTTTGAAACTTTTGTTTTGTAAAAAATATGGCACATAGTCACACTTGTGGTGTTCCCGGTCAAAAATGACCGGCCTATAAAAAATAGCTTATAAATCACTCATTATACCATATTTTCACCCAATCTTGGATTCAATCTTTTTGTCAACTTGTTCTCTTTCAATTAGGACTGGTTTTATATTTCTGTTTGCATCTGATTAATCGTGGGCCTCATTTATCTGAGAGTAGGCATCTCATTTTTTGAGTAGTTGTTTTTAAATTTTTGAATAATTTTGGAAATATTAAATAAAATCTGAAGAAAATTGGTATTGTTGATCACACTAGTCTACTCTAATGTTTCACCAGGAATTTTGTTTTGAAACTTTTGTTTTGTAAAAAAATATGGCACATAGTCACACTTGTGGTGTTCCCGGTCAAAAATGACCGGCCTATAAAAAATAGCTTATAAATCACTCATTATACCATATTTTCACCCAATCTTGAATTCAATCTTTTTGTCAACATGTTCTCTTTCAATTAGGACTGGTTTTATATTTCTGTTTGCATCTGATTAATCGTGGGCCTCATTTATCTGAGAGTAGGCATCTCATTTTTTGATTAATTTTTTTTTAAATTTTTGAATAATTTTGGAAATATTAAATAAAATCCGAAGAAAATTGGTATTGTTGATCACACTAGTCTACTCTAATGTTTCACCAGGATTTTTGTTTTGAAACTTTTGTTTTGTAAAAAATATGGCACATAGTCACACTTGTGGTGTTCCCGGTCAAAAATGACCGGCCTATAAAAAATAGCTTATAAATCACTCATTATACCATATTTTCACCCAATCTTGGATTCAATCTTTTTGTCAACTTGTTCTCTTTCAATTAGGACTGGTTTTATATTTCTGTTTGCATCTGATTAATCGTGGGCCTCATTTATCTGAGAGTAGGCATCTCATTTTTTGAGTAGTTGTTTTTAAATTTTTGAATAATTTTGGAAATATTAAATAAAATCTGAAGAAAATTGGTATTGTTGATCACACTAGTCTACTCTAATGTTTCACCAGGAATTTTGTTTTGAAACTTTTGTTTTGTAAAAAAATATGGCACATAGTCACACTTGTGGTGTTCCCAGTCAAAAATGACCGGCCTATAAAAAATAGCTTATAAATCACTCATTATACCATATTTTCACCCAATCTTGGATTCAATCTTTTTGTCAACTTGTTCTCTTTCAATTAGGACTGGTTTTATATTTCTGTTTGCATCTGATTAATCGTGGGCCTCATTTATCTGAGAGTAGGCATGGTCAAAAATGGTCACAATGGCCGGCCATTGAAAGTGAATGGGAGAGACTGAAAATAACAGAACAATTTAGTTTTCAGGAGCATGTTCATTATTTTCATGTACACATATGAGCATATGTGCTTGCAAACATCGAGCCCTTGGACCTGTGCATGTATCGATACATTTATACACACGCTACCCAGACACACACGTTAAAATACACAAACTTTTTTGAGTATTACACACATTCTTTTCCACAGAGAGAAATTTGACCCTACCCTAACCTGCATCTAATATACATTTATCCATCTGACATTACCACACACACACATATACAAACACAAACTGGCCGTGACTGCAGTGACCCGGCTTCAAAAGAATCTTTCTTTCATGTTCTTGTTAAAACACGTTAAAACACACAAACGTTTTTGAGTATTACACACATTCTTTTCCACAGAGAAATTCGATCCTACCCTAACCTGCATCTAATATACATTTATCCATCTGACATTACCCCCCCCCCCCCCACACACACACACACACACACACACACACACACAAACACAAACTGGCCGTGACTGCAGTGACCCGGCTTCAAATGAATGACAAGCAAGGTGCTGTGAGGCATTTATATATGCCTGTGGTATCGCATGATGTATATTTGTAAATATTGTCTAGTTCTGTGTGAGAACCTCACAGTTCCAAAACAAAATGTTATAATTTTTTGTCTGGAAGCTGTGATGAAACAGGAACATGAAAGAAAGATTCTTTTGAAGCCAGGTCACTGCAGTCACGGCCAGTTTGTGTTTGTGTGTGTGTGTGTGTGTGTGTGTGTGTGTGGTAATGTCAGATGGATAAATGTATATTAGATGCAGGTTAGGGTAGGATCAAATTTCTCTCTGTGGAAAAGAATGCGTGTAATACTAAAGTTTATAAAATATTATGTAATACTTAAGTGTGTGTATAAAAAAGTTTGTGTGTTTTAACGTGTGTGTGTCTGGGTAGCGTGTGTATAAATGTATCGATACATGGACAGGTCCAAGGGCTCAATGTTTGCAAGCACATATGCTCATATGTGTACATGAAAATAATGAACATGCTCCTGAAAACTAAATTGTTCTGTTATTTTCAGTCTCTCCCATTCACTTTCAATGGTCGGCCATTGTGACCATTTTTGACCATGCCTACTCTCAGATAAATGAGGCCCATGATTAATCAGATGCAAACAGAAATATAAAACCAGTACTAATTGAAAGAGAACAAGTTGACAAAAAGATTGAATCCAAGATTGGGTGAAAATATGGTATAATGAGTGATTTATAAGCTATTTTTTATAGGCCGGTCATTTTTGACTCTGCTGCTCCGTTACTGAACTGCAGATTAGAAGCCAAGCAGACACACACTCCAACAGAACGGATGTATATTCAAACTTGATCGATAGAAGACACGCACAGTTGTCATTGGCCAGATTCTTTGATGATGTTCAGATTAACCAATCATGCTCAAAGCAACATGGAGAGACAACAAATAGTGCTGCAATATGTAGAAAAAAAAGATTGCAAATGTATATTTATTTTTTATTTGTAGGCTGTTGCATTTAATTAATTGGTCAAATGGCGTTTTCACATATGCTTACAACCAGGATTAGGTGTTTGTGTGCTATTCACTATTCACCTATTATTTCCCTATGAATTTAGGGTTAGGGTTAGGGTTAGGGGAAGAGTGTGTGTACATTTTTGTCTGTACTTGTGACTTACAGTTACATTCACATGACAATAATGACCCTTTTGCATTTTAACAATCCCTGCTTTAGAACCACTCTACTTTTCTGTATTTGCCCTTTTACATTGCACAGTGCTATACAACCTGTTGGTCTAGGGTTATTCCACTGTGGTATTTTTGGTATGTAAACTGAAAATGTTAAAATGCTGTCTAACTAATTCAACAATAATTGAGAACTTCAATAATAAGCATTTTCTCATTAATTTCAATACTGTAGTGTTTGCAGCAGCATGGTGTTTCCATAATACAGACATGCACATCTGACAAATTGAGGGTTATAAATTTTCCATTAAATGTGTGTTTTCCACACATTGCATGCTGGGATGCATTCCAGTACTTTCAGACCATTTTCTCCATTTTCTGCTTTTTCTAGTTTCAAATGTTTCAATATAGGGTTTCTCTCTCACACTCCAAATAACAAATGCATATTCTGATCAGATAACATATAACCAATACTTTAAAATCCTGTATTCCACGAGTGTGTTTGTGAAAGTTGGTGAGTGTTTTTTGGGGAGTTTGAGCTTGTAAAGAATATGCATGCTTTCCTCATCTCTATTCACAATTTGGATCAACTGGTGTGTTCAAAGGCCTGTAGCGTATGCACACGTATCAGGATAATCAATAAACTTTGGAGTTTTCAGAACGCTTTTAACCTGATGAACTTTGTTTGTTAATCACTAACTCGGCTCCGGACGACTGTGACTTTCGGCAGGTTTGTGGACCTGAGAGAGTAAACAGAAAACGGCAACTTCCTCACTTTGCTGACTTCAAAAGGAGTACCCCACCCCCCACCCCCAGAGACTGACCAGATCCACATTCCAACACCCCACACACACAGGGACACACAAAAACACACAGACACACACAGAAACACACAATCATACATTTTGAACTGTATTTGTAAACTACCACTATGCTGAAATATATATTTCATATATTTTTAGGGCCTATGCATGTTTCCTAGTGTTTAAATGAGTGTATTTGTGCTAGTGTGCATTTTAACGATATAATTTTGTCTGTAAACCATAACTTCTCTCCTATGCCTTTCTGACCTATCGAGTTTGGTCTCTCCGTAAAGCTCCGGACACGAGCTATTCACTGAGATATGTCACACAGCTGACAAATGCATTTTTCTATGTGTTTAATGATACTGTGAAGAACACACTCCTTTTGGAGATCTGATCTGATAATCATAAATCATTGGATTAAGTCGTGAGGCCAAACAAAGGGAAAGCTTTCCCGCCAACTTTGCACCCATGTTATTGGCTACCCCACCTCAAGGAGGTGTGTCGGCTTATCTGTCATAAAAGCAAGACGCACAATTTCTTGTGTGTTCTCTCCCGATTGTCTCACGAGCATCTTGTGCACGTTTCCCGGACCTCTCCGGTGACCACGCGCTGCCATCACGCTCAGCTTCGGGATCGCCATCTTCCAGCGAAACTCACTCTCGTCCTCAGTTCAAAAATTCCCGCGGAACGGAGGAAGCCAACGAACTGCACCAGCGCTAACCTGAAATTCGACACACGCAACCAATGCAAGTATACTGCCGTTTCTCAATCTTAGATGATGAAACTGATTTCCATGCTGGCTTAGGACTGTTTGTGAGTTTGCTAATTGCCTTCTCTCTTTCCTTCTCTACTTCCACTCTTGTACATAGGTGTGTATTTTCTTGTATATATATTTAGATGTATAACCTCTGTATTCGTAGTTTGCATATATTAAAACGTTATTCACGCGCGATTGTTCTGTTTGTTCTTTCAGCTGAAAACCAAGTCACTTTTACGTTTTTTCGATCGCTTTATGCTTTGATGTTATAATAGCAAGTTATTTTCATGGCCAGATAATAACTCTGTTTATAATATTCTGTGTGTTATAACAGAGACACCGGAGGCAGGAATAAAAGCAGTTAAGATGTTTATTGAGCAAACAGCAGAGCAAAACGGGTGGTGAATGAAGTGGTGGAAGATCTCAGAGGTGGAATGATAGATAATACTGTCCTTGATGTTGTTGCAGATGAATGAAGAGGGAGACGCTGGAGAAGGCAGATGGAAACACTCACACACACTGGTAGGTAGGCACACGAGGAGACTGGAGACAATGGAGACGAAGGAGATGATGAGGCTGGGTAAGTATCGCCTTGGGAGTCCTTGAGGTAAGTTTACAACTGGTGTAACACAAACGAGACCGGACAGTGAGTGTGTGTGAGTGTGGGGTTTAAGTGCTGGTGTTGATGACTGATGTGATGAGCTTCAGGTGGCGGTGATTAGTACGCTGGTGATTGGGTGCGCGGGTACTGAAGTGAGGTGGAACCTGACGTGTCTGTGACAGTACCCCCCCTCCCACGGCCCGCTCCTGAGGGCCGAGGACCCCGACGTCGTGGTGGTCGTCCTCGAGGTCGTGGGGCAGGCCTGTCTGGGTGGTTGGTGTGGAAAGCCTGTAACAGAGCAGGATCAAGGATATCATTCTTGGGGACCCATGAGCGTTCTTCGGGGCCGTAGCCTTCCCAGTCCACCAGGTATTCCAAGAGACCACCACGGCGCCGGGAGTCCAGGATCTCTCGTACCACGTAAGCAGTTCCATCGTCCAGGATGAGTGGAAGGGGGGGCTCGACGGCTGCCACGTCAGGTTCTGTGGAGGGAAGAACAGAAGGGTGGTGAGGTTTTAATAGTGACACGTGGAAGGTGGGATGAATTCTTTTGTACTGTGCAGGGAGTTGTAACCGGTAGGTGACGGGGTTGATCTGTCGCAGGATGGTGAATGGGCCAATGAAGCGGGGACTCAGCTTCTTGCAGGGCAGGCGCATCCTGATGTCCCTGGTGGACAGCCAGACCTTCTGCCCCGGTTGGTAGGTTGGAGCGTGGGAGCGCCGAAGGTCGGCTGTCATCTTGCGCCTGCGCAGGGCTCTCTGCAACTGGTGGTGAGCTGAGTCCCATACCCTCTCGCTCTCCCGAAACCAGTAGTCGACGGCAGGAACGTTGGAGGGTTCCCCGTTCCAGGGGAACAGTGGGGGTTGGAAACCGAGTACGCATTGGAAAGGTGTTAATCCAGTGGTGGCTTGACGGAGGGAGTTCTGGGCGTACTCGGCCCAACCCAGGTACTGGTTCCAGGAGTTCTGGTGGCCGTGACAGAAGGTACGCAGGAAGCGGCCGATCTCCTGGATCTTCCGTTCCGTCTGCCCGTTCGACTGAGGGTGGTATCCAGACGATAGGCTGACGGTCACACCCAGGAGCGAGAAGAAAGCCTTCCAGACTCGGGAGATAAATTGAGGTCCTCTATCAGAGACAATGTCCTCGGGGATTCCATAATGACGGAAGACATGGTTGAACATTAACTCGGCTGTGGTCATGGCTGTGGGTAGACCCTCCAGGGGAATGAGGCGGCAGGCCTTGGAGAAACGGTCTACGACGACTAGAATGCATGTGTTACCCTCAGACTCTGGGAGGTCGGTGACGAAGTCGACCCCCAGGTGTGACCAGGGCCTCTCAGGAACGGGCAGAGGATGGAGCTTGCCGGTGGGAAGATGGCGTGGGCTCTTGGAGATGGCGCACTCCCTGCAGCCCTGCACGTACCTTCTGACGTCGTTGGCCATGTTTGGCCACCAGAAGCGCTGTTTGAGCAGCGAGAGGGTCTCATTGACCCCCGGGTGACCAGTGCCAAGTGAAGAGTGAACGGAGTGCAGGAGTGGAGTGCGTCGTGTCCGGGTGATGTAACGCAAGCCCTGGGGGCAACCCGGCGGAGTTCGTGAGGAGGCATTGGAGGAGGGGAGTGTCTCTTCTGACCACTCGATGGGGCTCATAAATATGGATTCGGGCAGGATGGTGTCGGGGTTTTCATTCTTTTCCTCGGGTGCATGGAGACGTGAGAGAGCGTCAGCTTTGAGATTTTTGGAGCCTGGACGGTAGGATATTGTAAAGTTGAATCTTGAAAAGAACATCGCCCATCTGGCTTGGCGAGGGTTGAGTCGTTTGGCAGCCTTTAGGTACTCGAGGTTTTTGTGGTCAGTGAGTACCTGGAACGGATGGTTAGCTCCCTCCAACCAATGCCTCCACTCTTCAAGGGCGAGCTTGACAGCCAGGAGTTCCCGGTCCCCGATGTCGTAATTGACCTCCGCCGGGTTGAGCTTGCGGGAGAAGAAGGCACATGGATGGAGCCTACTTGGATTCCCCTGCTGCTGTGATAGGACCGCTCCCACTCCGGTGGTGGAGGCGTCCACCTCAACGACGAATGGCAGGTCTGGATTGGGGTGGACGAGGAGGGGAGCGGTGGTGAAGGCTTTCTTGAGGTGTTCAAAAGCTTCGTTGGCAGATTGGGACCAGGACAGAGACTTGGGCTGATGACGGAGTAGGTTGGTGAGTGGACTGACGATGGTGCTGTAGTTCTTGATGAAACGTCGGTAAAAGTTGGAGAAACCTAGGAAGCGTTGGAGTTCTTTTATGGTACTTGGGGTTGGCCAGTTCTGGATGGCGGACACCTTCCCCTCGTCCATCCGGATGCCACTGTGATCTATCACGTATCCCAGGAAGTGGACAGAGGGCTGATGGAATGAGCACTTCTCTGCTTTCAGGAATAGATGGAACTGCCGTAAGCGTTGGAGGACCTCCGCAACGTGGTGGCGATGTTCGGCCAGGCTCCGGGAGTAAATAAGGATGTCATCTATATACACTAGGACGGACTTGTGGAGAAACTCCCGGAGCACCTCATGGATGAAGTCCTGGAATACGGAGGGGGCGTTGACCAGGCCATACGGCATAACGAGGTACTCGTAGTGGCCGGTGGGCGTGACGAAGGCGGTCTTCCACTCGTCCCCCTCGCGTATCCGGATGAGGTTATACGCGCTGCGGAGGTCCAGCTTCGTGAACACAGTGGCACCACGGAGGTGTTCCAGGGCCGCTGGGACGAGGGGAAGTGGGTACCTGAACTTGACGGTTATCTTGTTTAGGGAGCGGTAATCGATGCAGGGCCGCAAGCCTCCGTCCTTCTTGGCCACAAAGAAGAAGCTTGAAGCAGCAGGGGAAGTAGACGGGCGGATGTATCCTTGGTTTAGGGCCTCTTTGATATATTCCTCCATGGCCTTCTCCTCCGGTACTGACAGGGGGTATATGCGTCCCCTAGGCACTGGTTCACCCGGCAACAGATCGATGGCGCAGTCCCATGGCCGGTGTGGAGGAAGCTTGGAGGCGCGTTGCGGGCAGAAGACGTCACTGAAGTGGGCATAATCGGGTGGAATGTCGACGGAGCGCTTATCCACAGGACTTTCGATGGAGGTTGCGTTAATGGAGATGTCTTTGGAGAGAGGAGATCTTGGAGTAGGAAGGTCTGGGAAGCAGCTGTAGAAGCAGTGGTCGCCCCACTTCAGGACTTCGCCCGTGCGCCAGGAGATGGTGGGGTTGTGTTGTTCCAACCATGGACGCCCTAGAACCACGTCAGCGGTGGATTCCTCCAGAACCAGCAGATGGATGTTCTCAGTGTGGAAGATACCCACTTGCAGCTGAAGTGGTCCAGTCATCCGTCGGATCATTCTTCGGCTCAGGGGTTTGCCCGTGATGGAGTGGACCTTGTAAACATTCGGAGAAGGCGAGGTCTTGAGCCCGAGGTGTCGACAGAGGGCGCCGGAGATGAAATTTCCTGCTGACCCTGAATCGAGGAGCGCCACCACTGAAATAGAAGCATTAGCAGCAGTAAGGTTTACTACAGTAGTGAGTGGTTTCATTTTTTGGATTGAGGGAATGATGGCACTCACCACGGGTCGAGGAGGACGAATTGGGCATGTGGAGATTACATGCCCAGGGGAACCACAATATAGACATAGATTCAGGGTCAGCCGTCTCTGTCTTTCTGTAGAACATAAGCGGGAGTTATCCACTTGCATTGGTTCACTTGCTGGTTCTGGGGAGCTGACGGGTTCGAACCGACGGAGGAGTGTGGTGGTTGGTAGCTGGCTCTGGTGCTCTAGGAGGCACGACTGCATACGAGAACCCACGCGGATGGCGAGTTGGATGAAGCGTTCGAGTCCTAGGGAGTCCTCGTATGCAGCGAGATGCAACCGCACGTTGGGCTCCAGCCCTTGTCGAAAGGTGGTGATGAGGGCTTGTTCGTTCCAACCACTGGTTGCGGCTAGCGTTCGAAACTGCAAGGCATAATCATTAACACTCTTATTTCCTTGTTTCAGATTGTACAATTTCTCACCAGTAGACGAGTCGGTCAGGGGTTTTCCGAAAACTTCTCTGAAGTGAGAGACGAATGCAGGGTATGATTTAACGACAGAGCTTCCTTGAGTCCAGAGGGAATCCGCCCATAGAAGGGCCTTACCTTGCAGTTGTGATATTACAAACGCTATTTTAGCCGTGTCGGTGGGGTAGAGGTGCGGTTGCATCTCCAGAACCAACTCACACTGCAGAAGGAATCCGCTGCATTCCTCCGCCGATCCAGAGTAGGGCGCCGGTTTGGCCATGGGACTGGCGGTGAAGACTGGAGAAGCAGCCGTGGCGGTGGAAGCGGAAGCGGAAGCGGCAGCAGCGGTGGGTGCTGGTGATGGTGATGGTGGTTGTGAGGTGAGTGCTCGACGTAAAATGTCCACGAGCTCCTGAAAGGGGTCCTGATGGCTCATGCTGATGCTTAGCTGTTATGGTCCGGTCTTCTGTTATAACAGAGACACCGGAGGCAGGAATAAAAGCAGTTAAGATGTTTATTGAGCAAACAGCAGAGCAAAACGGGTGGTGAATGAAGTGGTGGAAGATCTCAGAGGTGGAATGATAGATAATACTGTCCTTGATGTTGTTGCAGATGAATGAAGAGGGAGACGCTGGAGAAGGCAGATGGAAACACTCACACACACTGGTAGGTAGGCACACGAGGAGACTGGAGACAATGGAGACGAAGGAGATGATGAGGCTGGGTAAGTATCGCCTTGGGAGTCCTTGAGGTAAGTTTACAACTGGTGTAACACAAACGAGTCCGGACAGTGAGTGTGTGTGAGTGTGGGGTTTAAGTGCTGGTGTTGATGACTGATGTGATGAGCTTCAGGTGGCGGTGATTAGTACGCTGGTGATTGGGTGCGCGGGTACTGAAGTGAGGTGGAACCTGACGTGTCTGTGACACTGTGAGGGACTTAGTTTGCTGGACAAACGAACAGTTTCTCTAAATAATTATTAAACCAGAACTAATCATATATGTAAATGATTATAATTCGTTGTAATTGATTCACAATATATGTTTAATTCCCCGTTGGGTCGATATATGAATCATAATTTATTCATAACCTTATGAATTATTATATTCATATTTCATCCATACATTTATTAATAACCGCTACACATTCGTTACAGGCCTGAAAGTTTAAACCTGGAGAGCAGAGCAGCTTTGTACACTTTAAAAAGTTTAGTTTAGTACACTTTAGTTTGCCATACATAGTTTGCTTTGTATCCAGAATTACAGCTAAATATAAAACCAATAAGGTTTACTTTAAAATTACAAAGAAGAATGTTAAATTGTTAGTATGGATATCACCCTTTAATATAATGAGCTACATGTTTAATTACAGATTATTATTAATTATGTAATTTTACATCAATTTGTATACAATTTAACAAAACCGAAAAAATAGTTTATAAATACTGTAATTTTCCTGTATAAAAACATGAGAATTACTGTCATTAATGATATAACACTTAAAATAATAGTCAAGTTGTTAATTTACAGATATTGTTTGTAATTTTACATAGTTTTAAACATAATTTAAAATTTACAGAAAAATACTGTAATTTTTTTTTTAAAGGATTAAAAAAAAAGGATTTTTTTTTACAGTGTGGCAACCATGCACACGCACTCTCTCCATACTGCGAAAGAGCAGATGATCTGTGTTACTTCACAAGCCATTTGTGCTGTTCGTGACTAAATCTGCTTAGTGATGAACTGTAATGAATCAAAAATGTGGATCTTGACCATATTGTTTGCGATTGAGGTTTCTGAATAAATGTGTTACAATACAAAGTTTTTTTGAAATACAAATTTTTTTTTTTTTTTTTTTTTTTTTTTTTTATAGAAAAACATTAATGTCATTTGTTATTACTATTAGGGAATTTCACTATTTTAATTTTTGAAATAAGTTTTCATAATGTAGAGAGTGTGTTAATTAATTTGATAAATACTTATATTATAATTTATATGATATATATTTTATAAATTCATTTATAAAATAAATCAGCAAACTAGAGGTACAACTTGGCTAAACAAAAACAGGACAAGGTTGCCTAAAATGATGCTAACTAAAAATACATTTCACACCGGACTAAGACTAGTGCGGAATTGTTAGTGTCTCCTAAATGTAGTTTGATCACTATGGGTGCCAGGTCTTTTAGTGTTGTGGCTCCCAGGTTGTGGAATGCTCTTCATCAAGACATCTGTCAAGCATCCTCCCTTCTTTCTTTCTTTAAAAACTCCTAAGAACACTTTTTTACATTTTTAAAATTAACACAAATTTACAGGACATTAGCTCAGAAGGATAGAAGAAGAAAAGTAGCTGATCCGCCATTGCATGCAAAGTTTAGAACAAGAGCCATAACAAAGATGGAGAAGAATATGCTGCTGTGTTTACTGTGTTGTATTGCTCTTTCTGGACTCCACTTCGACTACTGCACAGTACATCACAACTGTGCAATATTACCACCTAGTCTATCTCAACATTAACCTTTCGCATGCGCTGATGTAAGTGCACAGTCCACACAAACACAAAAATTGGGCTGCATGCAGACGTGCATGCTGACGTGCATGGACCTTCCTGAAAATTACATCACGTGGATAGTGCACAGACTGTCGGAAAATGCGGATGACCAAAGTATACTTTGGGCTTACCACAGAGCAGAGCATTTAAGGGAAGCAGAACGGTAATTTCCTCTGGAGCTGAGAGAGCCTTTCTGAAGATTCCTTATAGATAGCCTAAAGAACCTTATACATAGTCTAAATGCACAGTAAACATTAAACTTAAGAATGAAGAAGGGTAAGAAATTGAAAGGGAGTGTGGAGAAACTTAGTTGGAAAAAGCACCTCACCGCGAGGTCTTGTTTTCCCTGTGATACATTTCCAAGCGTTTATATCTTGTCTGCCTGTCTGTTTCCCGTCTACGATCCTGTGCCGCCTGTCTTGACCTTTGCTTTGTATACTGCTGTTATCTGACCCCTGCCTGTACGACCACGCTCACTTTTAATAAAGCTGCATTTGGATCTTACTCTGAGTCCCGCCTTCGTAACAGAAGACCTCGCCACACCCAGATCCAGCAGCTTCTGTGAGCGTTATCAGTCTCAGCATGGACCCAACAATACAACTGGTCAGCCTTCGCCAAGGTACCCTTACCCTCGAGGTGCAATTTCAGAACTTTTTGGATATAGCTTATTTATATGATCTGCCAGACTGTGCCCTCATAGACTTCTTTGGTTATGGATTAAATGAACCATTGAAGACCTGTCTACTTACCAATGGTCCCCGTGGATCATTCATGGAATTCCTGGACTTTGCCCTGCTCGCAGTTGGTTCGACTTTCACTGTGGGTGTCGCGGAGGATTCCGACACCATGGTGAATCCCGTAATGGCTGCCATGCCCGAGAACACGCACAAAATGGCGGCCGCAACCACAAGTCACGCATCCGCTGATCACCCAGAGCAACGGCACTTCTCCGCTGATCGCCCAGAGCAACAGAGTCACGCCCAGAGTCACGTCTCTAGATCAGTCAGAGAGCGGAGAGGGTTGCGTTTCAGTGTGGCTGATCCCCCACTGACTTTAACACGAGCGGTTGGCATTCCTAAGCCTCAGCCGGCCGCTTCGCACCCCAGGCAGTCGGCCGCGTCGCACCCCAGCCAGCCGGCCGCGTCGTTCTCAAGTTCACCTGTTGCAACGCTCTCAATTTCGCCGCTTGCAACGCTCTCAAGTTCGCCGGTTGCAACGCTCTCAAGTTCGCCGTTTGCAACGCTCTCAAGTTCGCCGGTTGCAACGCTCCCAAGTTCGCCGGTTGCAACGCTCCCAAGTTCGCCGATTGCAACGCAAGTGCCTCGGACGCGATGGACAAAATGGCTGCCTTGCCAGTGCCCACGGGCAAGATGGCCGCCCCTGCAATGCGTAGGGATGTAAGGAGTGTTCCAGCCAGTGAGTCCACTCCAGAGCAGCCTGCTCTCCTGGTCAGTCCTGTTCTGGCCCAGAGGGCTGTGCTCACTTTCTATGTTTTGGCTGTCCTACGTGCGTTGAGGAGAAACTCTAACTCTATGGACTTTGGAGCAGTCTGCCAGCCAGAGCAGGCCGCTGTCGTCCCAGAGCAGCCTGAGCTCCATGGCAGTTCAGTCAAGGCCTGGAGGATGGTCTTGGCCTTCTACTACTTGGCGTTCTTGCGTGCTTGGAGGATGCACTCAAGTTGTATTGACTATGGACCTGTCTACCAGCCCGAGCCTGCTGCCGTCACTGAGCGGCACGTTGCCGTTCCAGAACAGCTTGTGGCCATCCCAGGGCTGCTCGCTTTCCCTGATACGGCCACGGAGGCCATCACCGAGCTGTCCGCTTCCTCGGATATGGACACGAAGTCCCCTTGCTCCACCCTGCTGGCGCTCCCTGAGCTCCTTGCCCATCAACCCGTTACGTCCTCCGTTGATTTCCCCAAGAACTTTTTTGGGGGGGGCAGTAGACCTAGGGGTGGGGAGTTTGTGGGTGGGGTTCCTGCCCGGTCACTGCCTATAACAGCCTCAGAACTATTATGGCAAACTATGGACTGCAACTTATTATGGCCATTAATGGACTCTGACCCGCCGTGGTCATCTATGGACTCTAACCTGCCATGGTTGCCCAAGCCACCTGACCTGCCGTGGCTGGCCAAACCCCCTAACCCGCCGTGGCCGCTCGTGGCACCTGACCCGCCGTGGCCGCCTGAACCACCTGACCCACCGTGGCCGCCGAGGCTCCTGACCCTCCATGGCTGCCCGGGTTCCTGGATCTGCATTGGGGACCTCGTTCCCGTCGACATGCCAGTCTCCAATGCAACCAACCCCACCCCCCTCCCTAGCTGTTCCTTTTACGCCGCGAGGACGCGCCTTCCGGGAGGGGGGCGTTATGTCACGATCACGTCTGTTCCTGTCACATCCCGAACTACATTTCCCATGATCCTCCATTGCTTATCACCTGCACTCACTTCACAATCACTCCACACTAATCACCACACCCAGCTGCCACACATTACTTGGACTATAAAAGACTCATACACACACCACCTCACCGCGAGGTCTTGTTTTCCCTGTGATACATTTCCAAGCGTTTATATCTTGTCTGCCTGTCTGTTTCCCGTCTATGATCCTGTGCCGCCTGTCTTGACCTTTGCTTTGTATACTGACCTGTGATTGACATCTGCCAGCCCTGACCCTCTGCTTGTTCCTGACTACGATTCTGCCTGTTCCCTGCTGTACCTGTTTGCTGTTATCTGACCCCTGCCTGTACGACCACGCTCACCTTTTAATAAAGCTGCATTTGGATCTTACTCTGAGTCCCGCCTTCGTAACACTGTGTGAGATTGTTACTCTTGTTATCTGATAACGGCCGAAATGTCATGTTTTTTAATTAATAAAGTTAGAGCGCTGTAAGAGTTTTGCACCTTTGTGCAGTTCATATGCATTTTAATTTTTTGGTTGCACCTCTTCTTCTGTTGGTAGAGCACCTCTTTTTAACATTTGTGATATACTAACAGCAAAGTTTTTTTTTTTTTTTTAATGGATAAAAAGAAGTTTGAAATACCTTTGCAGCCATATACTGTAAATGAACATCCCAACATCCACACTGATGAGAGAATGCCGTTTAGACTAATATGTAAATATGCAGATATGCAGTAAATATGTAAATAATCATCTGTTTATAGTGATATGGATACTGTATGTTTGCATGAGCTCTGCAATTTGGCACTATCCAGTCAAGTTTTGTCACAGTTATATATAGCCTACTACTTTATAAAATATTTGACCATGTAGGTGAAAACAAAGGCTAGTTTACTTTCCTGTGTTTTGCTTGGAACTCAGAAAGCACCCTGTCAGTATCAGATTCAGTTCTATTTTGCGGCTTATTGCACTTTTAATATTGATTTTAAATATCAAGCACATCCTGCTCTTTAATTACTCATTCATCTATGTTACATTATTAATAACTTAAAACAGTCCCGTCCACTGAAAGCTGCACAGATTATCATACGGAAATGAATACAACACATTTATGATGGTAATATAACTTTATTGTCAGACAAAGTCTGAAATTTGCCTGTGTTAGAGTGAGTTCATTCACAAATATAGAACCATACTACATAAACAAAACCATTACAATCATATGAAAAAGATATTTAATTAATTAGTTAATTTTATGTAACTTATTCAACTCTAATACAGCTTTATTGCCCAAAGGAATGCTTTAATATATTATAGGACATAAAAAGGTCTCTGTGGCACTACCTGATAAATTTGTTTTGAAATGTTTCAATAAAAGTATGTTTGTCCAGTTACTTTTTTCCCCCCTGCCATTCTAAAAGTTACAATTACCACAAACAAGCTATGTAGCTGTTGTGTGTTTCCATATGTGTGAACACAATTTTGCAGCAAGCCAAACTCCATTTAAATAAAGACTGGATATCTGTGAACATCTGTGAAGATGTCATCTATAACAAACTATTTAAAGAAGTTATCTTAGATATAGGCCTATGGAAAGTTTTTCTGAACCCTTTTTTTTTTTTACTCTTGAAGCGCACCCCATTTTGAACCCCAAAAAGGAAAATGACATGCTTGAACTCAAATGGTTGTCTTTCCTTAACCGTTTGGAGCATAGTTGTGGTATCATTTGAAAGTAGACAAATTGAGCTTTATTCTCAAAGTTTTAGAATTAATATAAGTAAAAAAACAAAAGCAAAAAAAGAGAAAACATTAGACAAGCTGAAGTTTAATAGAATGAAAATATTTTTTGCATAACATTTTTATCATAAAAAAAATAATAAATAAATAAAATAAATAATAATAATAAAGATGCCTGCGAAAGCTAGAAATACACTGGGCCCAAAGCCACAAGATTTTGTATGCATTTTTGTATGCTATTTGGGATTAGTAGGACCTGGTAAATATAACAACTAAGCATTGTATTTGAACAGAAATTAGTTTTTGAAAAAAAAAATGATGTCCTCATATGGGGTCAGTAAGTTTATTTTACTATATAACACAATAAAATCTCCAGTTTGTAACAAAGTATAAAACTGGTTATTTCATTGACTGAACATGGCTTTAGCAAAAACAGAAAAAAAAAAAAAAAAAAAAATGCAACATGCATTCTTATATTGTTCATTTTTCTGTTGAACATCCTGATAACTCATAGTTCCCATTCAGTCGGTCACGTTCGAAGTATGTCGGACAGACCAACGAATAGGAATCTCGTTAGAGAGGCCAATCTACTTCGAGTGTAACTAAATGAGCCAATGCACATTGGCATGCAATCATATGCATCAGCTGCTTGCCTCGCAGCGCGGGTATATAATGAGCAGCAGGTGCGTTGCATCTTCCGCTTTTCGCTTCGGAGCCAAACTTCTGCAACACTGAAGAAAGCTACTGAAAGCACGAGTGTGAACAAGTCAGCTCTTCAAGACGTCTCTTGGTTGCGGTGCAGGCGGCCAGCGCAGCAGCGGGACCGTTTTCTCCTTTGTTTTTTTCTTTTGCCTTTTTATTAGAGCAAAAAGCTGTATTCAGCATGAAGGCTGTTCTCACGGCTGGTGAAACGGTGCGCCTAGAGCGCTAAAAAGCTGTTATTACAGCTGGTAAGAGAGCGCCTTCAAGGAGAGTGCACATTTCCCTGTCTGTGCTGCAGCGGCTTTTCCCCTGCGTGCTTCAGCACCTAAAAGAGTCAGTCCTTGAAAGAGCTTACACGAGTAGTTTGCGTCTTTTTAAAGATTTCGTTCTACTTGTGTGTTTCTGGATGCGGTCGTTACCTGGCACCTCGGGATGGTCACCAACGCTGTATCGCGTGCTTGGGCTTAAGGCACGCTGAGGCGGCGTTTGTGGATGAGTCATGTACCCATTGTGGGAAGATGACCGTCGTGGAGCTGCGGTCGAGACTCCACTTCCTGCAAAGGGGTGGAGTCCCGGTCCGGAGGCCTCATTCCAATCCTCCTCAGAGGGTTGCTTCGGGCGGCGGGGCTGGTGACTTGAGGATCACGGTGAGCGCGTTTCCTTCGGGGAACCAACCCCCTAGGAACCCTCACCCCTCTGGCGCTCCGCAGCCAGTAGAGCTTCCGGGGGAACGCGGTGGACCACCCCAGAGGTGTGTACCATCCGTATCCTTCGGAGCTCCCCAAGACGACCGGATGTCGATCGTTGCATCGGAGGGTGAGCCTGACGCTTCTGGGGATGAGGATTCGGCACAGTTGCCTCCTTCGGGAGTGACTACTGTGCCCGATTCGGACCCGGAAATGATGGCTATGCTTTTTCCGGGCCGCCAACAGGGTCAGGCTCGTGTGGAATCCTCCACCGTGTCCCGAGCCATCGAGGTTGGATGATTGGTATCTTCCTTTCTTCCCGGAGGAGCATGAAGAGCTCACTGGCATGTGGATGGCACCTTTTACTGCCCGAAGCCGTGTTGGTGGGTCCTCCTCCCTCACCACCCTTGATGGTGGAGCGGCTAAGGGTTATACGCGCATACCCCCTGTGGAACGGGCCGTTGCTATGCAACTGTGCCCTAACTCCACCTGGCGGGGGGAGCTGTCTCTCCCTTCCCGGGCCTGTAAGTACTCGTCGGATCTTACCGGCAAGGCTTATCAGGCCTGTGGGGAAGCCGCTTCCGCCTTACATGCTATGGCGTTGTTGCAAGTCCATCAGGCAAAGGCACTGAAGGACCTGCACGAGGGTGGTCATGATCCGCAAGTTCTGCAAGAACTTCGTGCCGCGATGGACCTCGCGCTTCGTGCGACGAAGGTTATGGCGCGGTCAGTGGGTCGTGCGATGTCCACCATAGTGGTCTAGGAACGCCATCTCTGGCTGTGTCTCGCGGACATGAGAGATACCGACAAGGTCAGGTTTCTTAATTCCCCCGTGTCCCAGACCGGCCTTTTCGGTGACGTGGTTGAGAACTTCGCCCAACAGTTCTCGGCTGCACAAAAGCAGTCTGAGGCCATCAGTCACATCCTGCCGAGGCGGTCAGCTGCTGCACCTCCACCGCCGGCGGCACCTCAGACTGCCCGTCGCCGAGGTCGCCCCCTGCAGCCGCCCCCACTCCCACGCCCCAGCAGCAGCAGCCTCCATCCAAGCGGCGTCGTGGAGCCGGTCGCGGGCGGGGTGCCCAGCCCGTCCAGCCACCCCCTAAGAAGAAGGGTGGCAAGGTCAAGTCCAAGCGGCCCTAGGACGGGCGACCCGCAGATGAATGGGACTACTCTTCAGGAGGTGGTGACCGCACTGCTCCTTCCCCCGGAGGAGGGCCAGGTGGAGAATCCTTTGTTCTCCTTTTTTATTCCGCCACTGGCTCAATGGCCAGCGGTACCCAAATTTTCAATAAAAGAGCAGTTTCCTCTATCTCCGGGTCCGGAGAGGGCTTGGAGAGCAGTGGGAGAGCTATAACCTCACCACTCTCATCCACCTCTTCTGTCGCCAGCCGACAGCAGCGAGCAGCAGTGAAAGCACTACAGTGAAAGATGCCGATGCCCCTGTCCTGCGTGCGGAGATCGCAGTCCTACTGGCGAAGGACGCGATAGAGCCGGTCCCTCCAGCCGATTTGAGGTCGGGGTTCTACAGCCCCTACTTCATTGTACTCAAGAAAAGCGGCGGGTTACGACCGATCTTGGACCTGCGAGTTTTGAATCTGAGCCTCCACAAGCTACCGTTCAAAATGCTCACGCAGAAACGCATTTTCGAGTGCATCCGTCCCCGAGATTGGTTTGCAGCGATCGACCTGAAGGACACGTACTTCTATGTTTCGATTCTTCCGCGACACAGGCCATTCCTGAGATTCGCGTTCGAAATTCGAGCATATCAGTACAGAGTCCTACCCTTCGGGCTGGCCCTGTCTCCCCGCGTCTTCACGAAAGTCGTGGAGGGAGCCCTTGTTCCCATGAGAGAACAGGGTGTTCGCATTCTCAACTATCTAGACGACTGGCTCATTCTAGCACAGTCTCGGGATCAGTTGTGCGAACACAGGGACTTGGTGCTCAGTCACCTCAGCCAGTTGGGGCTTCGGGTCAACTGGGAAAAGAGCAAACTCGCCCCAGTGCAGAGGATCTCTTTTCTCAGTATGGAGTTGGATTCGGACGAACAGATAGCACGCCTCACAGAGGAACGTGCTCGGTCGGTGTTGAACTGCCTGAATACGTTCAACGGCAGGAGAGCGGTCCCACTGAAGTTCTTTCAGAGGCTCCTGGGGCATATGGCGGCTGCAGCGGCTGTACCACCGCTCGGTCTGCTTCATATGAGACCGCTTCAGCACTGGCTTCACGGCCGAGTCCTGAGATGGGCGTGGCAACGCGGCACGTTCTGGGTGCCAATCACTCAGGAGTGCCACCGAACCTTCAGTCCGTGGTCGGACCCTTTGTTTCTCCAGGCAGGAGTGCCCCTAGAACAAGTGTCCCGGCATGCTGTGGTTTTCACAGATGCTTCTGCCACCGGCTGGGGTGCCACGTACAACGGGCATGCAGTCTCAGGGGTTTGGACGGGACCCCATCTGCATTTGCACATCAATTGCCTCGAGTTGCTGGCAGTACGCCTTGCTCTGAGCCGCCTCAAAGGCCAGCTTCGGGGCAAGCATGTACTGGTCCGTACGGACAACACTGCGACCGTTGCGTACATCAACCGTCAAGGTGGTCTACGCCCCCGTCGCATGTCGCAACTCGCCCGCCATCTCCTCCTGTGGAGTCGGAAGCATCTGAGGTCGCTTCGCGCCATTCATGTTCCCGGTGTGCTCAACCGTGTGGCCGACGAGCTGCGCTGCCAGCAGAGTGGCTACTCCACCCCCAGGTGGTTCAGCTGATCTGGAGAGAATTCGGAGAGGCTCAGGTAGACCTGTTTGCCTCACCAGAAACCTCCCACTGCCAGTTGTTTTACTCTCTGACAGAGGGGACACTCGGGACAGATGCACTGGCTCACAGCTGGCCCCGGGCCTGTGCAAATATGCGTTTCCCCCAGTGAGCCTACTTGCACAGACCCTGTGCAAAGTCAGGGAGGACGAGGAGCAGGTCTTGTTAGTTGCGCCTTACTGGCCCAACCGGACCTGGTTCCCAGAACTCTCTCTCCTCGCGACAGCCCCTCCCTGGCCCATCCCTCTGAGGAAAGACCTCCTTTCTCAGAGACGGGGCACTCTTTGGTACGGAGGTTCTAGGTGATTTACCCCCTGAGGTACTTAACACCATCACTTCGGCACGTGCACTGTCTACGAGACGTGCTTACGCCTCAAAGTGGAACCTGTTCGTCGAGTGGTGCTCTTCTCGCCGAGAAGACCCCCGAAGATGCTCGATCAGAGTCATGCTTTCCTTCTTGCAGCAAGGGTTGGAGCGTAGGCTGTCCCCCTCCACCCTCAAAGTCCATACTGCTGCTATCTCCGCTTACCACGACCACATAGATGGCAAATCTGTTGGTCAGCACGACCTGGTCATCAGGTTCCTTAGGGGGGCGAGACGGTTAAATCCTCCTCGTCCCCCCTCCATACCCTCTTGGGACCTCACTCTGGTGCTGAGAGCACTTCAGATTGCTCCCTTTGAGCCTTTGCTGTCAGCAGACTTAAAGATTCTGTCTATGAAGACTTTGCTGCTGGTGGCATTGGCCTCCATCAAGAGGGTAGGGGACCTGCAGTCATTTTCGGTCGACGAATCGTGCCTAGAGTTCGGGCCGGGTGACAGCCACATGGTACTGAGACCCCGGCCTGGCTATGTGCCCAAGGTTCCTACCACTCCCTTCAGGGATCAGGTGGTGAGCCTGCAAGCGCTGCCCTCGGAGGAGGCAGACCCAGCCCTGGCTTTGCTCTGTCCAGAGAAACCAAAGACAGTTACTGAGTTTTTGAAATGAGCGCATGCGTAAGAACAACCCCTCTCCTTCGAAGGAACACCTCCCAAAACTCGTAAACACTCGTACTGGAACACGAGTGTTTACCACAGGCATTCGCTGTGTTGTGTTAGTGGATTCATTATGTCGGACTCACCACAGGTAACTCATAATCTGCAGTTGTTACTCCTGTTTCCGGACATAAACATTGCATGCGGCGCCTGTGGAATGTGGAAAGTTACTGGAGCGCACAGCCACGCTCATCTCTCACAAGGAACGTCATGGCAGTGATTGACAAGCTAGTGGGCCAATCCGCGCATGTCTCTCACAAGGAATGTCACGGTAGTGATTGACAAGCCAGAGGGCCAATCCACGCACGTCTCTCACAAGGAACGTCACGGCAGTGATTGACAAGCCAGAGGGCCAATCGTTTACGCGATGATCGCGTAAACGATTGGCTGATGTTTTTAAGGCCCTACCTCGTGCACAGATGATGTATATTAATATTATTCCTTTCAGTGCACCTAAAAAAGTATTTTATCAGTTAGTAAAGACAGTTTCAAGTAATATTGCAAATATATATAAAACAAAACATCCTCTTTACCACCTTTAACTAACATGAACTAATCATGAGCAATACATTTTTTTTACTGTATTTGTTAATCTTTGTTATCGTTAGTTAATAAAAATACAGCTGTTCATAGTTTGTTCATGTTAGTTTACAGTGCATTAACTAATGTTAACAAATACAACTCTTGATTTTATTAATTTATTAGTAAATTTTGAAATTAACATTAAAAAGATTAAAAATTCTGTAGAAGTGTAGTTCATTATTAGTTCATGTTAACTAATGTAGTTAACTAATAAGATTTTGGTCATATTGCCCACCCGAACAATTTTCTTCAGCTGGCGGATTTTAACATGATTTCTTTGCATATTGTTGAGTAAATGTATACATGTTCAAGCTTGTTCATCCCTCTCTTGTTATTCTTTAAGGCTTACACCAAAGATTGGTTTCCCATGGAGTGAGATTCGAAACATTTCTTTCAACGATAAGAAGTTTGTCATCAAGCCCATTGATAAAAAAGCACCAGTAAGTATTTTCAGGATTATTCTCTCTGTTTTTATACTACAGCAGTAGTTAAACAAAATTTGGACCACATTTACATGCACATCATTTTGTGATAAGGTCTATATTCGGGCTGAATTGCAAAACAAAGATGTTTATATGCTTCACAGCTACAGGAATATTATAATAATACTATTGGAATATTGGAATGTCCAAGTCATGTGTACATATTTTAAATGCACAATATTTTGCTGCTGTTCTCTTGTGAAAATACTGGAGATGCTCACTTTTTAGGGGTCCAAACACAAAGTTCTAGCACCTTATTACGATGTTCTTATTATTAGGGGTCCAACCCACAACCCTATTGTGTTTGTACTGATTTTCTTCTTCTTTTTCCTCTGAATTAAAAAAAACAACAACTTGAAATACTTAGACTACAGGACATTCTGATTGCACATATTGGGGCGCTACAACAGAAAATCTATACCAATACCCAGATAGCAAAATACACTTGGGCCACTTCTGGTTAGATTCTCACCTGCCAGAGACTTACCTATTGGCCTACTTCCATCTGCCGCACTCGAATCAATCGTGCAAGATGCAGCAGCCATTACCTTGCTGATGCTGCCACAGTCAAGCCAGAATCGGCCTGTCACTAATACGCACAGCGCGCCAGACACAGCTCTCTTTAATTTCTATATCTACTGTACTGTCCTTAATATTTTTGTCCTGTTTTCAAATTCAAATATCTAAATATCTTTAAATCAAGATGCATTTACTTGAGATGGAAATGTAAAATGAATTCTTAAAAATTGATGTTGTGGACACTCCTGGGGGCTGGGTACCTCTCCTTCACACACACACACACACACACACACACATACACGCCTATATTACAAACAGGGGACTACCACTCTACACCCACCAAAAGGGGACTAGTGTTTCTGGTCATTTTGAAGAAAAAAAAAATGACATACAAAATTTTCTTTTAAGGTCTTTTTTAATAATATAACTTCAAATGAGCATTTTTTAATTTTTTTTAAAAATATGCCAAGAGGGGACCTGCAACTCTGACCGATGTCTACCTATCCAACAGGGGACCTCCATAGCCTGCAATGGAGATATGTGTGAACAGTGAACTGGCAGTGAAGTAATTCTGTAACTTTATATAATTATGTAATGTTCACACAGGCACAAGGGATCTGTCACAGACACGTCAGGTTCCAACCTCCACCAATCACAACGCACGCCATCTCCCAAGTACTGATCACCGCCACCTGCACCTCATTACCTCACTCATCATCACCAGTATAAAGCACACACACACACAGCACTACTTGTCCGGTCTCGTTCGCATATACCCAGTGTGATGCTTACCTCAAGGACTTCTCTTCATATACTTACCTGTCTCCAGCGTGTCTCCTTCCCATGGTGTTCCTCGTCTGCTGTGTGTGTGTGTGTTTACACCAACTCCATTGTTCTCGAGCGATCTCCAGTCTTCAGAGTTACTCCAACTACAAAAGAAAGGACAGTAATTATCTCATTCATATCTACTCCACGAATTCCAAGTATCTGTTCACTCACCTGTTTCATCCATTTGCTCTGCTGTGGTTAAATAAACTCTCTACATTACCTATTACGTCTGTGTCCGTCTCCAGTGTACTGTAACAGAAGACCGGACCAATACAGTCAACCCAGCATGAGCCTCCCGGATCCATTTCAGGAGCTGGTGGATACGCTTCGGCGTACATTAACTGTCCATTCTCCACCACCAGCTCCTGATCCAGTTCATTCACCTGCACCAGCGGACACCGGTAGCACTGTCAACATTCCTCCCTCACTGCCTCCGTACGCCAGTCCCATGGCCAAACCGGCGCCCTACTCAGGATCGGCGGAGGATTGCAGCGGATTTCTGGATCACACTGGTCCTGGAGATGCAGCCGCACCTGTACCCGAGTGATACATCTAAAATTGCCTTTGTCATCTTGCAACTCAGCGGTAAAGCGTTAATGTGGGCTGATTCCATCTGGTCACAACAGGGTGCAGTTACGCAATCATTTTCAGCGTTCATCTCTCACTTCCGGGAGGTGTTTGGGAAACCCATCACTGATTCGTCTGCTGGTGAGAAACTTTATAATCTTAAACAAGGATCTATGTCTATCTATGACTATACTTTACAGTTCAGAACGCTTGCTGCAATCAGCGGATGGAATGAACAAGCGCTTATCACCACCTACCGGCAAGGATTGAATACTCGGGTACGGCTGCATCTCGCTGCATGCGAGGATAACATCGGCCTTGAGAAGTTCATCCAGCTTTCCATACGCTGCGCCACTCGCATGCAAGCGTGCATCCAAGAGCACCAGGACCAGTACAACATCAACGTGCCCTCCTGTCGATCCGAACCCGTCAGCACTCCAGAACCAGCCCAAGAACCCATGGAACTAGAACATTCACGATTATCTTCTGAAGAACGACGCCGTCGTCTGACTCTACGTCTCTGTCTCTACTGTGGTGAACCTGGGCATGTCATTGCTACATGCCCCACTAGACCTCCACGACCCCTGGTGAGTGCCATTATTCCCGCTACACATAAAATGAAACCACTTACCACTGTTGTCACTCTTACTGCCGCCAATGTCTCTATTTCAGTGGTCGCGCTCCTCGACTCGGGGTCTGCCGGCAACTTCCTCTCTGGGGCCATCTGTCGTCAACTTCAACTCAAAACCACTCCGTCTCCGACAATCTACAAGATCAACTCTATAACCGGTAGACCCCTCAGTCGTAAGAGCGTGTGTAAAGTGGCTGGACCAGTAACTCTCCAAGTGGGTCTTCTACACCGTGAGGAAGCTCATATGCTGGTTCTGGAGGAATCAACGGCTGACGTGGTTCTGGGGCGCCCCTGGTTGGAGCAGCATAATCCCACCATCTCCTGGAAATCGGGCGAAATCCTGAAGTGGGGCGACACTTGCTTCTCACGTTGCCTGATGGAACTTCCTCTTCCACCATCATCTCCACCTGATCTATCTCTCTGTGCCACTTCCATCGAAAGTCCAATGGAACAACGTTCAGTGGATACCCCCAAGTGTTACGCCCCCTTCAGCGATGTATTCTGTCCACAACGGGCTTCCAATCTGCCTCCACACCGGCCATGGGACTGTGCCATCGACCTGCTTCCGGGTGAACCAGTACCAAAGGGTAAGATATACCCACTTTCCATCCCGGAGGAGAAGGCCATGGAAGACTACATCAAGGAAGCCCTCGCCCAAGGTTACATCAGACCGTCTACTTCCCCTACTGCTTCCAGCTTTTTCTTTGTGGCGAAGAAGGACGGAGGCTTGCGGCCATGTATATATTATCGAGCACGTAACAAAATCACTGTGAAGTTCCGTTATCCCCTTCCTCTCGTCCCAGCAGCCCTGGAACATCTCCGTGGTGCCACTATATTCACCAAACTGGACCTCCGCAGCGCGTACAACCTCATCCGGATACGTGAGGGGGACGAGTGGAAAACCGCCTTTATAACACCTACTGGACACTATGAATACCTCGTCATGCCGTATGGACTGGTCAACGCCCCCTCCGTATTCCAGGACTTTATTCATGAGGTGCTCCGGGAGTTTCTCCACCGATTTGTCCTAGTCTACATCGACGACATTCTCATATACTCCCGGAGCCAGGCCGAACATTGCCAACACGTTGCGGAGGTCCTCAACCGTCTCCGTCAATTCCATCTATTCCTCAAGGCTGAAAAATGTTCATTCCATCAAGATTCCGTTTCATTCCTGGGTTATCACATTGACCACAGTGGCATCCGGATGGACGAGGGGAAGGTGGAATCCATCACTAACTGGCCAGCACCCACAACCATAAAAGAGCTCCAACGATTCCTAGGTTTCTCCAACTTCTACAGAAGATTCATTCAAGGTTACAGTTCTATCACCCATCCACTCACTAGTCTCCTCAGAAATAAACCCAAGTCTCTGTCCTGGACTCCAGCAGCCACCAACGCCTTTGAAAGACTCAAAAAAGCCTTCACCACCGCTCCCTTACTCGTACATCCAGACCCAGAAGAACCCTTCATTGTTGAAGTTTATGCATCAACGACTGGAGTGGGAGCGGTGTTGTCGCAGCAGCAGGGGACACCGAGTAGACTTCATCCATGTGCCTTCTTCTCCCGCAAGCTCAGCCCGGCGGAAGTCAACTACTCCATCGGTGACAGGGAACTTCTAGCAGTCAAACTCTCATTGGAAGAGTGGAGGCATTGGTTGGAGGGTGCTAAACATGCTTTCCTGGTGTTAACAGATCACAAGAACCTCGAATACCTTCGGTCTGCCAAGAGACTTAACCCCAGACAAGCCCGCTGGGCTATGTTTTTCTCCCGTTTCAATTATACAATCTCATACCGTCCAGGGACTAAGAACGTTAAAGCGGATGCTCTCTCCAGACTCCATGCTCCTGAGGAACAAACTGAGGAACCTGAACCTATCATCCCAAGCTCCCTCATAGTAAGTCCCATCACTTGGTCCGAGGAGACGATCCCCTCCTCCAATGCCTCCACAAACCCTCCACCGCGCTGTCCACCAGGCTTGCTCTACCTACCACGGACACGTCGCACTCCCACCATTCACTCGGCTCACACGTCACTTGGTACTGGTCACCCGGGGGTCAATGAAACCCTCTCGTTGCTAAAAGAACGCTTCTGGTGGCCGGGAATGGCTTCTGATGTCAGAAGGTACGTGCGGAGCTGTAGGGAGTGCGCCATTTCCAAGTCACCTCGTCATCTGCCATCTGGAAAACTCCTTCCTCTGCCCGTTCCAGAACGCCCATGGTCACACCTAGGAGTGGACTTCATAACCGATCTCCCTGCTTCAGACGGTAATACCACCATCCTAGTTGTAGTTGATCGTTTTTCTAAATCCTGTCGTCTCATTCCACTCCCAGGATTACCAACTGCCATGGAGACAGCCGAAGTATTCTTCAATCAAGTTTTCAGTTACTTCGGAATACCAGAGGACATTGTTTCCGACCAAGGCCCACAGTTCATATCGAGAGTGTGGAGATCTTTCTTCTCTCTCCTAGGTGTGGCCGTTAGCCTGACATCCGGCTATCACCCCCAGTCGAACGGGCAGACGGAAAGGAAGGTACAGGAAATAGGCCGCTTCCTACGTACCTTCTGTCACGACCACCAGGACTCCTGGAACCAGTTCCTGGGTTGGGCCGAGTACGCTCAAAACTCCTTCAAGCAGTCTACTACAGGACTTACTCCGTTCCAGTGCGTACTCGGCTTCCAACCCCCACTGTTCCCCTGGGATGGGGAACCCTCCAACATTCCAGCTGTGGATTACTGGTTCCGGGAGAGCGAGAGGGTCTGGGACTCAGCTCACCATCAGTTGCAACGAGCCCTACGCAGACGCAGGATGGTAGCCGACCTTCGACGATCTGACACCCCTGTCTTCCAACCTGGTCAGTTGGTCTGGCTATCTACGAGGGACATCAGAATGCGTCTGCCCTGCAAAAAGCTTTGTCCCAGGTTCATTGGCCCATTCCCCATCATCAAGCAGGTCAACCCCGTCACATACCAACTTCAACTGCCACAAGGGTATCGTATACACCCCACTTTTCATGTGTCACTACTCAAGGCTCACTACCCTTCTGTTTCCCCCACAGGACCTGACGTGGTTCCCGCCGAACCCCCCCTTCCACTCATCCTGGAGGACGGAACTGCCTACGAGGTTCACGAGATCTTGAACTCCCGACGTCGTGGTGGCCAACTTGAATATCTGGTGGATTGGGAAGGATATGGTCCAGAGGAACGTTCCTGGGTCCCAAGGAACGACATCTTAGATCCCAGTTTACTCCAAACCTTTTACGACAATCACCCTGAGAAGCCGGCACCGCGGGGTAGAGGACGTCCACCACGGCGTCGGGGTTCTCGGCCCTCAGGAGCGGGCCGTGGAGGGGGGGGTACTGTCACAGACACGTCAGGTTCCAACCTCCATCAATCACAACGCACGCCATCTCCCGAGTACTGATCACCGCCACCTGCACCTCATTACCTCACTCATCATCACCAGTATAAAGCACACACACACACAGCACTACTTGTCCGGTCTCGTTCGCATATACCCAGTGTGATGCTTACCTCAAGGACTACTCTTCATATACTTACCTGTCTCCAGTGTGTCTCCTTCTCATGGTGTTCCTCGTCTGCTGTGTGTGTGTGTGTTTACACCAACTCCATTGTTCTCCAGCGATCTCCAGTCTTCAGCGTTACTCCAACTACAAAAGAAAGGACAGTAATTATCTCATTCATATCTACTCCACGAATTCCAAGTATCTGTTCACTCACCTGTTTCATCCATTTGCTCTGCTGTGGTTAAATAAACTCTACATTACCTATTACGTCTGTGTCCGTCTCCAGTGTACTGTAACCGGATCACAGTAGGCATAAACATACACAATATACAAATAAATAAAAGAATGACCAAACCATCAGTTATTAAAAATTTTAAACGTTGAATTGCTTGAGGAAAAACCATTTGAATCAGTTTTAAATACAACGGGGGAAAAAATACAGTCAGTCAGATGGCAACAGTTCAAAAGCTAATGTTTTGGACATTACAGAAGAGTATTTTCTTTAAGAAATGTATTCTCTGTTGTGGCTTCATACAGTATATGATCAGTCTACATATCCCATTTAAGCTTATTGTCAAGTATACCAAGATATTTATAATTTTGGACTGATTGTACTGGCTGCCTATTAATTAAAAAATAATTTATGCGCTCTAAAATTAATAGACATTTCCTTTGTTTTGGAGATGTTTAGAGTGAGATTTGATTTCTTGCACCAATTTAAAAAGATTGAGGACTGGACTGTGTTCCTCCTGCCCATCATACTGTATAAGAGACTCACTAGCCATGTTTCCACTGTTGAGCAAAAAACTTCAAATCTTACTGCATTAACCCTTTGATGCACAAGCTATGAAAACCCCTTCTAATGCGCAACATGGGTCAAAAATTACCCGTATTCATTTCCTATGTAATTTAAATCATGGTTGAGTGTTTCTTTGCTGAATCTTTGAAAGAAATGTATTTTATCATTAATTTATTCCAGGTATTCCTTAAATATCTTGTTTTTGATTGACAAAAATCATTATGTTCATTTTTTCTTTCTTACTTTATAAACAAACACAGTTTTTGTCTGTCTACATCAATTTTACACACATGGGTCAAAAATGACCCGTATTCATTTCCTATGTAATTTCAGTCATGACTAAGTGTTTCTTCGCTGAATCTTTGAAAGAAATGTATTTTGTCATTTATTTATTCCAGGTATTCCTTAAATATCTTGTTTTTGATTTTAACAAATCATTGTGTTTATTTTTTCTTTCTTTTTTTCATAAACAAACACAGGTTTTGTATTTCTACATCAATTTTACACACATGGGTCAAAAATTATCCATATAGAAACCTTTGCAAATTTTCGCAAGAAGGAACATATTTACTGCAGACAACTGTTCATCCGCCACACATTTCATGTCTCAACATGGCTGCTTTTGTATATTTGATGGATGAAAGACATATTATATTTCATATAATAGGCTGTATATTATATTTCATAATTTGTATTTTTTGTCATAAACCAATGCTACTGGTCACCTTTTACATCTATCAGTGTTCCTGAAAAGTAACAGTTTTGAACAAGGTTTCTGTCCAACAGTGAAAATATATAATAAGTGTATCGATCAACAGTGATTTTGAATTTCTTTATCTAGAGTGTTAATGGCTGGTCCTCAACAGAACTGAGGTGGATGATGACATCACTGTAAAAAAAGCTGAAAGTGTACTTTGCGAACAGTCAAACGCAATTTAAATGTGTATGTGCAGGGTTGCACATACACAGTTACAGAAATCCGGCGGAAATTATAAAAAGTTACAAAAATCTGTATGCTGACCCTCACGTACACATAAAAAGTGAAGTATACGTTGGCCTTTAGAAAGGTAATGACACACACATTCAAAAAAATTCATTCAAAAAGAAAGGAAAAATTAAAATAAGGATTTGGTTATTGAGTAATAGATGGAATAATGAATGATAAAATTAATTTATTGTAATATATGCGATATAGAAAATAACTTATTCGGGTCACTTTTGACTCGTTGTATTTGTCCAAAACTGTTACATTTCAGGAACGCTGACAGACATAAAGGATGACCAATTGCATTGATTTATGACAAAAAATAAAAAATTACGAAATATATAACCTAATATATTAAATATAATAAGACTTACATACATCAAATATACAAAAGTAGCCTTGTTAAGATGTAAAATGTGTGGCAGATGAACAGTTGTCTGCAGTAAATATGTTCCTACTTGCAAAAATTTGCAAATCTTAAAGATTTCTATATGGGTCATTTTTTTGTCATTTTTTATGTGTGTAAAATTGATGTAGAAACTGTGTTTGTTTATAAAGTAAGAAAGAAAAATAAACATAATTATTTGTAGAAAATCAAAAACAAGATATTTAAGTAATACCTGAAATAAATAAATGATAAAATAAATTTCTTTCAAAGATTCAGCGAAGAAACACTCAGTTATGACTGAAATTACATAGGAAATGAATACGGGTCATTTTTGACCCATGTGTGTAAAATTGATGTAGACAGACAAAAACTGTTTGTTTATAAAGTAAGAAAGAAAAAATGAACATAATGATTTTTTACAATCAAAAACAAGGTATTTAAGGAATACCTGGAATAAATGAATGATAAAATACATTTCTTTTAAAGATTCAGCAAAGAAACACTCAACCATGATTGAAATTACATAGGAAATTAATACGGGTCATTTTTTACCCATGTTGCGCATTAGAAGGGTAGTGATACAAAAATTATTTTTATTAAAAAAGTAAGAAAGAAAAAATTAAAATGAGGATTTGTGATGATCAAAAACAAGTTAATTGAGGAATACCTGGAATACTGAATGATTAAAATAATTTCTTGCAAAGATATAGAAAATAAAAACTCAGCCGGGTCATTTTTGACCCATGTTGTGCATCAAAGGGTTAAAAAATCCTCAGTTGGCTCAATTAAATTATGTGAACTGAACACTGGCACTTCATTTCTTAAACCAACCAAAGATTTTCAATGAAACAATCAACATAAAAAAATAATTTTGACCTAAAAAAAAAAAAAAAAAAAAGAAATCTTATTACAGTGTATTTTTTATGGCAAGAACTAAGTTCAAAGGTTTAAATCTAGCAGAAACAGGTATAAGGTAACAATTGCAGGTCACCATTTTATCAGGTTAGTGATTATATTAAACAAATGGATACTGGTCCCCTGTTAGATGGTGTGAAATGATCTGGTTGCTTTGCCAGTTCTTCATTTTCATTCATTTTGACCTTAAAAATCAAGAATAGTGTATTTTAATAACAAGAATAGGTTTTTTAGTGTTCTTATGAACATTGCTGCTACATTCAAAGATATACAGAATACAAAATATTGCTAAATATAAAGGTATAAATATAAAAATATTATTTAACATCACTGAACCAACCTACCAATTTCAACAAAACTAGGCTTTATGGGTTAAATCAAGCAGAAATAGCTCTTTAAAGGAACACTCCACTTTTTTTGAAAATAGGCTCATTTTCCAACTCCCCTAGAGTTAAACAGTTGAGTTTTACCGTTTTCGAATCCATTCAGCCGATCTCCGGTTCTGGCGGTACCACTTTTAGCATAGCTTAGCATAGTTCATTGAATCTGATTAGACCGTTAGCATCGCGCTTAAAAATGACCAAAGAGTTTTGATATTTTTCCTATTTAAAACTTGACTCTTCTGTAGTTAAATCGTGTACTAAGACCGACAGAAAATGAAAAGTTGCTATTTTCTAGGCTGATATGGCTAGGAACTATACTCTCATTCAGGCGTAATAATCAAGGAACTTTGCTGCCGTATCATGGCTGCAGCAGGCGCAATGATATTACGCAGCGTCTCTCACAAACGTCTCCATGGTTGCAAGGCACGTTCCCTGTGCAAGCAGGGGCTCACGGGCGCTGCGTAATATCATTGCACTGCTGCAGCCATGGAACGGCAGCAAAGTTCCTTGATTATTATATAATTTAAATTGAATAAAAAAAATATTGTATCACATACTGCATATATTTATGACAAGAACTGGTGTATTAGTGTTGTTATGAACATTGCTATTATATTCAGAGATATGAACTATTGTTATATATAAAGGCAACTAAACAGGTGTAGCACTTTACCATCTAACAGGGGACCATTGTCCTTTTGTGTAGTGAAATTACTACAACATGTACATGCTGCTGCTGCTTAACTATCATTTACACTTTAACTTTAGAAATGGTAACATCTAAATTAACTTTTTAAATTTTGTTCAATTCAAAAATATTACCACTTTATACAGTGAATAGTGATTCTGTGAATCTCAAAATGACTGTCAGAGTCCCCTGTTAGATGGTAAACTGTGACACCTGTTTGACTGATTTGCCATTTCTTACCATCACAAACACACTGTAAAGATTTTGGAGGTCAGATCTCAAAATTTTATGTTGACTTAATTGAAATATATGAAGTATGGATGTTCATTTTGCATGTCACCCACCCCACCCCCACTGACAGGTGATGCTTGTTACCCAATCATTATCCATTAACTGACAAGATTAGAATGTTATATTACAATTAAATTAGAATAGATATGTGTCTGTGACTCATTATAGTTTTTTTTTTTTTTTTAACAATTGCTAAGACGAGGGCTTGACAATAACACCCGCTAACCCACCAAATGCGGGATAGATTTCAGCTTTGGTGGGTTAGCGGGTGTTATTGTCAAGCCCTCATCAAAGTGTCAGTATATTGTGTACATGCATTAAATGTTTCTATGTCATTTATGTTAATCAAACAACAAAAGATAAATAAATATTAAATAAACCTACTGTATCTGAAAAATAGTTTAGGCTATTTAATTTACTATTGTATTTGTAATTTGCTAAATTGCTTCTTTGTTCTTTTTTATATAGCCTAATAAAAATAACTTACACAATTATAAAATGTATCATATTATGGTCATATTACACACCCCTTGCCTACCCGTACATACCACCTGATATACCATGTAGGCCTAGTCTTGATTTAGGTGGTTAATCTGCATTTGAAAGTTTGAAAGGGTTTTAAATCTAGCTAATCAAGTAAAATTACTCAAGATCAAGTAATTTTAGCATGGCAAAGTCAACTTTAATCATATAAAATGTAATTTCCCAACAGCAAAATTATGGCCAGTGAAAATTCTGAGTGGCTAGAAACTTTGGAAAACCACTAGCCACAGTGGCTGGTGAGCAAAAAAGTTAATGTCAAGCCCTGGCTAGGTCACTTTTCAAAACTCTTCACTCAGTTCTCCAAACCAGCTTTCAGCTTCACAGCAGTTAATTTCACATTCAGAATGCACTAAAACCACCAAAACACTTAAATTATGTCTCAAATCATGTCATTTTTTTTTTTTTTTTTTTTTTTTTGCTGTTCAAAATTGACTGCAGTTTGTTACAATGTTCATGTTTACATTAGTGTACAAAATTATTTCTTTATTAAGTTTCCCCTTTTGTATAAATGATGAAAATGATGAAAGACTGTTCAGCTACACTTAATTGTTTTGATAGTATTTAATTTTTTTTGGAATATATTTCAATATGATACTACTGTAGAAATGTTGAAAAATTTTTGTCTAAATAATAACTGCGTGAATAATTATGAAATGTGTCCTATAGTGATTGAAAAAAACTGTAATAGCAGCTGTAAATGTGCCCTTATTTATCATTCAAAATTAGTGTTAAACACATTTACACAAACACACATAGATGGTCAAAGTATCACTGCCTCTATAGGATCGTTCACACCACCATCCTGAGTGACTAAAGACACAGAATGATAATATGCAGTGAGAAAGTCACAGATACTAAAAACTTAATGAGTTAAACTCTTTTTGTTTAAGATATAATTTAAAACCGTGGTCTAAAGATTGAATTATTTGGCCATAACTCATTATTATCCTTGATATTCTAAACATAGGTAATTTTGTGTGTATTTAGAATTGAGCTTGCGGCACCAACCCCCACTGACAATTTACATTTCAATAGGCTTCAAAAACCAGTTTTGTCACAGGTGAGGTACAGGCCAAAAGAGCTTACTAACTACAAATACTGTTACCAATGTCTAAGAATCTGTGGAACTTCACAAATAAACTAAAGAAGATTCTGGGATTTACCCAAATTAAATTAAAAAACAGTTTTACCACCGCTAGGATGCATTTCTGTTTAGGATAACTGAGTGAAGGGTTTTGAAAAATTACCTAACCAGCTTTCAGCTTCACAGAAGTCAATTTCACATTCAAAATGCACTAAATATACCAAAAACACTTAATGTATGTCTCAATTCTTCATAAGACTCGCAAAAGTTCCCCCCAACAAACACACTTTGTCACTCATAAAACAAAACAACAACAACAAAACAGGAGCATTACACAATGTTTTCTTTTGTACTTCTTTACAAAACAAAAATAACATATATTATAATTCACAGTAGTTTATGTTACATAATCCATGTTAAATTAAATGGTGATGAAACAAAGACTAACACTTGTGTAGGTGTTCAGCTTACATATAATTATTTTGATTGTATTTGTTGTTTTTTAGATTCAGAATATATATCAATATGGTGTTACTGTAGAAATGTAGCAAATTTCAGTCTTACTCGTTTTTGTGTTGTGTTAGGTCTTGTATTTATGTTAAACAGTTTTGTAAAGAGTATGTAAGCATGTGTAAATTGGCCTGTATAGAACATAAAGCTTTGGTGATGTTTGTGTCTAAGTGAGCAATGAATTGTATGTTACATGAAAAAAAATTATTTGTCATGTAACAAACTGCAGTGAATTATAAACAGTAAAAAGTGTCAATCTTGTTTTGTAAAGAAATTTTACAAACGAAAACGTCTCGGTTACATAGGTAACCCTCGTTCCCTGAAGGAGGGAACGGAGACGTACGTCGGACAGACCGACGAATAGGAATCTCGCTAGAGAGGCCAATCTACTTCGAGTGTAAATAAACGAGCCAATGCACATTGGCATGCAATCATATGCATCAGCTGCTTGCCTCGCAGCGCGGGTATATAATGAGCAGCAGGTGCGTTGCATCTTCAGGTTTTCGCTGAGGAGCCGAACCCAGCAGGCGGCAGCATCAGCAGGACAACGCCTGTGGCGACGGGACGTACGTCTCCGTTCCCTCCTTCAGGGAACGAGGGTTACCTATGTAACCGAGACGTTTCCATTCAGTCGGTCACGTTCGACGTACATCGGACGGACTGACGAATAGGAATCCCTACCAAAGCGCCACAGGAGCTGCCCTCTTCCAGCGCTCTGTCGTGAGCCACCTGAACCCCCTTGCCTAAGGACGGTGGGACCAGGCTCACGCAGAGAGGGTCGATCACTGTTGTTCCCAAAACCCACTCAGTGCGACAATTGGATAACGCTGGGAAAGCGTAGCCTTACATGCGATAAGGAACGCTGCGGAAGCCATATCCTTCCCCGAAGGAGTCATATGGATAAGTACATATGGACTAACCTTGTAGGTTGTACAACATATGGAAGAACTGGGGTGACTCCACTCGGTGAGAGATGGGTTCTCCCAGAGGGAAAGACACGGGCTTCGTTTAGGAGCAGCCGTGGAAAATCCATATGGGATCCCTGTAGGGTCACACATATGGAACCCAGCCTAAATCCGGTTCTCAAGGATACAACGGAGTATAGGCCTGGTGCCAGACGCTCCGCCACGTCGGCTGCCGAAGGGTAACCGGAGGACTCAACAGGGTCTGCCCGTAGGGACTCTCTGGAGAATAGAATGCGCATGTAGCGCAGCAAGCCGACACTAAGCCGGGGCCTCTCCGTGCCTCTGACCTGAGGCGAGAACACGGGAGGAGACCGGCTCGACACGAAGGCTATAGTATCTAGCGAACGTGTTAGGTGTCGCCCAGCCCGCAGCTCTACAAATGTCTGTTAGCGAGGCGCCATGAGCCAGTGCCCAGGAGGAAGCCACACCTCTCGTGGAGTGGGCATGCAACCTGAGCGGGCAGGGCACGCCCTGAGCTTGGTAAGCCAGGGCGATGACATCCACTATCCAGTGGGCCATCCTCTGATTGGAGACAGCCTTTCCCTTCTGATGGCCTCCGTAACAGACAAAGAGCTGGTCTGAGGTCCTGAAGCTTCGAGTTCTGTCTATGTACAGTCGCAAGGCGCAAACTGGACAGAGCAAAGCCAGGGCTGGGTCTGCCTCCTCCGAGGGCAGCGCTTGCAGTCTCACTACCTGGTCCCTGAAGGGGGTGGTAGGAACCTTGGGCACATAGCCAGGCCGGGGTCTCAGTACCACGATTCGTCGACCGAAAATGACTGCAGGTCCCCTACCCTCTTGATGGAGGCCAATGCCACCAGCAGCAAAGTCTTCATAGAGAGAATCTTTAAGTCTGCTGACAGCAAAGGCTCAAAGGGAGCAATCTGGAGTGCTCTGAGCACCAGAGTAAGGTCCCAAGAGGGTATGGAGGGGGGGCGAGGAGGATTTAACCGTCTCGCCCCCCTAAGGAACCTGATGACCAGGTCGTGCTGACCAACAGATTTGCCATCTATGTGGTCATGGTAAGCGGATATGGCAGCAGTATGGACTTTGAGGGTGGAGGGGGACAGCCTACGCTCCAACCCTTGCTGCAAGAAGGAAAGCACGACTCCGATCGAGCATCTTCGGGGGTCTTCTCGGCGAGAAGAACACCACTCGACGAACAGGTTCCACTTCGAGGCGTAAGCACATCTCGTAGACAGTGCACGTGCCGAAGTGATGGTGTTAAGTACCTCAGGGGGTAAGTCACCTAGAACCTCCGCGTCCAGACCTCTGGAAACTCCATGTCTGGTCCCTGGACGGGACGCGGAGGTTCTAGGTGACTTACCCCCTGAGGTACTTAACACCATCACTTCGGCACGTGCACTGTCTACGAGATGTGCTTACGCCTCGAAGTGGAACCTGTTCGTCGAGTGGTGTTCTTCTCGCCGAACAGGTGAGCCCAAAGAGTGCCCCGTCTCTGAGAGAGGAGGTCCTTCCTCAGAGGGATGGGCCAGGGAGGGGCTGTCGCGAGGAGTGAGAGTTCTGGGAACCAGGTCCGGTTGGGCCAGTAAGGCACAACTAACAAGACCTGCTCCTCGTCCTCCCTGACTTTGCACAGGGTCTGTGCAAGTAGGCTCACTGGGGGAAACGCATATTTGCGCAGGCCCGGGGCCAGCTGTGAGCCAGTGCATCTGTCCCGAGTGTCCCCTCGGTCAGAGAGTAAAACAACTGGCAGTGGGGATTTCTGGTGAGGCAAACAGGTCTACCTGAGCCTCTCCGAACTCTCTCCAGATCAGCTGAACCACCTGGGGGTGGAGTCGGCACTCTCCTGGCAGCGCAGCTCGTGATAGCTCGTCGGCCACACGGTTGAGCACACCGGGGACATGAATGGCGCGAAGCGACCTCAGATGCTTCCGACTCCACAGGAGGAGATGGCGGGCGAGTTGCGACATGCGACAGGAGCGTAGACCACCTTGACGGTTGATGTACGCAACGGTCGCAGTGTTGTCCGTACGGACCAGTACATGCTTGCCCTGAAGCAGGCCTTTGAGGCGGCTCAGAGCAAGGCGTACTGCCAGCAACTCGAGGCAATTGATGTGCCAATGCAGATGGGGTCCCGTCCAAACCCCTGAGACTGCATGCCCGTTGTACGTGGCACCCCAGCCGGTGGCAGAAGCATCTGTGAAAACCACAGCATGCCGGGACACTTGTTCTAGGGGCATTCCTGCCCGAAGAAACAAAGGGTCCGACCACGGACTGAAGGTACGGCGGCACTCCTGAGTGATTGGCACCCGGAACGTGCCGCGTTGCCACGCCCATCTCGGGACTCGCCCGTGAAGCCAGTGCTGAAGCGGTCTCATATGAAGCAGACCGAGCGGTGTTACAGCCGCTGCAGCCGCCATATGCCCCAGGAGCCTCTGAAAGAACTTCAGTGGGACCGCTGTCTTGCCAACACCGACCGAGCACGTTCCTCTGTGAGGCGTGCTATCTGTTCGACCGAATCCAACTCCATACCGAGAAAAGAGATCCTCTGCACTGGGGCGAGTTTGCTCTTTTCCCAGTTGACCCGAAGCCCCAACTGGCTTAGGTGACTGAGCACCAAATCCCTGTGTTCGCACAACTGATCCCGAGACTGTGCTAGGATGAGCCAGTCGTCTAGATAGTTGAGAATGCGAACACCCTGTTCTTTCATGGGAACAAGGGCTCCCTCCACGACTTTCGTGAAGACGCGGGGAGACAGGGCCAGCCCGAAGGGTAGGAATCTGTACTAATATGCTCGACCTTCGAACGCGAATCTCAGGAATGTCCTGTGTCGCGGAAGAATCGAAACATGGAAGTATGCGTCCTTCAGGTCAATCGCTGCAAACCAATCTCGAGGACGGGTGCACTCGAAAATGCGTTTCTGCGTGAGCATTTTGAACGGTAGCTTGTGAAGGCTCCGATTCAAAACTCGCAGGTCCAAGATCAAAGACTGCTTTTCTTGGGTACAATGAAGTAGGGGCTGTAGAACCCCGACCTCAAATCGGCTGGAGGGACCGGCTCTATCGCGTCCTTCGCCAGTAGGACTGCGATTTCCGCACGCAGAACAGGGGCATCGGCATCTTTCACTGTTGTGAAGAGGATGCCCCTGAACTTGGGGGGGCGCCGGGCGAACTGAATCGCATAGCTGAGCCTGATGGTCCGAAGGAGCCAGCGAGACGGACTGGGGAGCGCTAGCCAGGCTCCCAGAGACCGCGCAAGCGGCACCAAGGGGACCACCGGCGTACCCGCCGCGGGGCAGCGAGGTGGAACGCAGGGACGCGGCCCGGGAGGCTCTCTGTGTGAGGCGGCCCGAAGCGGGGTCACAGTGTGCTGTGCAACACTTACCTGCTTCCACGGGTGGACAGAGGGAGCAGTCGAGATTTTGCCTACCTGCTGCTCGCTGCTGTCCGCTGGCGACAGAAGAGGTGGATGAGAGTGGTGAGGTTCTAGCCCTCCAACTGCTCTCCGAGCCCTCTTCGGACCCGGAGATAGAGGAAACTGCTCTTTTATTGAAAATTTGGGTACCGCTGGCCCAACGGCGGAACAAAAAGGGGAAACAAAAGATTCTCCACCCGGCCCTCCTCCGGGGGAAGGAGCGGTGCAGTCACCACCTCCTGAAGAGCAGTCCCGTCCATCTCCGGGTCGCCCGTCCTAGGGCCGCTTGGACTTGGCCTTGCCACCCTTCTTCTTAGGGAGTGGCTGGACGGGCTGGGCACCCCGCCCGCGACCGGCTCCACGACGCCGCTTGGATGGAGGCTGCTGCTGCTGGGGCGTGGGAGCGGGGGCGGCTGCAGGGGGGCGCCCTCGGCGACGGGCAGTCTGAGGTGCCGCCGGCGGTGGAGGTGCAGCAGCTGACCGCCTCGGCAGGATGTGACTGATGGCCTCTGACTGCTTATGTACAGCCGAGAACTGTTGGGCAAAGTTCTCGACCGCGTCGCCGAAGAGGCCGGTCTGGGACACGGGGGAATTTAGAAACCTGACTTTGTCGGTATCCCTCATGTCCGCAAGACACAGCCAGAGATGGCGTTCCTGGACCACCATGGTGGACATCGCACGACCCACTGGCCGTGTCGTAACCTTCGTCGCTCGAAGCGCGAGGTCCGTCGCGGCACGAATTTCTTGTAGAACTTGCGGATCGTGACCACCCTCGTGCAGGTCCTTCAGTGCCTTGGCCTGATGGACCTGCAACAATGCCATAGCGTGTAAGGCGGATGCGGCTTCCCCACAGGCCTGATAAGCCTTGCCGGTAAGATCCGACAAGTACTTACAGGCCCGGGAAGGGAGAGACGGCTCCCCCCGCCAGGTGGAGTTAGGGCACAGTTGCATAGCAACGGCCCGTTCCACAGGGGGTATGCGCGTATACCCTTAGCCGCTCCACCATCAAGGGTGGTGAGGGAGGAGGACCCACCGACACGGCTTCGGGCAGTAAAAGGTGCCGTCCACGTTCCAGTGAGCTCTTCATGCACCTCCGAGAAGAAAGGCACTGTGGTGGGGGGCCGAGAACCAGCCCTTGCAACCCCGAGATACCAATCATCCAACCTCGAGGGCTCGGGACACGGTGGAGGGTTCCACACAAGCCCGACCCTGTTGGCGGCCCGGGAAAGCATAGCCATCATTTCCGGGTCTGAATCGGGCACAGTTGTCACTCCCGAGGGAGGCAGCTGCGCCGAATCGTCATCCCCAGAAGCGTCAGGCTCACCCTCCGATGCAGCGATCGACATCCGGTCGTCTTGGGGAGCTCCGAAGGATACGGATGGTACACACCTCTGGGGTGGTCCACCACGTTCCCCCGGCAGCTCTACTGGCTGCGGAGCGCAAGAGGGGTGAGGGTTCCTAGGGGGTTGGTTCCCCGAAGGAAACGCGCTCACCGTGATCCTCAAGTCACCAGCCCTGCCGCCCGAAGCAACCCTCTGAGGAGGATTGGAACGAGGCGTCGGGACCGGGACTCCACCCCTTTGCAGAAAGTGGAGTCTCGACCGCAGCTCCGCGACGGTCATCACGCTGATTACAGCTTTTGCTCAAATAAAAAAGGCAAAGAAAAACAAAGGAGAAATCGGCCCCGCTGCTGCGCTGTCCGCCTGCACCGCAACCAAGAGACGTCTCGAAGAGCAGACTCGTTCACACTCGTGCTTTCAGTAGCTATCTTCTTCAGTGTTGAGAAGGTTTGGCTCCGAAGCGAAAAGCTGAAGATGCAACGTACCTGCTGCTCATTATATACCCGCGCTGCGAGGCAAGCAGCTGATGCATATGATTGCATGCCAATGTGCATTGGCTCATTTAGTTACACTCGAAGTAGATTGGCCTCTCTAGCGAGATTCCTATTCGTCGGTCTGTCCGACGTACGTCGAACGTGACCGACTGAATGGGAACATTGTGTAATGCTCCTGTTTTTTGACAAAGTTACAAAGTGTGTTTGTTGGGGGAAACCTTTTCTAGTCTTGTGAAGAATGACATGATTTGACACATAAATTAAGTATTTTAGTAGTTTTAGTAGTAGTGCATTTTGAATTTGAGATTAACTGTTGTGAAGCTGAAAGAAATGTGTCCTAGCGGTGGTAAAAATTGTTTTAATTTAATTTGGGTAAATCCCAGCACCTTCTCTTGTTTATTTGAGAAGTTCCACAGGTTCTTTGACATTGGTAACAGTATAGGTAGTTAGTGAGCTTGTTTGTCTGTACCTCACCAGTGATAAACTGGCCTTTTTGAAACCTAGTGTATTGAAATGTAAAGCGGGGACAGCGGGGGTAGTGCACTCAACACAATCCAAACCCAATCCTGAATACACATGAAATTACCTATGTTAAAATATCAAGGATGAGTTATGGCCAAATCATTCAATTTTTTGACTACAGTTTTAAATGGTCTTTTAAACAAAGAGAGTTTTTTTGACTCATTATTTTTTTAGTTTTGTCTGTGTGAATTTCTCACTGCATCCAAACCTTTAAGTTGATTTGGAGCTTTTTCAAAAATTATCTATGCTATCATGTCTGCTATTTCATAAAGAAACCTTGCTGCAATTTATGCAGCACTGCAACACTAAAGAACTTGTAGTGTCTTATTCACCCAGTACACCAAACCAACTTTTTAGCTTCACAGCGATTAATTTCATATTCAAATACACTAAAACTACCAAAACACATAATTTCTCAAATCAAGTTTTTCAAGAACACTAGCAAAAGTTTCACCCAACAAACACACTGTGTCATTCATAAAACACTATCGACAGGCATTATACAATATTTGTTTGCCGTTTTCTGCTGTTCAGAATTCACTGCAATTTTTTTACATGCTGTTACAGTAAAATTGTTCCTCCTAGGTTTCCCCTTGTGTATAGACAGTGACTAAAGAAAATTTTCTAGCCATAAATGTTTTTTTTTCTGGCCATGAAACAATCAGTAATGACACCAACATTTTAGATACCAGTGAAGATTTAAAATTCTCTATTTCAATTTTTATGTTTTATGTTGATTATTGCATCTAAGTCTTAAACAGTTGGCTCAAATTAAATTAAATTTTAAAGTTGATCTGAAACTAAAAATTAATTGAGCCAACTGACAATTTTGCAGCAATGCTGAAGTCAATATAAAATTTGGAGATCTTGATTGATTTACTTGATTGATTTACTTTATTAATCCCCAAAAGTGGAAATTCAGTCTGACCTCCAAAATCTTTACAGTGTGTTTGTGATGGCAAGAAATGACAAAGCAACCATCACACTTTACCATCTAACAGGGGACTCTAACAGAGTCAATGTGTTTAACAGAATGACTGTTCATTATATAAAGTGATGACCTGCAATTGTTACCTTAAAGTGCTACTTCTGCTTGATTTTACCCCTAAAACATTGTTGTGTTGGTATATACTGATTTGTGTTCATTGGTTTATTGACCACGGTTAGTTTGTTGATGTTAAGTAATATTTTGATGTGAAAAAAATTAGTTAGTTTACCTTTTTAGGTTAACATTTTTTATTCATCATTCTATGCCCAATTTCACACAAATTAAAGTGTACATGATGAAGTTCAGAAGCAGCAGCATGTGCATGTTATAGTGATTTTACTACACAAAAGGACACTGGTCCCCTGTTAGATGGTAAAATGCAACCCCTGTTTGGTTGCCTTTACAACCTTTATATCCTTGCCCTTATTTTGGATCAAAACTCAGTTTTATGTTGATTTCATTGAAAATCCTCAGTTGGATCCTCAGAAAAAAAAAAAAAAAAGTTCAGAAACAGATGTCGCAATGCATAATCTAACAGGGGTCCAAAGGCATTTTGGATAATCATATCAATATTCACTGTATAAAGTGGTCACCTGCATTTGTTACATTAAAGAGCTATTTCTGCTTGATTTAACCAATAAAACTTGGTTTTGTTGTTATAAATGAATGTATTCAGGTTGGTTCATCAAGTTTAGTAACTGACTTAACAAAATTAGTTAATTTGCCAATAACAGGTTAAACAGCCAAACAGATCTGGCAATTTACCATCTAACAGGGGACTAAAGGTTGCCTAGAAAATCCAGCCTCACCACTGTACCAGCGGATGAGTCTGGTCGGCCATTGAATCAATTCGATTTCTAGGGTGGAGCAAATCTGAGCAAACAAGAAGCGGAGTAAACCAATCAGAGAAGGGCAGATATGATGTTAGCAAAGTGGCAAGAGAATCAACAGCGAAAAGTAAATAATTAATGTGTTTTTGGTCATTTAAAACCGAATTCACGGCTGAATAGAATGGACTCTCAGGTCTCCCATGCGCAGTCTTTGTTGATATTGAAGGGACTTTCGCCGCACTAGAGTGACCCTGTTTGTGTCACTGAAATAAACAAATCTGATTGCACGGTACGTTTTGGAGTTGACTCGAATCGCGACGGAGGGCAGACTGACCAGACTGATATATCTTGTAGATATATATCAGTCTGGCCTTGCAAGACTAAAGGCATTTTGTTTAATCAAATCAATATTCACTGTATAAAGTGATGACCCGCAACTGTTACCTTAAAGAGCAATTTCTTCTTGATTTAAAACAAAACTTAGTTTTGTTGGTATAAACTGATGTATTTGGTTTGGTTCATTGATGTTAAATAATATTTTTGATTTGAACAAAATATGTTAATTTAGATGTTATTATTTTTATTCATCATTCAATGCCCAATTCCACACAAGCAAAAAATGTTCATGCTAAAGTTAAGCAGCAGCAGCATTTGCATGTGCAGTAGTGATTTCTCTACACAAAAGGACACTGGTCCCCTGTTAGATGGTAAAGTGCAATTAGCAATATTTCATACTGTTCATACTTACTGTTTACTGTTGTATCCCATACAACTACATATAATATATAATAATAATAATACTAAAAATGCTATCCTTACAAACCCAGACACTTAAAACAAACTTAAAAGACTTCTATGTCAAGGTCAAAGTTCAAAATTTTAGGTTGACTGTTTTATTGAAATTTTTCAGTTGGTTCAACTAAAGTGCCTGTGTAAAAAAAAGACATTTTCAACGCAGCAAGTCGATATAAAATTTTGAATCTTTACCTGATATAGTGTGACACCTGTTCAGTTGCTTTGTTTTTTGTTTTGTTTTTTACTTTGGTTGATGACAGTTGTATTTAATTTTATACTGGATGAGTATATATTTAGAAATACTGTTTTAAATGTCTTTTTTAAATAAAATTTCATATTAATGTAATGCAAAGTTTGAAACTAGTAAGTTTTAGGCTTTTTCCCCCGTTTCTTTAACAAGGTCCCAGTTTGTAAATGTGTTAGTGGCTAAATTGGTCAAATATTATCCAGATGTAGAACGATGCATAAATGATTTCTATATTAAAAAACAAACAAACAAAAAACATTTGAATATTTTGTTAATTTACATGGTAATTGTCTCTGAATGCATTAGCATAACAGTGAAATAATAATTAAGATAATTCAAAACATTTCTATAATTGGCCTAGTAGTATAAAAAATAAAATAAAAGGTTCCTTAAGAAAGCAGCCTGTTAAACAGCAGCTTGCAGTCTCGGAGCCTTTTCTAGGACAGCAAGCCTACTTTGTTTGTTATACACTATATATACACTACCATTCAAAACTTTGGGATCGGTAAGATTTTTAATGTTTTTAAAAGAAGTTTCATCTGCTTACCAAGGCTGCATTTATTTAATTAAAAATACAGTAAAAACAGTAATATTGTGAAACAATATATAGTATATTTTACAAAGTAATTAATTCCTGTGATGGCAAAGCTGAATTTTCAGCATCATTACTCTTGTCTTCAGTGTCACATGATTCTTCAGAAATCATTCTAATATGCTGATTTGCTGCTCAAGAAACGAAGCTCAAACGAATAGCATTTATCTGAAATACTAAGCTTTTGTAACATTATAAACTACTGTTCAAAAGTTTGGGGTCAGTAAGAATTTTTATTTTAATTTTTTTGAAAATAAATCAAAGAAATTAATACTTTTTTTCAGCAAGAATGCATTAAATTGATAAAAAGTGACAGTAAAGTCATTTATAATGTTACAAAAGATTATATTTCAAATAAACTCTGTTCTTTTGAACTTTCTATTTATCAAAGAATCCTGAAAAAAATATATATTGTACACAAATATTTTGTACAATTTTACACAATAAATGTTTCTTGAGCACCAAATCATCATATTAGAATGATTTCTGAATGAATGACACTGAATGAATGAATGAATGAATGACACTGAAGACTGGAGTAACGATGCTGAAAATTCAGCTTTGCCATCACAAGAATAAATTACATTTTAAAATATTTTCAATTATTTTAAATTGTAAATTGTTTCACAATATCAATGTTTTTGCTGTAATTTTAATTAAATAAATGCAGCCTTGGTGAGCAGATGATACTTTTTTTAAAAACATTAAAAATCTTACAGATACCAAACTTTTGAACGGTAGTGTATAAGAAATATAAGGATTTTTTTGTAGTATATAATATAGTCAATAATAAAGTGTATAATGTCAATAAAACAGTATACAGCAAATAAAAAAGTAATGTATTAAATAATAACAACTACCCTCTAAACAATGTTTTGTTCTGTATCTCAAGAATCAGTTCCTTAAGCAGCCTGTTAAACAGCAGCTCAGTCTCAGACCCTCTCTAGGACAGCAAGCCATTCAAACAATAGAGGAGTGTGAACGACGTGTGTTTATGGGCCATTGCAGTTCTTGCTCCAGCCTACAGGGGTGCTGCTGAGTATGGGCTTAAACACTCACACACCTGTAGGTCCCCACTTGTTCAAAAATGAAAAAAAATCACCAGAGTGTTTTTTACTTGATTTTAACATGATTTAAAGCATGACAAAGTGGGGATCTGAAAAATGTCCCCTCTTTGCTCGGTGGTCCCCTGTTCGTGAATGTGTTACGACACCAATGTCCCCTGTTTGATAGGTAGACAAGTACACACACACACACACACACACACACATATATATATAAGTGGTGAGGATAGCAAAATAAAGTAAACTGTGACATATCATACCCAAAAAATATTCATACAGTGGACTACCAGTAAAACTGATAAAGATTTGGGACCAAAAAATATTCAGACACTTTGACCTGACCATTTTTTGCTTAAGGGTTATCTGACATAATTAAGATTCATTTTTTCTGACAAAGTTTAACCCTGAGATCTTTAACTGTACCTTTTTTTAAACTATAGTGAATAAACTGTAATAATGAATGAAATGTTCAAAGTGTCTGAATAATGGTTTGACTGTTTATGTATGTATATATTGTCTCTCAGAAATGCACATTTGACAGTAGCTTGAGTTGACAGTGGTAGCTTGAGTTGGGAAGCAGCTGTAAATTTACTTTCATTAACACAAACAGTAACAGTAAAACAGTAAAAAAAAAAACCTAATTTCTAAAGGATAAAATTTAAATATTCTTACTGATTTAGAACTCTACTGTTATTAAAATTAACCATTGTTTTTTGTAATTTGTCCTATATTTCATTACTCCTTTAATATTTAATACATGTCTATATTAATAATATAATAAAATTTGATATGAATATCCCACATTTCTGCCACAATACCATATTTACAGTTACTACAGTAAATCCATGGCAAATGGATTTGTAGATTGAAAAGTATTCTAAATTAATGCATAGTGTTTCTCCTGTTTTCTGTGTCCATGTCGTTAGAATGTCAGCACTGGTTTCATCTAGCTTTATACTAGTTTAAATCACCAAGACTTTTATGGTTTTTAAAAATTTAAACACTTCACACTGGATCTCACTGTACTGTTTAGTGGTCTTGTGATGGAGAGTGGTCAGGAGGTAAACACATTTGACAGTGCTGGGCTGTCTTTTGGGCAGAGCTAATAAATTGTTCTTGTCTGGCACGGTTCAAATGACTCCACAATTAGCTCTGTTTCATTCCGCATGTTGAATGTTTCTCATAAGCAACAGAAATGGCAGCACTTTTTTTGCACAAATTTTGTTTCACTTACGGTTTACAGCAACACTTGGCCTATCTAAATCTAGTGTTGTCACCTTGTGTTGACACTGTGAAACTGCATGATTTGTAAATTTTGCTTGGCGGGCCACATGTACAGAAATATACTAGTAGACAAGCTATGGCCTGGACTTTGGACACCCCTTATCTAGTGAATCTCTGATCCCTTCCTAAAAAAACGGACAAACCTGGCTGAGTGAAGCTATTCCGGACAACGTGCTACATCTGTTAGGCTTCCAGCTGTTCAGAGTGGATTGCATTGCAGAGTTAATGGGGAAATCTAAAGGCTGCGGATTTTGTTTTTACATAAAAGCTGGTTTTCAAAGTATGGAAGCCCTGAACCGCATGGTGAAAAAAAAAAAAAAAAAAAGTCGTTAATAGAGAGACATAATAACTCTTCATTGTCTCTCAAGAACCTGCCTAACGTGTGTTTAATAACATTAAAAGTATTTATTGGGAAGGGTTAGCAGCATATTCGATATTACCCACTAGAGGGCAGAATAAGACAGGGAATCAATGCAAATCAGTGCAAATAGCTGTGCAAATAGCTGTATATCAGGGGTATATACAGCTAGTGTCAAACTTACGGCCCGGTAGCAAATCTGATTTGAACTATAATAAAACATAGAGATGCACTAGTCCAGGGGCCAAAAACGTTTTTAAGCGTTTTATTATTATTATTATTCTGGGATTGCAAACAAACTGCTTTGTAATAATTTCCCAAAATTTCATCTGTGTATTCACGAAGTTGTTATGATACAGACGGCACGGAGACAGAGGTAAAAGCAAGTATGGTAGTTTATTTGAGAAACAGCAAATGAGCAGGTGAGTAAATGGAAGATGGAGAGTTCAAAGGAGATGATAGAAGTTTGATACTGTCCCTGTGATTGCAAATGGAGGTAAAAGTCGAGGAGATGGAGAATGGCTGACGAGGAACACTCACACACACGGAAGGAGGAACACAGGAGGGGAACTGGAGACGACGGGGCGATAGGGATCGCTGGTAGCAGGTAAGTAGCAGGTAGAGTCCTTGAGGTTCGCATACATGAGTCTGTACAACAAACGACACCGGACAACTGGTGTGTGTGTGTGAGTGTGGGTTAAAGGTACAATTTGTGATATTTTTTTCCGCTAGAGGTCGCTAGAAGCCTATTCAAAACAAAGGCGTAGTTTGATGACGCCAAGTTTCAGAGCGGAAACTTGGGACATGTGGTCTCCACCTCAACAGACAGTGCAAAAGAATAGGGATTGGAGTCTGGAAGAACTCATGTTCGTGGATGCGATTATTAACTTTACTGTAGTATGAAGCAGAGCAGGAGCGAGTGTTGCGGGAGCTGAACGAGGAGCTGGAGCGATTGATCAACACACGCCTCACGAGCAGCGGGACTTTTATTATGACACAGTCGCCGGCGCCGCTTCCGCATGAGTTTACAGGAGCTGTCCTTGTCGACAGAACCAGCGGCAGATGGTAAACAGTAATTATGTTCCATAAATAAGTAACACAATCCACCATAAAACATGCAAGAAGTAAATAAGGAACTGCTTGAAGCAAGCTAGTGGTTTGCTGGACGCTAGACACTACTTCCGCATTTGTCCACGGCACTGTTGTCATGTGGTTTCTACGTCAGTAAAGGCGGTAACAAAGGTAACTGACGTCATTGACAGGCAACTGCACTGCCCCGTGTCACTGTTTAGAATGGGAATTTTCTCATGATTTACAAGTAGTTGAAAACATTAGAGATATTGTTAGTAATCAGCTGGACAAAATATATAACACTAGCCTAGTGGTCTTTGGATATTTTACTGCAAAAATTTTACATATTGTACCTTTAAATAGTGCTGGTGATAAAGTGGCTGATGAAGTGCAGGTGGCGATGATTAGAATTCCGGTGATTGAGTGCGTGGGTATTGATGGGAGGTGGAGCCTGACGTGTCTGTGTGACAGAAGTATGTAAACAGAACTTTAACATGCTGAACACGGACACAAAGTGAACAGACCCGTCAGCAGAGGAAATACTGTACCATGCACAAGCTCACTGTTCGCGAAAAATAGGAAGAATAATATGAATATTGGGATTGATATGAATATATCTCCGAAGGCAACTGTTTTAAGAAAAGTTTTGATGGCTTTTCCTCGTATCTCCATATAAAGTAGTAGTATTGGCCTATATTTATAAAGCACTGCTGTGTGTGTGTGTGTGTGTGTGTGTGTGTGTGTGTATAGAGGTAACCATGGAAACGCTTTATCACTGCTGTTCCATTTTCATTCAGTCTGTCTTCTGATTTTGTTTTGTTATGTAGCATAATTTCACAAAGCTAAAGTCAGACCAGACCTAGTTATTGCTGTTAATCTTGAAATTATTCAGTAATTTAAATTAAAAACAACTGCTCATGCTCATGTGCATTACATCTTTGACTATGATAAAAATGTCTCTAATATCCAAATGCCAATGTTTACCTCTAATATCAAAGAGATATTTGTTTAAGGCCAGTTTGGCCTGTGAAAAAATAAACAACAAATAAATTTGCTTTAAAAAAATCTGCAACCAGTATTAGAATCAGACGTTTTGCTTCTTATAAAAATTAAAATTTGCCATGAAAGATCAAAATAGGTGCTAATAAAAAATATTAAATAAAAAATAATTTTAAAATTTTCATATATTTAATATTAATACAACTATCAGCGCACTAAGGTTATTATAAGAAGAAGGTAATTCGGCCCGCATATGGTTCATTTCTTTCCTGTCTGGCCCTCAAAACTAAAACGAGTTTGACACCCCTACTGTAGATGCTATTTACACTAAGTGAAAATACCGATACATCCTATTTATACTAAATGACAATAGCAGCATTTTCACAATATGCTATTTATACTAAGTGAAAACAGCGATATATTCTATTGACACCATGTAAAAGTAGCCTATCAGTTCTTTGCAAGAAGTGTAAATAGTATTTAGATGCTGTAGGCTAGTATTGGCAGATACTATTTGTACCTCAGTATTTTTGTACAGGATGCAATAATAATATCATAGAGAGTGATTATATTTATTAAAATTATTAAATGGATGCTGCATTATTGGGAGAATAAAACCCCTCCACTTTCCTCCAACCCTAATCAATGAACACTTTTAATATAATTAAACACTTGTTCACATTTTATTTCCACTTTTTGAACATTATTTTCATTTTATTGAAAATGTATATGATGAGAAAATAGGAATGAGCTCTTTTTGGATGAGCTCGGCAAAATGCTGATTCGACCCCGCAGCGATCGCTGTAAAAGCCAAAATCTGAAACCCTACATGCTATTGTTGCGCCACTGAATACATCGAATTACAATTGTCACTTTTTAAACTTGAGTGGCCCAACCAGACATGGAGCTATACTGTAAAGAGTGTTTGTCAACAAAGGACGCTATTTGCACTTACTGTAAATAGACACTCCATTATAGGCTTCTGAAAAGTTAACAGATAAGCAAAACTATAAAGCTGGCTGAAAGAGCAATACTGGCAATTATCCCAAAACTCTATATCTATGTAATTGCTAAATAAATTATTAGGCCACGTATTAGAAGTATGGATTAGTAGAAAAGTATGAATTAGCAGTGTTATGAAAACTATATAGAATAAATGGCTATAGGGTATTTATGAGAATTTATGGGCAACACAAATTTAACCTCAATAAAGGTTAGCCTGGGATGAACCTCTGTGATTTCCTCTGGGAACCTCTGGGATAAACCTCTGGGATTTTGGAGCACCAAATTGTAACAGTAGGTCAACATAACTATTGCATTCTTTAATTGATTCCCTGTCTTATTCTGCCCTCTAGTGGGTAATATCGAACATGCTGCTAACCCTGCCCAATAAATACTTTTAATGTTATTAAACACTCGTTAGGCAGGTTCTTTGCACTTTTATAACATTGTTTTCATTTTTATTGAAAATAAATGCCTTTTTTGATATGTGATGTGAAACTAGAGAAGAGCGAACTCTGCAAAAGGCGGATTCGAAACCGCGACTTATGTTGAAATAACGAGATAGTATGTCGTTATAACGACTTAATATCTTGAAATAACGAGATATTATGTTGTTATAACGACTTATGTTGAAATAACGACTTAATATCTTGAAATAACGAGATATTATGTCATTATAACGAGATATTATGTCGTTATAACAACTTATGTTGAAATAACAAGATATTATGTTGTAATAACAACTTATGTTGTAATAACGACTTATGTTGAAATAACGACTTAATATCTCGTTATTTCAACATAATAAGTTGTTATAACGACATAATATCTCGTTATTTCAATATAATAAGTTGTTATAACGACATAATATCTCGTTATTTCAACATAGTAAGTCGTTATTTCAACATAATAACTCTTTATTGTCTATCAAGTATTATAAAGAACATAAATTTGATAATGTCTTCAGTGGCGCAGCACTAAAGTCGGGGTCGAATCAGCATTTTGCCGAGCTCACCCAATAATAGAGCTCACTCCTATTTTCTCATCATATACATTTTCAATAAAATTTAAAAAATAATGTTCAAAAAGTGGAAATAAAATGTGAACAAGTGTTAAATAATATTAAAAGTGTTCATTGAGTAGGGTTGGTGGAAAGTGGAGGGGTTTTATTCTCACAATAATTTAGCATCCATTTAATAATTTTAATAAATATAATCTAAATATATATCTCTCTATGATATTATTGCATCCTGTACAAAAATACTGAGGTACAAATAATATCTGCCAATACTAGCCTACAGCATCTAAATACTTTTTAGAACTGATAGGCTACTTTTACATGGTGTCAATAGAATATATCGCTATTTTCACCTAGTATTAATAGGATGTATCTGTATTTTCACTTAGTGTAAATAGCATCTACAGTAGGGGTGTCAAACTCATTTTAGTTTGAGGGCCGGACTGGAAAGAAATGAACCATATCCGGGTCGAATTACCTGCTTCTTATAATAACCTTAGTGCGCTGATAGTTGCATTAATATTAAACATATGAACAACAAATTAATTTGCAAGAAAGTCTTTTTGCTGTAAAAAAAAAAAAAAAAAAAAAAAGGTTATTAGATTTTTAAAAGGATTTTTTTATTAGGGCCCTATTGTAATTGTACGTTTTCCCTTTTATTATTATTATTCTTCCTCCCGAATGGGAGTCTATGGCAGCCCTATCAACGGAACATGAGAAAATGATGAAATTTGGCACACTTGTAGTGATGGTCATGTCTAGAAATCTGACCAATTTTGGAGTCTCTAGGACCAACTCTATAGCGCCACCACCAGTTCAAAAATTCAACATTCTAAAGTTTATAACTTTTGAACCATTTGCTCTAGAAAAATACAATTTAGTACATCTGATTCGTCTCTTCATGCTGATTCTATTAAAATTCTTACATTAAGTCTCTGCCCATTACAGTAGCGGCCATTTTGAAAAGTACAGTATTCCGTTTTTTCGCTACTCCTCCTTCAAAATTTGTCCAATTTTGTCCAAACTTTGATCAGGTGATCTTTGGTCTGAGCCGCACAGAAATGACTGAACAGATTTTTTTTATTCATCTTTGTTCAAAAGTTATGATGTCACGAAGTTAACGAGGTTGACCCAAAATTGCTATAGAGGCTGTATCTCGGCCAAACTTTGAGCAATCAAAACTAAAATTGGTACACTTGATCAAGACCATGATCTGAGGTTCCATGCCAAATTTGGGAACAGCGCCACCTACAGGTCATGAGATCTGAAAAATGGCTATTTTGGCCAATAACTTTTGAACACTTTATTAGAAAATCAAGATCTTGGTGTCTATGGATTCCCTGTGCCATGCCGAATCCGAGGATATCGAATTCGTCAACATCGGATGAACCACGTGTCCGCCATTTTGAATTTTGTCATAAATTGCAATAACTTTTAAACAATTTGACATATCTTCACACAAATTAGTATGTATGACCTTTAGAAGGTCCTGAAGGTACCTGAGAAGTTTCAACACAGCGCCACCTACTGTTCCACAGATGTAATGATTATTGCAAAACCACTTATAACTTTTGAAAACACTTTCCAAAATGTGTATGCTTTATGTCATTTTATTCCCTGGCTTATGCCGATTCCGACGATGTGTCATTTGTCATTTTCCTTAAATGTACCTGTCCGCCATATTGAAATAAATGGAAAACAGTTTTTTCGCTACCCCTCCTACAATTTTTGTCCAATTTTGTCCAAAATCAGCTCAGGTGATCTTTGGACCGAGCCGCACAGAAATGACTGAATGGATTTTTGATATTCGTTACCATTCCCAAGATATTCATCTCTGAATGTGACCTTGCTTGTGTTTGTTGTCTTATGCTAGTTAGCTTAGCATGCTAATTGCTTAGCATGCTAACCAGTTGTCATTCTCTTTAATGTGGCTCTTCAGTTATCAAGTTAACCATGAGCTTCATTAGCATTAAGTTAGCTTAGCATGCTAATATGGATAGCATGCTAAGTAATGCTTTTTTTGTGAATTCTTTGTTAGACTAAAAGGTTTCTTCCACAGTCTGTTGAATGTGCATCCTCAAGTAGCTCAATGTGTAAAGCCAGTTATCTGAAGAGCCCTGTATCCGAAGTTAGTGGGTTCGAATCCCAGGTGGAGCGGTTTTATAAAATAGTGTGTTTTGATTCCTTTACTGCCTCTTGGATTAGAAATAAATGCTTTTTGTTTCATGCTGTGTTCATTTTCATCTAAGCTTATGTACATTCTGAGTTCATTCTTGCCCGTAATTCTGAACCAGCTGTTTCATGTTTGTTCATTTTCTGCTGTTTTTCCTCTTCCTGCTCTGTATTGCACTACAGCATGATGAGCTGCAGAATGATCTAAAGTGCAGCTTTATAAGAATTCTTCATTTTGAGTTCATTTTCACATGAACTAATAAACTTCGGCAGGTGTGGAAACATTCACTTGCACAGTGGTGCAATGAGATGAGAAATGGACCTTGGACCCGGAGGTCGTGGATTCGAATCTTGTGTGGGGTTCCTTTATACAATTGTGTGTAATGAGTCATTTTGATACCTTTTTTATCCAAATAAGGATTGTGCTAATCTTTATTCCTCTTCAATGAGATACAAGTATTTTAGTTCATTCCGTGTTCGTTCTCTGAACTTCTATTGATTTTCATTTCATTTCCACCTGTCCTTCTGAACCAGATGTTTTGCATGTACATTCAATTTCTGCTGTTTTTGCTCTTCCTGCTCCGTATTGCGCTACTGCCCCTACTAGGGCTTGGCCCCGAATTGCTGCTTGCAGCTATATTTTATTTTTGTAATTGCCAGTCCCATGGCCAAACCGGCACCCTTCTCAGGATCGGCGGAGGATTGCAGCGGATTCCTGCTGCAATGCACACTGGTCTTGGAGATGCAGCCGCACCTGTACCCGAGTGATACATCCAAGATTGCGTTCATCATTTCTCAGCTCAGCGGCAAAGCATTGAAGTGGGCCGATTCCATCTGGTCCCAGCGGGGCGCTGTAACCCAATCCTACTCAGCGTTTATTTCCCACTTCCGGGAAGTGTTCGGGAAACCGATCACAGATTCTTCAGCTGGTGAGAAACTCTATAATTTGAAACAAGGATCAATGTCTATTTACGATTATGCTTTGCACTTCAGAACACTTGCAGCACTCAGCGGATGGAATGAACAAGCCCTGATAACAACTCATCATCAAGGACTAGAGCCTCGGGTACAGCTGCATCTCGCTGCATGCGAGGACTCCATCGGCCTCGAAAAATTCATCCAGCTCTCCATTCGCTGCGCCACTCGCATGTAGGTGTGCATTCAAGAGCACCAGAACCAGGCACTTTCCAACATGCTCCTCTGTCGATCCGAACCCGTCAGCACTCCAGAATCAGCCCAAGAGCCCATGGAAGTGGAAAACTCTCGTCTTTCCTCCGAAGAACGCCGCCGTCGACTGACCCTGCATCTCTGTCTATATTGTGGAGACCCTGGGCATGTGATAGCAGCATGCCCCACACGACCACCGTGACCCCTGGTGAGTGCCATTATTCCTGCTACTCATAAAATGAAGCCACTCACTACTGTCGTCAATCTTACTGCCGCTACTGTCTCCCTTTCAGTGGTCGCGCTCCTCAACTCAGGGTCAGCTGGCAACTTCGTCTCCGGCGCCATCTGTCGGCAGCTACGTCTCAAGACCTCTCCGTCTCCGACCATCTACAAGATCAACTCAATAACTGGCAAACCCCGGAGTCGTAAGCGCGTCCGCACCGTGGCTGGTCCAGTTACACTCCGAGTTGGTCTACTGCATCAAGAAGATATCCATCTGCTGGTTCTGGAGGATTCCACCGCTGACGTGGTTCCAGGGCGCCCCTGGTTGGAGCAGCATAACCCAACCATCTCCTGGAAAACGGGCGAAATCCTGAAGTCGGGCGACACATGCTTCTCTCGCTGTCTGACTGAACTCCCGGTTCCACCGTCTCCATCGCCTGATCTCTCTCTCTACGCCACGTCCATCGAAAGTCCAGTTGAACAACGCTCCATCGACATCCCCAACTGTTACGCCCCCTTCAGCGATGTCTTCTGCCCGCAATGGGCTTCCAAGCTGCCTCCACACCGGCCATGGGACTGTGCCATCAACCTGCTTCCGTGTGAACCAGTGCCAAAGGGTAAGATATACCCACTCTCCATCCCGGAGGAGAAGGCCATGGAGGATTACATCAAGGAAGCCCTCGCCCAAGGTTACATCAGGCCGTCTACTTCCCCTGCTGCTTCCAGTTTCTTCTTTGTGGCTAAAAAGGACGGTGTCACGGTTCGCAGATGCATTGTTTCCTTCTTGTCGCGTGCTCTGTGTTATGACAGCAGTGGGTGTGTTTGTGTATGTGTGCGAGTGTGTTTGTGGGTGTGGGTGTGCCCAGGCCATGTGGTTAATCAGTGGACCCAGCTGCCACTCATCACTCTCCCCACCTGCTGCTCATTCCCTCACCCTTTAAATACTCACCTCATTCATCTCTCCATTGTCAGATCGTTGTTTGGTGTCCTGTTCGTGGTTTACTGTCTTCGTGCCTCGTCTATTGTCTGGAACCTGGAATCATCTCACCGCCACTCTTCTGTCACCACGCCATGTCACCAGCCAACCATCTCAGTCCCTGCGCCAACCGAAGCCTGCACATTTTCATTGACTGTGAACTTGTTACTGCTTGTTGTTCAATAAACGGCGTTACTTGCATCTGCTTCCTGTGATCAATCATGACAGACGAAGGCTTGCGGCCATGCATCGATTATCGCTCACTTAACAAGATAACCGTCAAGTTCAGGTATCCCCTTCCTCTCGTCCCAGCGGCCCTGGAACATCTCCTTGGTGCCACTGTGTTTACGAAGCTGGACCTCCGCAGCGCGTACAACCTCATCCGGATACGTGAGGGGGACGAGTGGAAGACCGCTTTCATCACCCCTACTGGCCACTATGAATATCTTGTAATGCCATATGGTCTGGTCAACGCCCCCTCCGTATTCCAGGATTTCATCCATGAGGTGCTCCGGGAGTTTCTCCATCGCTTCGTCCTGGTGTACATCGACGACATACTCATCTACTCCCGGAGCCAGGCCGAACATCGCCGACAAGTTGCGGAGGTCCTCACCCGTCTTTGTCAGTACAACCTGTTCCTCAAGGCAGAGAAGTGCTCCTTCCATCAACCTTCCGTCTCATTCCTGGGTTACAACATCGACCACAGTGGCATCCGGATGGAGAAGAGTAAGGTGGAGTCCATCACCAACTGGCCAGAACCCACCACCATCAAGGAATTACAGCGCTTTCTCGGATTCTCCAACTTATACAGACGGTTCATTAAAGATTACAGTTCCATTGCCAATCCACTCACCAGCCTGCTCCGTAATAAGCCCAAGTCTCTGTCCTGGAACCCAGCAGCCACCAACGCCTTCAACCATCTGAAAGAAGCCTTCACCACCGCTCCCTTACTCGTCCATCCAGATCCCGAGAAACAGTTCATCGTTGAAGTGGACGCCTCAACCACTGGAGTGGGAGCGGTGTTGTCGCAGCAGCAGGGGATGCCAAGTAGACTCCATCCATGTGCCGCCTTCTCCTGCAAGCTCAGCCCGGCGGAAGTCTACTCCATCGGTGACAGGGAACTTCTTGCTGTTAAGCTTGCCTTGGAAGAGTGGAGGCATTGGCTGGAGGGAGCCAAACATGCATTCCTGGTGCTGACAGACCATAAAAACCTTGAATCTCTTCGGTCTGCGAAGAGACTAAACCCAAGACAAGCTCGCTGGGCCATGTTCTTCTCCCGATTCAATTACACCATCTCCTAACGTCCAGGTACCAAAAACGTCAAAGCAGACGCTCTCTCTCGTCTCCATGCTCCTGAAGAAAAGACCGAAGAACCCAAACCTATCATTCCGAGCTCTCTCATCGTGAGTCATATTACCTGGTCAGAAGAGACCATCCCCTCCTCCAATGCCTCCACGAACCCTCCGCCGGGCTGTCCACCCGGCTTGCTGTACATCCCACGGACACTACGCACTCCCACCATTCACTCAGCTCACACGTCACTTGGCACTGGTCACCCGGGGATCAATGAAACCCTCTCGTTGCTAAAAGAATGCTTCTGGTGGCCAGGGATGGCTTCGGATGTCAGAAGATACGTGCAGGGCTGTAGGGAGTGTGCATTGTCCAAAAGTCCTCGTCATCTGCCAGCTGGAAAACTCCTTCCGCTGCCAGTTCCAGATCGCCCATGGTCACACCTAGGAGTGGATTTCATCACTGATCTCCCTGTCTCAGAAGGAAATACCACCATCCTAGTCGTTGTGGATCGTTTCTCAAAGTCTTGCCGTCTAATTCCACTCCCAGGATTACCCACTGCCATGGAGACCACCGAAATACTCTTCAACCAAGTCTTCAGATATTTTGGAATACCAGAAGACATAGTCTCTAACCGAGGACCCCAGTTCATATCCAGAGTGTGGAGATCGTTCTACTCCCTCCTAGGTGTGGCCGTCAGCCTGACTTCCGGATACCACTCGCAGTCGAACTCTCCTTCCCTTCGTGTGCCCCGTCTGCTGTGTGGGTGTGTGTCAGCCAGCTTCAAGTTACTACAGCGATCTCCAAGCTCCAACGCATCTCTACCTGCAACAGAAAGGACAGTAACTATTCCTCATATCATCAGTTCTATACCAGCTATCACCAGTTCACTCACCTGTTTGTTGTCTCCTGCTCTACTGTGGTCAATAAAGCTACCATTACCTGTTACATCTGTGTCCGTCTCCTGTATCCCGTAACAGATACTGGTTGCAGATTTTTTTAAAGCAAATTTATTTGTTGTTTATTTTTTCACAGGCCAAACTGGCCTTAAACAAATATCTCTTTGATATTAGAGGTAAACATTGGCATTTGGATATTAGAGACATTTTTATCATAGTCAAAGATGTTATGCACATGAGCAGTTTTTTTTTATTTTTTTTATTTAAATTACTGAATAATTTCAAGATTAACAGCAAAAACTAGGTCTGGTCTGACTTTAGCCTTGTGAAATTATGCTACATAACAAAACAAAATCAGCAGACGGACTGAATGAAAATAGAACAGCAGTGATACCGCTATACACACAAACACACACAGCAGCGCTTTTCGATATATATATATATATATATATATATATATATATATATATATATATATATATATATATATATATATTAGATACATAGATAGATAGATATTGTTATAACAGAGACACCAGAGGCAGGAATAAAAGCAGTTAAGATGTTTATTGAGCAAACAGCAGAGCAAAACGGGTGGTGAATGAAGTGGTGGAAGATCTCAGAGGTGGAATGATAGATAATACTGTCCTTGATGTTGTTGCAGATGAATGAAGAGGGAGACGCTGGAGAAGGCAGATGGAAACACTCACACACACTGGTAGGTAGGCACACGAGGAGACTGGAGACAATGGAGACGAAGGAGATGATGAGGCTGGGTAAGTATCGCCTTGGGAGTCCTTGAGGTAAGTTTACAACTGGTGTAACACAAACGAGACCGGACAGTGAGTGTGTGTGAGTGTGGGGTTTAAGTGCTGGTGTTGATGACTGATGTGATGAGCTTCAGGTGGCGGTGATTAGTACGCTGGTGATTGGGTGCGCGGGTACTGAAGTGAGGTGGAACCTGACGTGTCTGTGACAGTACCCCCCCTCCCACGGCCCGCTCCTGAGGGCCGAGGACCCCGACGTCGTGGTGGTCGTCCTCGAGGTCGTGGGGCAGGCCTGTCTGGGTGGTTGGTGTGGAAAGCCTGTAACAAAGCAGGATCAAGGATATCATTCTTGGGGACCCATGAGCGTTCTTCGGGGCCGTAGCCTTCCCAGTCCACCAGGTATTCCAAGAGACCACCACGGCGCCGGGAGTCCAGGATCTCTCGTACCACGTAAGCAGTTCCATCGTCCAGGATGAGTGGAAGGGGGGGCTCGACGGCTGCCACGTCAGGTTCTGTGGAGGGAAGAACAGAAGGGTGGTGAGGTTTTAATAGTGACACGTGGAAGGTGGGATGAATTCTTTTGTACTGTGCAGGGAGTTGTAACCGGTAGGTGACGGGGTTGATCTGTCGCAGGATGGTGAATGGGCCAATGAAGCGGGGACTCAGCTTCTTGCAGGGCAGGCGCATCCTGATGTCCCTGGTGGACAGCCAGACCTTCTGCCCCGGTTGGTAGGTTGGAGCGTGGGAGCGCCGAAGGTCGGCTGTCATCTTGCGCCTGCGCAGGGCTCTCTGCAACTGGTGGTGAGCTGAGTCCCATACCCTCTCGCTCTCCCGAAACCAGTAGTCGACGGCAGGAACGTTGGAGGGTTCCCCGTTCCAGGGGAACAGTGGGGGTTGGAAACCGAGTACGCATTGGAAAGGTGTTAATCCAGTGGTGGCTTGACGGAGGGAGTTCTGGGCGTACTCGGCCCAACCCAGGTACTGGTTCCAGGAGTTCTGGTGGCCGTGACAGAAGGTACGCAGGAAGCGGCCGATCTCCTGGATCTTCCGTTCCGTCTGCCCGTTCGACTGAGGGTGGTATCCAGACGATAGGCTGACGGTCACACCCAGGAGCGAGAAGAAAGCCTTCCAGACTCGGGAGATAAATTGAGGTCCTCTATCAGAGACAATGTCCTCGGGGATTCCATAATGACGGAAGACATGGTTGAACATTAACTCGGCTGTGGTCATGGCTGTGGGTAGACCCTCCAGGGGAATGAGGCGGCAGGCCTTGGAGAAACGGTCTACGACGACTAGAATGCATGTGTTACCCTCAGACTCTGGGAGGTCGGTGACGAAGTCGACCCCCAGGTGTGACCAGGGCCTCTCAGGAACGGGCAGAGGATGGAGCTTGCCGGTGGGAAGATGGCGTGGGCTCTTGGAGATGGCGCACTCCCTGCAGCCCTGCACGTACCTTCTGACGTCGTTGGCCATGTTTGGCCACCAGAAGCGCTGTTTGAGCAGCGAGAGGGTCTCATTGACCCCCGGGTGACCAGTGCCAAGTGAAGAGTGAACGGAGTGCAGGAGTGGAGTGCGTCGTGTCCGGGTGATGTAACGCAAGCCCTGGGGGCAACCCGGCGGAGTTCGTGAGGAGGCATTGGAGGAGGGGAGTGTCTCTTCTGACCACTCGATGGGGCTCATAAATATGGATTCGGGCAGGATGGTGTCGGGGTTTTCATTCTTTTCCTCGGGTGCATGGAGACGTGAGAGAGCGTCAGCTTTGAGATTTTTGGAGCCTGGACGGTAGGATATTGTAAAGTTGAATCTTGAAAAGAACATCGCCCATCTGGCTTGGCGAGGGTTGAGTCGTTTGGCAGCCTTTAGGTACTCGAGGTTTTTGTGGTCAGTGAGTACCTGGAACGGATGGTTAGCTCCCTCCAACCAATGCCTCCACTCTTCAAGGGCGAGCTTGACAGCCAGGAGTTCCCGGTCCCCGATGTCGTAATTGACCTCCGCCGGGTTGAGCTTGCGGGAGAAGAAGGCACATGGATGGAGCCTACTTGGATTCCCCTGCTGCTGTGATAGGACCGCTCCCACTCCGGTGGTGGAGGCGTCCACCTCAACGACGAATGGCAGGTCTGGATTGGGGTGGACGAGGAGGGGAGCGGTGGTGAAGGCTTTCTTGAGGTGTTCAAAAGCTTCGTTGGCAGATTGGGACCAGGACAGAGACTTGGGCTGATGACGGAGTAGGTTGGTGAGTGGACTGACGATGGTGCTGTAGTTCTTGATGAAACGTCGGTAAAAGTTGGAGAAACCTAGGAAGCGTTGGAGTTCTTTTATGGTACTTGGGGTTGGCCAGTTCTGGATGGCGGACACCTTCCCCTCGTCCATCCGGATGCCACTGTGATCTATCACGTATCCCAGGAAGTGGACAGAGGGCTGATGGAATGAGCACTTCTCTGCTTTCAGGAATAGATGGAACTGCCGTAAGCGTTGGAGGACCTCCGCAACGTGGTGGCGATGTTCGGCCAGGCTCCGGGAGTAAATAAGGATGTCATCTATATACACTAGGACGGACTTGTGGAGAAACTCCCGGAGCACCTCATGGATGAAGTCCTGGAATACGGAGGGGGCGTTGACCAGGCCATACGGCATAACGAGGTACTCGTAGTGGCCGGTGGGCGTGACGAAGGCGGTCTTCCACTCGTCCCCCTCGCGTATCCGGATGAGGTTATACGCGCTGCGGAGGTCCAGCTTCGTGAACACAGTGGCACCACGGAGGTGTTCCAGGGCCGCTGGGACGAGGGGAAGTGGGTACCTGAACTTGACGGTTATCTTGTTTAGGGAGCGGTAATCGATGCAGGGCCGCAAGCCTCCGTCCTTCTTGGCCACAAAGAAGAAGCTTGAAGCAGCAGGGGAAGTAGACGGGCGGATGTATCCTTGGTTTAGGGCCTCTTTGATATATTCCTCCATGGCCTTCTCCTCCGGTACTGACGGGGTATATGCGTCCCCTAGGCACTGGTTCACCCGGCAACAGATCGATGGCGCAGTCCCATGGCCGGTGTGGAGGAAGCTTGGAGGCGCGTTGCGGGCAGAAGACGTCACTGAAGTGGGCATAATCGGGTGGAATGTCGACGGAGCGCTTATCCACAGGACTTTCGATGGAGGTTGCGTTAATGGAGATGTCTTTGGAGAGAGGAGATCTTGGAGTAGGAAGGTCTGGGAAGCAGCTGTAGAAGCAGTGGTCGCCCCACTTCAGGACTTCGCCCGTGCGCCAGGAGATGGTGGGGTTGTGTTGTTCCAACCATGGACGCCCTAGAACCACGTCAGCGGTGGATTCCTCCAGAACCAGCAGATGGATGTTCTCAGTGTGGAAGATACCCACTTGCAGCTGAAGTGGTCCAGTCATCCGTCGGATCATTCTTCGGCTCAGGGGTTTGCCCGTGATGGAGTGGACCTTGTAAACATTCGGAGAAGGCGAGGTCTTGAGCCCGAGGTGTCGACAGAGGGCGCCGGAGATGAAATTTCCTGCTGACCCTGAATCGAGGAGCGCCACCACTGAAATAGAAGCATTAGCAGCAGTAAGGTTTACTACAGTAGTGAGTGGTTTCATTTTTTGGATTGAGGGAATGATGGCACTCACCACGGGTCGAGGAGGACGAATTGGGCATGTGGAGATTACATGCCCAGGGGAACCACAATATAGACATAGATTCAGGGTCAGCCGTCTCTGTCTTTCTGTAGAAGATAAGCGGGAGTTATCCACTTGCATTGGTTCACTTGCTGGTTCTGGGGAGCTGACGGGTTCGAACCGACGGAGGAGTGTGGTGGTTGGTAGCTGGCTCTGGTGCTCTAGGAGGCACGACTGCATACGAGAACCCACGCGGATGGCGAGTTGGATGAAGCGTTCGAGTCCTAGGGAGTCCTCGTATGCAGCGAGATGCAACCGCACGTTGGGCTCCAGCCCTTGTCGAAAGGTGGTGATGAGGGCTTGTTCGTTCCAACCACTGGTTGCGGCTAGCGTTCGAAACTGCAAGGCATAATCATTAACACTCTTATTTCCTTGTTTCAGATTGTACAATTTCTCACCAGTAGACGAGTCGGTCAGGGGTTTTCCGAAAACTTCTCTGAAGTGAGAGACGAATGCAGGGTATGATTTAACGACAGAGCTTCCTTGAGTCCAGAGGGAATCCGCCCATAGAAGGGCCTTACCTTGCAGTTGTGATATTACAAACGCTATTTTAGCCGTGTCGGTGGGGTAGAGGTGCGGTTGCATCTCCAGAACCAACTCACACTGCAGAAGGAATCCGCTGCATTCCTCCGCCGATCCAGAGTAGGGCGCCGGTTTGGCCATGGGACTGGCGGTGAAGACTGGAGAAGCAGCCGTGGCGGTGGAAGCGGAAGCAGCGGTGGGTGCTGGTGATGGTGATGGTGGTTGTGAGGTGAGTGCTCGACGTAAAACGTCCACGAGCTCCTGAAAGGGGTCCTGATGGCTCATGCTGATGCTTAGCTGTTATGGTCCGGTCTTCTGTTATAACAGAGACACCGGAGGCAGGAATAAAAGCAGTTAAGATGTTTATTGAGCAAACAGCAGAGCAAAACGGGTGGTGAATGAAGTGGTGGAAGATCTCAGAGGTGGAATGATAGATAATACTGTCCTTGATGTTGTTGCAGATGAATGAAGAGGGAGACGCTGGAGAAGGCAGATGGAAACACTCACACACACTGGTAGGTAGGCACACGAGGAGACTGGAGACAATGGAGACGAAGGAGATGATGAGGCTGGGTAAGTATCGCCTTGGGAGTCCTTGAGGTAAGTTTACAACTGGTGTAACACAAACGAGACCGGACAGTGAGTGTGTGTGAGTGTGGGGTTTAAGTGCTGGTGTTGATGACTGATGTGATGAGCTTCAGGTGGCGGTGATTAGTACGCTGGTGATTGGGTGCGCGGGTACTGAAGTGAGGTGGAACCTGACGTGTCTGTGACAGATATAGGCTAATACTACTACTTTATATGGAGATAAGAGGAAAAGCCATCAAAACTTTTCTTAATACAGTTCCCTTTAGAGATACATTCATATCAATCCCACTGTAATATTCATATTATTCTCCCTATTTTTCGCGAACAGTGAGCTTGTGCATGGTACAGTATTTCCTTTGCTGGCGGGTCTGTTTTCCTCTTTCAAAGCAGTTTGTTTGCAAGCCCAGAATAATAATAATAATAATAATAATAAAATGCTTAAAAATGTTTTTGGCCCCTGGATTAGTGCATCTCTGTTTTATTATAGTTCAAATCAGATGGGCCGTAAGTTTGACACCCCTGATATACAGCTATTTGCACTGTAAATTGTTTTATTTACTATGGTCTAATAAATTTAACCTCAATAAAGGTTAGCCTGGGATGAACGCAAATTCCTATGATAAACCTCTGGGATTTGGAGCACCAAATTGTAACAGTAGGTCAACATAACTATTGCATTCTTTAATTGATTCCCTGTCTTATTCTGCCCTCTAGTGGGTAATATCGAACATGCTGCTAACCCTGCACAATAAATACTTTTAATGTTCAGGGCTTCGGTATTACAGTAACAATGCTGAAGAAAATTCAGATGCGCTCTTCATAAACTGTAAACATTTCTGCTTGCCTCATTCATTTTTTGTGTGAGAGCAGCACTGCAATAGCTGGCTGATAATATAACTGAAATGAAGCAATGATTATTTTTTATACATGCATGTTTTTTACTAAAAAAAAAAATAATATGCATATTGTATGATCCCTCTTATTTTGTTAAAATTATTCACATTTTCTCAGATTCTGCAAGGGGTTCACAAACTTTCAAGCAGCACTGTGTGTGTGTATATATATATATATATATATATATATATATATATATATATATATATATATATATATATAATATATATATATATATATATATATATATAATATATATATATATATACACACACACACGTTTAAGATTGCGTGTTTGTTGTTTACTCATTTATTTGATAATTTACTTAATTTTATTTTCATGGGATATGACGAGCACGATTTGCGAATCATTGTCCATCATTTTGCAAGCAACTGGTGATAAAGAAAAATGCCATGTTGCAATATTGAAAATATTTTCATTTTAAACCATGAAGGCGAGCTAGTGGATATCACACAAACAATGTGCAAACTTTGTGTTATGCGGGTGAAGAAGTCTCAAACACCAGTCAATTATTCACTACAGAAAATAAGAAAAAAGTAACTGGCCAAGCTTTTGGTACGCTGCATTAACGGTGCATATTCTCTTAGGGATGATGAGAGATGAATCTAATTTATTTTCTTATATTTCTTTTGATTTTTTGATATTTCTTCTATATGTATATATATATATATTTTTATACAACAGTTCTGTCTGGTTCTCGAATCTGTGATAACAGCACTCCTACTGCCTTTTCACCGTTTGTATCACGGCGGCCGATCAAATCAACCGTAATTTTTACAAATACTACTTCTTGTACCACGAACTGTAGTTTTAATAGTTTTTAGGCGAGAATGTAGTTGTTTAGACCTGAAATATGTGACTCATATTTAATAACAGAGCCTATTTTACAATTTGTTTTGACGTTTTCGGAGATGCGAGCTCGAGTGCGTCAGCGGCCATTCAGTGCTTCTGTAACCGCCGAGAACAGCTTCATCTCGGCCAATGCCTCGGGGATTTGCCGCTGGCTCTTATAGTGGTTAAACATGAGACATAATTCAATTTGAGTACATAGAACGGGCAATCTTTGGTTTTATTAATCTATTATTTGTTACAGAGCAAGTCGAATTGTGCTATATTAAATTTGATAATAATAAACGTTACGTTACATCCTTATATAGCACATTGGCTACAACTAGACGGGACATATCAGACTCTTCTCCGCTTCAAATACATAAAACATTAAACTTTATAAACATGTTTTTTTGAGTAAAGAAAACGTTTTTTTTTTTCAAACATCAGATCTTTATTTACCTTTGCATTGCACAGAGATGTCCAAACTGCGTGCGCACTTCATTCATGAGGTGAGGCGGATTTATGAGGCTTGATTTACAGTTTGATGATCCAATGGAGTTAGGAGGTTTTGTCACAAGCTCTTTAAAATCCTTTTCATTCGTTAAATATTTGTAAAACCCACATACCAGCGTAAATGGTGATTTGTTTTTAATAACTAGTGCTTTATGTTTGACTGAACTGTACAATTGTGCTTATATGTTGTTCAATAAATATTATTTTATTTAAATATGTGCATTAAGTAATATGGATTGAGTGAACATTACATTAATATGCCATTAGATGGCGGCAACACTTTACAGGAGAATTAGTCAGTAAGTCACAAGAGACTTTTAAATTGACAGGAACATTTGCAAAAGGAAGTTGTTTTTAACGCTGTGGTGTTATGGATGGAAAATTCCCTAAGCTGAAAAAAAGGACAAAAAAAGATTGCTTAACTCAGCGCACATTCAAACGAACTTGTATAAAGGATGTAATATTATGGACATCGACTTGATGAATGAATGTAATGCAATATACCAGACACAGGTAATAGCCTACTCTCTCTCTCTCTCTCGCGCTCTCTCTCTCTCTCTCTCTCTCTCTAATAATGTAGAAAATTTAATGTGTTTCAATGAAGCGACTCAACATTCCTTCGTTACTAGTTCTAAAGTGACGTTTTAGAGTTAGTAACGGAGGCTTGGTTCAACTTTCAAATTGAGATTTGAATCCGTGGCAGAAGGAAGTAGTGTTGCACAAAAGAGGGTTTTAAAGACACTCTGTTGTTGTTCTTATTTATTTACACACTCGTGCCGTCGAACTGTTGTATAAACGCAATATCACACTCGTAGCCGTGCGATATGGCTGTATATCGGCACGCTGTGATTCCTCCGTAGGCACGAGGCCGGAGGCCGGAGGCCGAAGGCCGAGTGCTGTAGGTAATCACAGCGTGCTGATATACAGCCATATCGCACGGCTACGAGTGTGATATTGCTCTATATATATATATATATATATATATATATATATATATATATATATATATATATATATATATATATAAATGAGTTGAGTATATAGCAAATATATGTTGACTGAATCTTTTCGATTGTGACATCAGGACTTTGTGTTCTATGCACCACGACTGCGAATCAACAAGCGCATCCTGGCTCTGTGTATGGGCAACCATGAGCTGTACATGAGGAGGAGGAAGCCTGACACCATTGAGGTGCAGCAGATGAAGGCTCAGGCCAGAGAAGAAAAACACCAGAAACAGATAGAGAGGTGACAATTAACACTTTATATTCCATTCAACTTTCTTTTGTTTACTTTTTTGTTCTTCATACTTATACAAATTTATATTTAATTTACATAGTATAAATATTTTTTTCTTAAAAAAATTTAAATGATAGTCCAATTCTTTAATAATAAATCAAATGTGCAAATACAATTGTATTTTCTCATAATGGGGTTTCACAAACTGTACCAAAAAAATGCATCCGGAAACCGCTTCACTTTTTCCACATTTTATGTTACAGCCTTATTCTAAAATGGATTAAATGCATTATTTTCCTCAAAATTCTACAAACAATACCCCATAATGATAACTTGAAAGAAGTTTGTGTGAAATCATTGCAAATTTATTAAAAATAAAAAATTCACAGCCTTTGCTCAGTACTTTGTTAACACACCTTTGGCACTAATTACAGCCTCAAGTCTTTTTGAGTATGATGCTACAAGCTTGGCACACTTATTTTTGGACAGTTTTTCCCATTCTTTGAAGGACCTCTCAAGCTCCATCAGGTTGAATGGGGAGCGTCGGTTGCACAGCCATTTTCAGATCTCTCCAGAGATGTTCATTTGGGTTCAAGTCTGGGCTCTGGCTGGGCCACTCAAGGACATTCACAGTGTTGTCCCGTAGCCACTCCTTTGTTATCTTGGCTGTGTGCTTAAGGTCGTTGGTTGTCCTGTTGGAAGATGAACCTCCGCCCCAGTCTGAGGTCCAGAGCTCTGTAGCAGGTTTTCTTCAAGGATGTCTCTTTACACTGCTGCATTGATCTTTCCCTCGATCTTGACTAGTCTCACAGTTCCTGCTGCTGAAAAACATCCCCACAGCATGATGCTGCCAGCACCATGCTTCACTGTAGGGGTGGTATTTTCCAGGTGATGAATGTTGCCTGGTTTCCTCCTGACATGATGCTTGCTATTCAGGCCAAAGTGTTCAATCTTTCTTTAATCAGACCAGAGAATTTTGTTTCTCATGGTCTGAGAGTCCTTCAGGTGCTTTTTGGCAAACTCTAGATGGGCTGTCAGTCTCAGATCTCTGCCTCGATACAATCCTGTCTCAGAGGTCTACAAACAATTACTTGGACTTTGTGGCTTTGGTTTGTGCTCTGACATGCACTGTATATGATATATATATCTCCATGATGCAAACATGTGCATGAAGCCTGGTACTGTTCTTTGGCACGCGAGCAACACATAAATCCAGTGTTTTTTAGTGTCTTTTAGTGGTGAAACTGCAACATTTGTAATTAGAATTTGTTTATAAAGCTGTTGTTAAATAAAAGCTCTATGGTTTAACATTTGCAAGCAACAAAATAAAAAAAAAAAAACTATTGGGCGGTTTCCTGGACAGAGATTAAGCCTAGTCCTAGAATAAAATGGCCTTTAAATCAGATTAACAGAAATCTGCTTTCTCTGTCATGGTTTAACACTAGAACTACCAAGGCAGTCATTTTGACCGTTTTAAAGATTTGCAATGTAATAACTTTGTTGAAATAAAACCCATATAACTACAGTTCCATGACTTTTCTTAAATTAATGTAAATTTTATTTTAACATTGTTATTTTATTAAAATTACAAAACACAAAAGAGTTCTGAGTATTTCTATCTTGAATGGCCATAGCGGTCAATTTGACCGCACATATTACAGGCGTTGTATCTCCTCAGCGCTTTTTCCCGCCATTAAAGATGTGCGTAGCTGTTGCCTAGCAACCTTTCTCTGGCAGTTTTGTATGCTTTTGCTAAGCTAAAACTTAGCTTTACCGTCAAAATGGCAACAAGAAAGAAAATGACTGTCACTGAGGTTTTATCCTTGCTTGAGAACATTGATGATGCAGAGTCTGATGGAGGAGCAGAGAGCGATGTCTCTTGGTCTCTTGACAGTTCGTCTGACACTGATTCTGAGAGTGATTCAGAGATAATTCCGGTTCGTAAAAAAGATTTTCTAGATTTCATTAGAGGCTGCATAAAATTGTTTCCGATTCGTGTGGTCCAAACATTTCCGATAATGCTAAAGCATTGTAAACTCCAAAAGTCAAAATGTATTGAATAAAGACAGATGTAATCATTTCCAAAATTCACAATATGTTTTTATCTAACGAAATATTCTGCTTCATTTTATATTTGTTGACATTTTGACTTTCAAAAACAACATTTTAACTGCGGTGAAAAACTTTGATCTCCAGCTTGCCGGATGCAAATTGCGGAAAGCAAATTGGGGCATGCACTTTTGTGGGAGGTCTAGTAGCTCTTACACAATAATATCACGAACATATTATATTATGTATGCTTAAATTACCCCACATTTTTCATAAAACATGACCATAGAAGCTTTGAAGTAAATATAACATGACAAAAATGACATTCACAGCTGTCTGGTATGAACAGTCAAAATGACCGCTATTGGTAGTTCTAGTAGTTATAGAATTCCGGTAGTGCTAGTGTTAAAAGAGTCCTAGACTTGGTCTAGTCCAGAGTTTAATAAACTGATTTCCTGGAGGAAGACTAGAGCTACTCCAGGACTAAATTGAGGTTTAAATTAAACCTACCAGGAGGCAGTTATGTTTAGTGTGTTTTCTACGTAAAGACAAAACATCTCGGTTACATAGGTAACCCTCGTTCCCTGAAGGAGGGAACGGAGACGTACGTCGGACAGACCGACGAATAGGAATCTCGCTAGAGAGGCCAATCTACTTTGAGTGTAACTAAATGAGCCAATGCACATTGGCATGCAATCATATGCATCAGCTGCTTGCCTCGCAGCGCGGGTATATAATGAGCAGCAGGTGCGTTGCATCTTCAGGTTTTCGCTTCGGAGCCGAACCCAGCAGACGGCAGCATCAGCAGGACAACGCCTGTGGCGACGAGACGTACGTCTCCGTTCCCTCCTTCAGGGAACGAGGGTTACCTATGTAACCGAGACGTTCCCATTCAGTCGGTCACGTTCGACGTACGTCGGACAGACCGACGAATAGGAATCCCTACCAAAGCGCCACAGGAGCTGCCCTCTTCCAGCGCTCTGTTGTGAGCCACCTGAACCCCCTTGCCTAAGGACGGTGGGACCCAGCTCACACAGAGAGGGTCGATCACTGTTGTTCCCAAAACCCACTCAGTGAGACAATTGGATAACGCTGGGAAAGCGTAGCCTTACATGAGATAAGGAACGAAGCCATATCCTTCCCCGAAGGAGTTATATGGATAAGTACATATGGACTAACCTCGTAGGTTGTACAACATATGGAAGAACTGGGGTGACTCCACTCGGTGAGAGATGGGTTCTCCCAGAGGGAAAGACACGGGCTTCGTTTAGGAGCAGCCGTGGAAAAACCCATATGGGATCCCCGTAGGGTCACACATATGGAACCCAGCCTAAATCCGGTTCTCAAGGATACAACGGAGTATAGGCCTGGCGCCAGACGCTCCGCCACGTCGGCTGTAGAGGGGTAACCGGAGGACTCAACAGGGTCTGCCCGTAGGGACTCTCTGGAGAATAGAACGCGCATGTAGCGCAGCAAGCCGACACTAAGCCGGGGCCTCTCCGTGCCTCTGACCTGAGGCGAGAACACGGGAGGAGACCGGCTCGACACAAAGGCTATAGTATCTAGCGAACGTGTTAGGTGTCGCCCAGCCTGCAGCTCTACAAATGTCTGTTAGCGAGGCGCCACGAGCCAGCGCCCAGGAGGATGCTACACCTCTCGTGGAGTGAGCATGCAACCTGAGCGGGCAGGGCACGCCCTGAGCTTGGTAAGCCAGGGCGATGGCATCCACTATCCAGTGGGCCATCCTCTGCTTGGAGACAGCCTTTCCCATCTGCTGGCCTCCGTAACAGACAAAGAGCTGGTCTGAGGTCCTGAAGCTTCGAGTTCTGTTTATGTACAGTCGCAAGGCGCGAACTGGACAGAGCAAAGCCAGGGCTGGGTCTGCCTCCTCCAAGGGCAGCGCTTGCAGGCTCACCACCTGATCCCTGAAGGGACTGGTAGGAACCTTGGGCACATAGCCAGGCCGGGGTCTCAGTACCACGTGGCTGTCACCCGGCCCGAACTCTAGGCACGATTCGCCAACCGAAAATGACTGCAGGTGCCCTACCCTCTTGATGGAGGCCAATGCCACCAGCAGCAAAGTCTTCATAGACAGAATCTTTAAGTCTGCTGACAGCAAAGGCTCAAAGGGAGCAATCTGGAGTGCTCTGAGCACCAGAGTAAGGTCCCAAGAGGGTATGGAGGGGGGACGAGGAGGATTTAACCGTCTCGCCCCCTTAAGGAACCTGATGACCAGGTCGTGCTGACCAACAGATTTGCCATCTATGTGGTCGTGGTAAGCGTATATAGCAGCAGTATGGACTTTGAGGGTGGAGGGGGACAGCCTACGCTCCAACCCTTGCTGCAAGAAGGAAAGCACGACTCCGATCGAGCATCTTCAGGGGTTTTCTCGGCGAGAAGAGCACCACTCGACGAACAGGTTCCAATTCGAGGCGTAAGCACGTCTCGTGGACAGCGCATGTGCCGAAGTGATGGTGTTAAGTACCTCAGGGGGTAAGTCACCTAGAACCCCCAGACATGGAGTTTCCAGAGGTCTGGAAAGAGTGCCCCGTCTCTGAGAAAGGAGGTCCTTCCTCAGAGGGATGGGCCAGGGAGGGGCTGTCGCGAGGAGTGAGAGTTCTGGGAACCAGGTCCGGTAGGGCCAGTAAGGCGCAACTAACAAGACCTGCTCCTCGTCCTCCCTGACTTTGCACAGGGTCTGTACAAGTAGGCTCACTGGGGGAAACGCATATTTGCGCAGGCCCCGGGGCCAGCTGTGAGCCAGTGCATCTGTCCCGAGTGTCCCCTCGGTCAGAGAGTAAAACAACTGGCAGTGGGAGGTTTCTGGTGAGGCAAACAGGTCTACCTGATCCTCTCCGAATTCTCTCCAGATCAGCTGATCCACCTGGGGGTGGAGTCGCCACTCTCCTGGCAGCGCAGCTCGTGATAGCTCGTCGGCCACACGGTTGAGCACACCGGGAACATGAATGGCGCGAAGCGACCTCAGATGCTTCCGACTCCACAGGAGGAGATGGCGGGCGAGTTGCAACATGCGACGGGAGCGTAGACCACCTTGACGGTTGATGTACGCAACGGTCGCAGTGTTGTCCGTACGGACCAGTACATGCTTGCCCCGAAGCAGGCCTTTGAGGCGGCTCAGAGCAAGGCGTACTGCCAGCAACTCGAGGCAATTGATGTGCCAATGCAGATGGGGTCCCGTCCAAACCCCTGAGACTGCATGCCCGTTGTACGTGGCACCCCAGCCGGTGGCAGAAGCATCTGTGAAAACCACAGCATGCCGGGACACTTGTTCTAGGGGCACTCCTGCCCGGAGAAACAAAGGGTCCGACCACGGACTGAAGGTTCGGCGGCACTCCTGAGTGATTGGCACCCAGAACGTGCCGCGTTGCCACGCCCATCTCAGGACTAGGCCGTGAAGCCAGTGCTGAAGCGGTCTCATATGAAGCAGACCGAGCGGTGTTACAGCCGCTGCAGCCGCCATATGCCCCAGGAGCCTCTGAAAGAACTTCAGTGGGACCGCTGTCCTGCCGTTGAACGTATTTAGGCAGTTCAACACTGACCGAGCACGTTCCTCTGTAAGGCGTGCTATCTGTTCGACCGAATCCAACTCCATACCGAGAAAAGAGATCCTCTGCACTGGGGCGAGTTTGCTCTTTTCCCAGGTGACCCGAAGCCCCAACTGGCTGAGGTGACTGAGCACCAAGTCCCTGTGTTCGCACAACTGATCCCGAGACTGTGCTAGAATGAGCCAGTCGTCTAGATAGTTGAGAATGCGAACACCCTGTTCTCTCATGGGAACAAGGGCTCCCTCCACGACTTTCGTGAAGACGCGGGGAGACAGGGCCAGCCCGAAGGGTAGGACTCTGTACTGATATGCTCGACCTTCGAACGCGAATCTCAGGAATGGCCTGTGTCGCGGAAGAATTGAAACATGGAAGTACGCGTCCTTCAGGTCGATCGCTGCAAACCAATCTCGGGGACGGATGCACTTGAAAATGCGTTTCTGCGTGAGCATTTTGAACGCTAGCTTGTGGAGGCTCCGATTCAAAACTCGCAGGTCCAAGATCGGTCGTAACCCGTCGCTTTTCTTGGGTACAATGAAGTAGGGGCTGTAGAACCCCGACCTCAAATCGGCTGGAGGAGCCAGCGAGACGGACTGGGGAGCGCTAACCAGGCTCCCAGAGACCGCACAAGCGGCACCAAGGGGACCACCGGCGTACCCGCCGCGGGGCAGCGAGGTGGAACGCAGGGACGCGGCCCGGGAGGCTCTCTGTGTGAGGCGGACCGAAGCGGGGTCACAGTGTTCTGTGCAACACTTACCTGCTTACACGTGTTCAGAGGGAGCAGTCGAGGTTTTGCCTACCTGCTGCTTGCTGATGTCCGCTGGCGACAGAAGAGGTGGATGAGAGTGGTGAGGTTCTAGCCCTCCCACTGCTCTCCGAGCCCTCTTCGGACCCGGAGATAGAAGAAACTGCTCTTTTATTGAAAATTTGGGTACCAAAAAGGGAGAACAAAAGATTCTCCACCCGGCCCTCCTCCGGGGGAAGGAGGGGTGCGGTCACCACCTCCTGAAGAGCAGTCCCATCCATCTCCGGGTCGCCCGTCCTAGGGCCGCTTGGACTTGGCCTTGCCACCCTTCTTCTTAGGGGGTGGCTGGACGGGCTGGGCACCCCGCCCGCGACCGGCTCCACGACGCCGCTTGGATGGAGGCTGCTGCTGCTGGGGCGTGGGAGCGTGGGCGGCTGCAGGGGGGCACCCTCGCGACGGGCAGTCTGAGGTGCCGCCGGCGGTGGAGGTGCAGCAGCTGACCGCCTCGGCAGGATGTGACTGATGGCCTCTGACTGCTTTTGTACAGCCGAGAACTGTTGGGCAAAGTTCTCGACCGTGTCGCCGAAAAGGCCGGTCTGGGACATGGGGGAATTAAGAAACCTGACCTTGTCGGTATCCCTCATGTCCGCAAGACACAGCCAGAGATAGCGTTCCTGGACCACCATGGTGGACATCGCACGACCCACTGAACGCGCCGTAACCTTCTTCGCTCGAAGCGTGAGGTCCGTCGCGGCACAAAGTTCTTGCAGAACTTGCGGATCGTAACCACCCTCGTGCAGGTCCTTCAGTGCCTTGGCCTGATGGACCTGCAACAACGCCATAGCGTGTAAGGCGGAAGCGGCTTCCCCACAGGCCTGATAAGCCTTGCCGGTAATATCCGACGAGTACTTACAGGCCCGGGAAGGGAGAGACGGCTCCCCCCGCCAGGTGGAGTTAGGGCACAGTTGCATAGCAACGGCCCGTTCCACAGGGGGTATGCGCGTATAACCCTTAGCCGCTCCACCATCAAGGGTGGTAAGGGAGGAGGACCCACCGACACGGCTTCGGGCAGTAAAAGGTGCCTTCCACGTGCCAGTGAGCTCTTCATGCACCTCTGGGGAAGAAAGGCACTGGGGTGGGGGGCTGAGAACCAGCCCTTGCCACCCCGAGATACCAATCATCCAACCTCGAGGGCTCGGGACACGGTGGAGGATTCCACACGAGCCCGACCCTGTTGGTGGCCCGGGAAAGCATAGTCATCATTTCTGGGTCTGAATCGGGCACAGTTGTCACTCCAGAGGGAGGCAGCTGCGCTGAATCGTCATCCCCAGAAGCGTCAGGCTCACCCTCTGATGCAGCGATCGACATCCGGTCGTCTTGGGGAGCTCCGAAGGATACGGATGGTACACATCTCTGGGGCGGTCCACCGCGTTCCCCCGGCAGCTCTACTGGCTGCGGAGTGCAAGAGGGGTGAGGGTTCCTAGGGGGTTGGTTCCCCGAAGGAAACACGCTCACTGTGATCCTCAAGTCACCAGCCCCGCTGCCCGAAGCAACCCTCTGAGGAGGATTGGAACGAGGCGTTGGGACCGGGACTCCACCCCTTTGCAGGAAGTGGAGTCTCGTCCGCAACTCCGCAACGGTCATCTTCCCACAATGGGTACATGACTCGTCCACAAACGCCGCCTCAGCGTGCCTTAAGCCCAAGCACGCGATACAGCGTTGGTGACCATCCCGAGGCGCCAGGTAACGACCGCATCCAGAAACACACGAGTAGAACGACATCTTTAAAAAGACGCAAACTACTCGTGTAAGCTCTTTCAAGGACTGACTCTTTTAGGTGCTGAAGCACGCAGGGGAAAAGCCGCTGCAGCACAGACAGGGAAATGTGCAGCCTGTCATGTGCACTCTCCTTGAAGGTGCTCTCTTACCAGCTGTAATAACAGCTTTTTAGCGCTCTAGGCGCACCGTTTCACCAGCCGTGAGAACGGCCTTCACGCTGATTACAGCTGTTTTGCTCAAAATAAAAGGCAAAGAAAAAACAAAGGAGAAATCAGCCCCGCTGCTGCGCTGTCCGCCTGCACCGCAACCAAGAGACGTCTTGAAGAGCAGACTCGTTCACCACACTCGTGCTTTCAGTAGCTTTCTTCAGTGTTGCAGAAGTTTGGCTCCGAAGCGAAAAGCGGAAGATGCAACGCACCTGCTGCTCATTATATACCCGCGCTGCGAGGCAAGCAGCTGATGCATTTGATTGCATGCCAATGTGCAATGGCTCGTTTAGTTACACTCGAAGTAGATTGGCCTCTCTAGCGAGATTCCTATTCGTCGGTCTGTCCGACGTACGTCGAACGTGACCGACTGAATGGGAACAAAAGCATTAATAATCATATGATTATTATATATATATATATATAAATTCATCTATTTGAATAGAATACATTACAAACAGATTTTCAGGCATTTTTTGTCACAGCTGATGTATTTGCTTGCTTTAAAAGAACCGTCTCTTGTTTAGTTAAGTTATTTAATTTAATTTTTTTTTTGAGATTGCAGTTTTTCTGCTGCCATTGTTTTCCTTGGATTTGCTTCTTAGTTCCATGCAATTTTAAGCTTTTCTTGGTTCATTCCATGTTTTACAGGCAACCTCTCTCATGCTAATTCAATTTTAAATTAATCTACTTTATTTGAAGTCTGGACTCCATAGTCCAGGTTTTAGTAATCTGTACTTAATCTGTGTTTCAGAAAGCCATTTTTAAAGCCATGATTAACTATTCTATATTAAGGCCTATCCTGGCTTAATTTGAACCTTGTCCGGAAAACCGCCCTGTGGCGAGGGGGGCGTGGTTCAGCGAGGTCTGCGGCGGGAGAGAGCAATGGGAGAACTTTGGTGAGTGAGCGAGTTAAATGTAAATCACGAACACCTGTTTCTCATTTCAGTAATTGGCGCGGAGACAGGTTAAAACGCCGCGAGAAGCAGGAGTCGGCGAGAGAGAGGGGAACTGCTGACTGAGCAGCTGGTGCACGACTAACTGGAGTGAAGCCCATTGTGGATTGTACAGCCGTGACCAGGAGTGAAGCCCTTTGTGGATTGTATATGCCGTGACTGGAGTGAAGCCCTTTGTGGATTATTTTATTTGCTGTTGTGCCTTGCACAGTTTTTGTTGGACGTTTCTAATTCTTGAAATAAAACTCAGTCAGCAGTTGAACGCCGACCCTGTCCCCTTCCTTCCTACACATAAGAACATTAGTTGTATTACACTGGTGCCGAAACCCGGGAAGGAAGCTGGGTGGCCGCTGCCATGCAATCTTCGTCCTCCCCATCGACATTTGCGGAAGTCATCGCGTCCCTCGCGGTCCTGCATCAGGAACAACATCGAGCCCTGCTGGACCTGCGCACCGACCAAGAACGTCGCTTCCAAGCCATCGTGCAGGCCCAGCAGGAGGACCGCGAGAGGTTCCGGAGCTGGATTGAACGGGAGGTTCACCAGGAGACCATCGGGCAGCCGGCCGCGCCTACCCACCTGCCGTTGAACAAAATGGGGCCGTCGGACGACCCCGAGGCCTTCCTCGACTTATTTGAGCGGTCAGCCGAGGCAAGTGGCTGGCCGCGGGACCAATGGGCCATGAGGCTGGTCCCCCTCCTCTCAAGGGAATCGCAGCTGCCAGCAGAGAACCTCCTGGTCTTTGACGACCTTCGGCGGGCCATCGTTCAGCGGGTCGGCCGGACCCCAGAGCAACATCGTCAACGCTTCCGCTCCCTGGACCTGGGTGAGTCCGGCCGGCCCTTCGTGTTGGCCCAACAGCTCCGGGACTCGTGCCAAAAATGGCTACTGGCTGAGGGAAGCGACGTGGACCGGATTATCGATAGCGTGGTACTGGAGCAGTTTATCACTCGGCTCCCCAAGAAAACAGCCGAGTGGGTCCAGTGCCACCGCCCCACGTCGCTGGACTCAGCCATCGAACTGGCGGAGGACCACATGGTGGCGTGCCAAGGGGTCGGCGAACCCCTACCATCCGCCTCTCTCTCTCCTTCTTTTAATTCCCCCTCTCTCTCTAAACCTGTCCCTCTACCCAGGTCTCGTCCGCCCGGCCCACCACGTGTTCCGCCCCGGGGGCGGGGCGGAACGGAACAGGGCGGGCCCGTATTATGGACCAAGAGCCCCGCCCAGGGGGGCGGGACTCCCTGCTGCCGGGCCGGACTCCGCTCCTGCTTCTCCCCTCTCTTCGCGTCAACCATTTAACCCGCTCCTGGGCCGGCCTGTTGGCATTGCGGGGACCCGGAGCACTTTGTGGACAGGTGTCCAGTGATGGAGGTTGGGACGTTGATCCGGGTCCCGGACGATCCGCAGGCTGCCCCCGGTCAAGCTGGCGAGTACCAAATACCTGTGAGTGTCAAGGGGGGTACCTATGAGGCTTTGGTGGACTCAGGATGTAACCAAACCTCGGTGCATCAAAGCCTGATTTCGTCCGGGGCATTGGATACAGGCCGCTTGGTTAAGGTGAGGTGTGTGCACGGGGATGTGGTGAAATATCCGTTAGTGCCCGTCATTATTCAATTTAGGGGTCAAAAGCATAGTGTGGAGGTGGCAGTTAATCCGCACCTCCGGCATCCGATAATTTTGGGGACGAATTGGCCTGCATTTAATAAATTATTGGGGTGTTTATGCTCGGATGCCTCTTGGGGGGAAAAATCGCGGGATAAGGAGGTGCGAGTGCAGGCGGGAGAGACTGATCAGGGACCGGTGAGTTCGGCTTCAGGGGAACAGAGCGAAATTGGAAGACTTATTCTTTCGGATCGCGATGACTTTCCCCTGGAACAGTCTCACGATGAGACGCTAAAAAACACGTTTGAAAAGGTCAGCACCATCGATGGTCAGCCTCTCCAGCCTGGGCGTCCACTTTCTTATCCGTATTTTGCGATCATAAAAGATAGGTTGTATTGAGTGACCCAGGACACTCAGACAAAAGAAGATACGACCCAATTATTAGTTCCAAGGAGCCGCAGGGAAATGCTTTTCCACGCGGCTCATTCTAATCCGATGGCTGGGCATTTAGGACAAACGGCAACACTAAATCGTCTCATGACCCGATTCTTTTGGCCGGGCATTCACGAGAATGTGCGCAGGTGGTGCGCGTCTTGTCGGGAATGTCAGTTGGTTAACCCACCGGCCACCCCAAAAGCGCCGTTGCGCCCCCTCCCATTAATGCAGGTCCCCTTCGAAAGAATTGGTATGGACCTCATCGGGCCATTAGAGCGATCAGCAAGAGGGCATCGCTTTGCATTAGTCATTGTGGATTATGCAACGCGATATCCTGAAGCAGTGCCACTCCGCAACATTTCTGCTAAGAGTGTTGCGGATGCACTGTTTAGTTTAATCTCCCGAGTGGGGGTTCCGAAAGAAATCCTCACTGATCAAGGCACGGCGTTTATGTCACGCACGTTACGCGAACTTTACGAATTGTTGGGCATTAAATCCGTGCGTACCAGCGTCTTTCACCCACAAACGGACGGCCTGGTCGAACGGTTTAATCGCACGCTTAAATCCATGATTCGTAAATTCGTTCAAGAGGACGCCAAAAATTGGGATAAGTGGTTAGAACCTCTGTTATTTGCAGTGCGAGAGGTCCCGCAAGCCTCCACGGGGTTTTCCCCCTTCGAGCTTCTCTTTGGACGCCAGCCCCGGGGGGTATTAGACGTCCTAAGAGAGACTTGGGAGGACGGACCGTCTCAGGCCAAAAATGAAATTCAGTATGTGCTGGACTTGAGAGCAAAACTCCACACGTTGGGGCGGCTGTCTATGGAGAATTTGTTACAAGCCCAGCACAGACAAAGCCAGCTGTATAACAGGGGAACTAACTTGCGCAAATTTTCACCGGGAGATAAAGTACTTGTATTGCTTCCCACTTCAAGCTCGAAATTACTTGCAAAGTGGCAAGGACCGTTTGTGGTGACATGGCAAGTCGGTGAGCTCGATTATGAGGTTGTGCGTTCCGATAGGAGAGGAGCACGTCAGATTTACCACCTCAATCTCCTTAAAAAATGGAATGAGGCGGAATCAGTGATGCTGGCGACGGTGATTAGCGGAGAGGATGATCTCGGGCCAGAGGCGAATGTCAAAAAACAGTCCCTCGCTCTGGCCCCAGGGGGAGATCACCTCTCGCCCTCACAGCTCACTGATTTATCCAAGTTACAAGCAGAATTTGCAGACGTGTTTTCTCCCCTACCGGGCCGTACAAACCTCATTCAGCACCACATCGAGACAGAGCCGGGCGTGGTGGTTCGCAGCCGGCCGTATAGATTGCCTGAACACAAGAAAAATGTAGTGCAGGCAGAATTAGAAGCTATGCTTGAAATGGGAGTAATAGAAGAGTCCAGCAGTAACTGGGCGAGCCCGATAGTTTTAGTTCCCAAGACGGACGGTTCAGTTCGGTTCTGTGTGGACTATCGCAAGGTGAACGCAGTGTCGAAATTCGACGCGTATCCAATGCCTCGGGTGGACGAGTTGCTTGACCGGCTAGGTACGGCTCGATTTTATTCGACACTGGACTTAACGAAAGGGTATTGGCAGATCCCCTTGTCGCCATTATCCAAAGAAAAGACGGCTTTCACGACGCCGTTTGGATTACACCAATTCGTCACCCTTCCGTTCGGGTTGTTCGGGGCACCGGCTACCTTTCAGCGTCTCATGGATAAAATTTTGCGGCCCCATGGTGCATATGCTGCTGCCTATCTGGACGATATTATTATCTTCAGTAATGACTGGCAGCGGCATATGCAGCATTTGAGGGCCGTCCTGAGATCGCTGAGGGGAGCCGGGCTCACGGCCAACCCGAAGAAGTGTGCGATTGGGCGCGTGGAAGTAAGGTATCAGGGCTTCCACTTGGGGCATGGACAGGTGCGTCCCCAAATTGATAAGACGGCAGCGATTGCGACCTGTCCGCGCCCCAAGACCAAAAAGGAGGTTAGACAGTTCCTTGGGCTGGCGGGATATTATAGGAGGTTTGTTCCTAATTATTCGGCCCTCACCAGCTCGTTGACTGATCTAACCAAAAAGGATGCGCCAGATACGGTCCAGTGGACGGAGCTGTGCCAGCAGGCCTTCACCCAGGTGAAGGCTGCTCTATGTGGCGGGCCATTGCTTCACTCTCCTGATTTTTCTCTCCCTTTTCTGTTGCAGACTGACGCGTCGGACAGGGGGCTGGGTGCTGTCCTGTCCCAGGAGATAGAGGGTGAGGAACGGCCGGTGCTGTACATTAGCCGTAAGCTCTCAAAGAGAGAAGCTAAGTACAGCACCGTTGAGAAAGAGTGTTTGGCTATTAGATGGGCCGTCCTCACCCTCCGCTATTATCTCATTATCTCCTGGGGCGGGAATTCACTCTCTGTTCGGACCACGCTCCCCTGCAGTGGCTCCACCGCATGAAGGATACCAATGCGCGGATCACTCGTTGGTATCTGGCATTACAGCCTTTTAAGTTCAAGGTGGTCCACAGGCCGGGTGTTCAGATGGCTGTGGGCGATTTCCTCTCCAGAAATGGGGGGGGGGGGGGGGGGGGGGCAGCAGGCCGGACGGCACCCCGGCCTGAGTCGGGCGGTGGGGGTATGTGGCGAGGGGGGCGTGGTTCAGCGAGGTCTGCGGCGGGAGAGAGCATCGGGAGATCTTTGGTGAGTGAGCGAGTTAAATGTAAATCACGAACACCTGTTTCTCATTTCAGTAATTGGTGCGGAGACAGGTTAAAACGCAGCGAGAAGCAGGAGTCGGCGAGAGAGAGGGGAACTGCTGACTGAGCAGCTGGTGCACGACTAACTGGAGTGAAGCCCATTGTGGATTGTACAGCCGTGACCAGGAGTGAAGCCCTTTGTGGATTGTATATGCCGTGACTGGAGTGAAGCCCTTTGTGGATTATTTTATTTGCTGTTGTGCCTTGCACAGTTTTTGTTGGACGTTTCTAATTCTTGAAATAAAACTCAGTCAGCAGTTGAACGCCGACCCTGTCCCCTTCCTTCCTACACATAAGAACATTAGTTGTATTACACGCCCCAATAAATATTAGTATTGTATTTTTACAGTTGTTCTGTAAAATAAATTATTAAATAATTGATTGATTACTAAATTGTGTTTAATCACTGTTTATACAAGTTAGTTTGCATAATATAGTTTTATTTTTGACCACTGGAGCTTTCTGGTTAGAAAAATCAAATGTTTCAGATGTTTACCTTGAGGACAGATGAAGATGTTCTCTCAAAATTATTATTGGCCAAAAAATAGTATGAACTCAATTTCTGAAAGTTACTATGCCTCTTTGTGTTGGTATTAAAATGGATAATCTCGACTCAACTAAAAAAATGAAAAAATGAAAATTGTCCTTTACTCAACCTCATGTCATTTCAAACCGATAAGAGTTTGTTCTTATTTCCGAACACTAATGAACATATTTGCATTATTCTCTTAATATTCAAGCTTCAAAAAGTTCATAAATCCATATGAATTGAGCGGTTTAATCTTAGTTTCCTTGAACTTTTTTGAAGCAAGATAACTTTGGTTCCCATTCAGTCGGTCAAGTTCGATGTACTTCGGACAGACCGACGAATAGGAATCTCGCCAGAGAGGCCAATCTACTTCGAGTGTAACTAAATGAGCCAATGCACATTGGCATGCAATCATATGCATCAGCTGCTTGCCTCGCAGCGCGGGTATATAATGAGCAGCAGGTGCGTTGCATCTTCAGCTTTTCGCTTCAGAGCCAAACTTCTGCAACAAGTGTGAAGGAAGCTACTGAAAGCACGAGTGTTGGAAAACGAGTCAGCTCTTCGAGACGTCTCTTTGTTGCGGTGAAGGCGGACAGCACAGCAGCGGGCTGATTTTCTCCTTTGTTTTTCCTTTTGCCTTTTTTATTTGAGCAAAAAAAAAAAGCTGTAGTCAGCGTGAAGGCCGTTCTCACGGCTGGTGAAACGGTGCGCCTAGAGCGCTAAAAAGCTGTTATTACAGCTGGTAAGAGAGCGCTTTCAAGGAGAGTGCACACGACAGGCTGCACATTCCCTGTCTGTGTTGCAGCGGCTTTTCCCCCTGCGTGCTTCAGCACCTAAAAGAGTCAGTCCTCGAAAGAGCTTACACAAGTAGTTCGTCTTTTTAAAGATGTCGTTCTACTTGTGTGTTTCTGGATGCGGTCGTTAACTGGCGCCTCGGGATGGTCACCAACGCTGTATCGTGTGCTTGGGCTTAAGGCACACTGAGGCGGCGTTTGTGGATGAGTCATGTACCCATTGTGGGAAGATGACCGTCGCGGAGCTGCGGTCGAGACTCCAGTTCCTGCAAAGGGGCGGAGTCCCGGTCCCGACGCCTCGTTCCAATCCTCCCCAGAGGGTTGCTCAGGTGGTCCCCTTGGTCCCGCTTGTACGGTCTCTGCGAGCCTGGCTAGCGCTCCCCAGTCCGTCTCGCTGGCTCCTTCGGACCATCAGGCTCGGCTATGCGATTCAGTTCGCCCGGCGCCCCCCCAAGTTCAGGGGCATCCTCTTCACTACAGTGAAAGATGCCGATGCCCCTGTCCTGCGTGCGAGATCACAGTCCTACTGGCGATAGAGCCGGTCCCTCCAGCCGATTTGAGGTCGGGGTTCTACAGTCCCTACTTCATTGTACCCAAGAAAAGCAGTCTTTGATCTTGGACCTGCGAGTTTTGAATCGGAACCTCCACAAGCTACCGTTCAAAATGCTCACGCAGAAACGCATTTTCGAGTGCATCCGTCCCCGAGATTGTTTTGCAGAGATCGACCTGAAGGACACGTACTTCCATGTTTCGATTCTTCTGCGACACAGGCCATTCCTGAGATTGGCGTTCGAAGGTCGAGCATATCAGTACAGAGTCCTACCCTTCGGACTGGCCCTGTCTCCCTGCATCTTCACGAAAGTCGTGGAGGGAGCCCTCGTTCCCATGAGAGAACAGGGAGTTCGCATTCTCAACTATCTAGACGACTGGCTCATTCTAGCACAGTCTCGGGATCAGTTGTGCGAACACAGGGACTTGGTACTCAGTCACCTCAGCCAGTTGGGGCTTCGGGTCGACTGGGAAAAGAACAAACTCGCCCCGGTGCAGAGGATCTCTTTTCTCGGTATGGAGTTGGATTTGGTCGAGCAAATAGCACGCCTCACAGAGGAACGTGCTCAGTCGGTGTTGAACTGCCTGAATACGTTCAACGGCAGGACAGCGGTCCCACTGAAATATTTTCAGAGGCTCCTGGGGCATATGGCGGCCGCAGCGGCTGTAACACCGCTCGGTCTGCTTCATATGAGACCGCTCCAACACTGGCTTCGCGGCCGAGTCCCGAGATGGGCGTGGCAACGCGGAACGTTCCGCCAATCACTCAGGAGTGTCGTCAAACCTTCAGTCTGTGGTCAGACCCTTTGTTTCTCCGGGCAGGAGTGCCCCTGGAGCAAGTCAAGTCAAGTCAAATTTATTTATATAGCGCTTTTTACAATTGGTAATTGTTTCAAAGCAGCTTTACATATTAGAAGCACAGAAAAAAAAAAAAAAAGAGAAGTGGTTAAAAATAAGCTGTACAAGCAAGTGTGGTAATGTGTAACATATACAAGATGGTGCTACATTAAGCCAATGTTGGCTGACTCCCAGGGGTGGAAAAAAAACCCTAGGAGAAAAACTCAGCGTGCTAACACTGGGAAAAAAGTCCTAGGAGGGAAAAAACCCCTTGGAAGATATATATAATATATGTAAATGGATGTGGAGATCAAAATCTGAATTAGACATTTGTATTATTGAGATTAAAAATAGATTATATATAAATATGTAGTACAGACAATGTTCTTTAGTGTAGGAAGGAAGGGGACAGGGTCGGCGGTTAACTGCTGACTGAGTTTTATTTCAATATTCAGAAATGTCAAACAAAAACTGTGCAAGGCACAAAAACACAATAATCCACAAAGAGCTTCACTCCAGTAACGGCATATACAATCCACAAAGGGCTTCACTCCTGGTCACAGCATATACAATCCACAATGGGCTTCACTCCAGTTTGTCGTGCACCAGCGGCTCAGTCAGCAGTTCCCCTCTCTCTCACAGACTCCTGCTTCTCGCGGCGTTTTAACCTGTCTCCGCGCCAATTACTGAAATGAGAAACAGGTGTTTGTGATTTACATTTAACTTGCTCACTCACCAAAGATCTCCCGATGCTCTCTCCCGCTGCAGACCTCGCTGAACCACGCCCCCCTCGCCACATACCCCCACCGCCCGACTCAGGCCGGGGAGCAATCGCACACTTCTTCGGGTTGGCCGTGAGCCCAGCCCCTCAGCGATCTCAGGACGGCCCTCAAATGTTGCATATGCCGCTGCCAGTTATTACTAAAGATAATAATATCGTCCAGATAGGCAGCAGCATATGCACCATGGGGCCGCAAAATTTTATCCATGAGACGCTGAAAGGTAGCCGGTGCCCCGAACAGCCCGAACGGAAGGGTAACGAATTGGTGTAATCCGAACGGCGTCGTGAAAGCGGTCTTTTCTTTGGATAATGGCGACAAGGGGATCTGCCAATACCCTTTCGTTAAGTCCAGTGTCGAATAAAATTGAGCCGTACCTAGCCGGTCAAGCAACTCCTCCACCCGAGGCATTGGATACGCATCGAACTTCGACACTGCGTTCACCTTGCGGTAGTCCACACAGAACCGAACTGAGCCGTCTATCTTGGGAACCAAAACTATCGGGCTCGCCCAGTTACTGCTGGACTCTTCTATTACTCCCATTTCAAGCATAGCCTCTAATTCTGCCTGAACTACATTTTTCTTGTGTTCAGTTAATTTATACGGCCGGCTGCGAACCACCACGCCCGGCTCTGTCTCGATGTGGTGCTAAATGAGGTTTGTACGGCCCGGTAGGGGAGAAAACACGTCTGCAAATTCTGCTTGTAACTTGGATAAATCAGTGAGCTGTGAGGGCGAGAGGTGATCTCCCTCTGGGGCCAGAGCGAGGGACTGTTTTTTGATATTCGCCTCTGGCCCGAGATCATCCTCTCCGCTAATCACCGTCGCCAGCATCACTGACTCCGCCTCATTCCATTTTTTAAGGAGATTGAGGTGGTAAATCTGACGTGCTCCTCTCCTATCGGAACGCACAACCTCATAATCGAGCTCACCGACTTGCCGTATCACCACAAATGGTCCTTGCCACTTTGCAAGTAATTTCGAGCTTGAAGTGGGCAGCAATACAAGCACTTTATCTCCCGGTGCAAATTTGCGTAAGTTAGCTCGTCTGTCATACAGTTGGCTCTGTCTGTGCTGGGCTTGTAACAAATTCTCCATAGACAGCCGCCCCAACGTGTGGAGTTTTGCTCTCAAGTCCAGCACATACTGAATTTCATTTTTGGCCTGAGATGGTCCGTCCTCCCAAGTCTCTCTTAGGACGTCTAACACCCCACGGGGCTGGCGTCCAAAGAGAAGCTCAAAGGGGGAAAACCCCGTGGAGGCTTGCGGGACCTCTCGCACTGCAAATAACAGAGGTTCCAACCACTTATCCCAATTTTTGGCGTCCTCTTGAACGAATTTACGAATCATGGATTTAAGCGTGCGATTAAACCGTTCGACCAGCCCGTCCGTTTGTGGGTGAAAGACGCTGGAACGCACGGATTTAATGCCCAACAATTCGTAAAGTTCGCGTAACGTGCGTGACATAAACGCCGTGCCTTGATCAGTGAGGATTTCTTTCGGAATTCCCACTCGGGAGATTAAACTAAACAGTGCATCCGCAACACTCTTAGCGGAAATGTTGCGGAGTGGCACTGCTTCAGGATATTGCGTTGCATAATCCACAATGACTAATGCAAAGCGATGCCCTCTTGCTGATCGCTCTAATGGCCCGATGAGGTCCATACCAATTCTTTCGAAGGGGACCTGCATTAATGGGAGGGGGCGCAACGGCGCTTTTGGGGTGGCCGGTGGGTTAACCAACTGACATTCCCGACAAGACGCGCACCACCTGCGCACATTCTCGTGAATGCCCGGCCAAAAGAATTGGGTTATGAGACGATTTAGTGTTGCCGTTTGTCCTAGATGCCCAGCCATCGGATAAGAATGAGCCGCGTTGAAAAGCATTTCCCTGCGGCTCTTTGGAACTAATAATTGGGTCGTATCTTTTTTTGTCTGAGTGTCTTGGGTCACCCGATACAACCTATCTTTTATGATCGCAAAATACGGATAAGAAAGTGGGCGTCCAGGCTGGAGAGGCTGACCATCGATAGTGCTGACCTTTTCAAACGTGTTTTTTAGCGTCTCATCGTGAGACTGCTCCAGGGGAAAGTCATCGTGATTTGAAAGAATAAGTCTTCCAATTTCGCTCTGTTCCCCTGAAGCGGAGCTCACTGGTCCCTGGTCAGTCTCTCCCGCCTGTACTGGCATCTCCTGATCCCGCAATTTTTTTCCCCCAAGAGGCATCCAAGCATAAACACCCCAATAATTTATTAAATGCAGGCCAATTCGTCCCCAAAATTATCGGATGCCGGAGGTGCGGATTAACTGCCACCTCCACGCTATGCTTTTGACCCCTAAATTGAATAATGACAAGCACTAACAGATATTCCACCACATCCTCGTGCACACACCTCACCTTAACCAAGCGGCCTGCATCCAATGCCCCGGATGAAATCAGGCTTTGATGCACCGAGGTTTGGTTACATCCTGAGTCCACCAAAGCCTGATAGGTACCCCCCTTGACACTCACAGGTATTTGGTACTCGCCAGCTTGACCGGGGGCAGCCTGCGGATCGTCCGGGACCCGGATCAACGTCCCAACCTCCATCACTAGACACCTGTCCACAAAGTGCTCCGGGTCCCCGCAACGCCAACAGGCCGGCCCAGACCTGCCCGCCGCTCTTGTGGCAGGGAGCGGGTTAAATGGTTGGCGCGGAGAGAGGGGAGAAGCAGGAGCGGAGCCGGCCCGGCGGCAGGGAGTCCCGCCCCCCTGGGGCACTGTTCAGTTCCACCCCGCCCCCGGGGCGGAACACGTGGCGTGCCGGGCGGACGAGACCTGGGTAGAGGGACAGGTTTAGAGAGAGGGGGAATTAAAAGAAGGAGAGAGAGAGGCAGATGGTAGGGGTTCGCCGACCCCTTGGCACACCACCATGTGGTCCTCCGCCAGTTCGATGGCTGAGTCCAGCGAAGTGGGGCGGTGGCACTGGACCCACTCGGCAGTTTTCTTGGGGAGCCGAGTGATAAACTGCTCCAGTACCACGCGATCGATAACCAGATCCACGTCGCTTCCCTCAGCCAGTAGCAATTTGTGGCACGAGTCCCGGAGCTGTTGGGCCAACACGAATGGCCGGCTGGACTCGCCCAGGTCCAGAGAACGGAAGCGTTGGCGATGCTGCTCTGGGGTCCAGCCGACCCACTGGACGATGGCCCGCCGAAGATCGTCAAAGACCAGGAGGTTCTCTGCTGGCAGCTGCTGCGCCGCCACCTGCGACTCCCCCGAGAGGAGCGGGACCAACCTCATGGACCATTGGTGCCGCGGCCAGCCACTTGCCTCGGCTGACCGCTCGAACAAGTCGAGGAAGGCCTCGGGGTCGTCACATGGCCCCTTTTTGTTCAGTGGCAGGTGTGTAGGCGCAGCCGGCTGCCGATGGTCTCCTGGCGAACCTCCCGGTCTATCCAGCTCCGGAACCTCTCGCGGTCCTCCTGCTGGGCCTGCACGATGGCTTGGAAGCGGCGTTCTTGGTCGGTGCGCAGGTCCAGCAGGGCCTGATGTTGCTCCTGATGCAGGACCGCGAGGGAGACGATGACTTCCGCAAATGTCGATGGGGAGGACGAAGATTGCATGGCAGCGGCCACCCAGCTTCCTTCCCGAGTTTCGGCACCAGTGTAGTACAGACAATGTTCTTTAGTGTAGGAAGGAAGGGGACAGGGTCGGCGGTTAACTGCTGACTGAGTTTTATTTCAAAATTCAGAAATGTCAAACAAAAACTGTGCAAGGCACAAAAACACAATAATCCACAAAGGGCTTCACTCCAGTCACGGCATATACAATCCACAAAGGGCTTCACTCCTGGTCACGGCATATACAATCCACAAAGGTCTTCACTCCAGTTTGTCGTGCACCAGCGGCTCAGTCAGCAGTTCCCCTCTCTCTCACCGACTCCTGCTTCTCGCGGCGTTTTAACCTGTCTCCGCGCCAATTACTGAAATGAGAAACAGGTGTTCGTGATTTACATTTAACTCGCTCACTCACCAAAGATCTCCCGATGCTCTCTCCCGCTGCAGACCTCGCTGAACCACGCCCCTCTCGCCACAAAATATATGAAAGCGGATACGGGGATTAAAAATCTGAATTATAGATGCAGCCAGAACTGGATCTGTAGGCCCATTGTCTCCTGGGCTACGTTGTAGTCAGGTCCACACACAGGTTCTCCATCTGATCTGGATACGTCCTGGATCCAGCACCTGGCAAACCACAGGATAAGCAGAGAGACTGATATTAGCGTAGATGCCATTCTTATTCTGATCTACAGGTATATCTAGTGTTATAGGAAATGTTCTCGGTTCCGGCCGACCTAATTATTGCAGCGTAACATTCCTTTAACGGATTTGAAAAATGTTAATGTATTGATAATGTGTAATGTGTATGCAAGAGCAAAGAGATGTGTTTTTAGTCTAGATTTAAACTGACAGAGTGTGTCTGCTTCCCGAACAATGCTAGGAAGATTGTTCCAGAGTTTAGGTGCTAAATTAGAAAAGGATCTGCCGCCTTCAGTTGATTTTGATATTCTGGGTATTATCAACTGGCCTGAATTCTGAGATCGCAATAGACGTGAAGGACTATAATGCATTAAGAGCTCACTTAGGTACTGGGGAGCTAAACCATTTAGAGCTTTATAAGTAAGTAGCAAGATTTTAAAATCTATACGATGTTTAATAGGGAGCCAATGTAATGTTGACAGAACTGGGCTAATATGGTCATACTTTCTGGTTCTAGTAAGAACTCTAGCTGCCGCATTTTGGACCAACTGTAGTCTGTTTAAAAGCCGAGCAGAACAACCACCCAGTAGAGCGTTACAGTAATCTAGTCTTGAGGTCATGAATGCATGAACCAACTGTTCCGCATTTGTCATTGAGAGCATGTGTCGTAATTTAGATATGTTTTTTAGATGGAAGAAGGCGGTTTTACAGATACTACAAACATGACTTTCAAATGAAAGATTGATATCAAAGAGCACACCCAGGTTCCTAACTGAGGACGAAGATTTAATGGAGCACCCGTCAAGTGTTAGAGAGTATTCAAGGTTTTTTCGTGACTAGACTACACTGGGGAAGCGAACCCGTAAGGAACGCTGCGGAAACCACTACCTACCCAGAGGGGAAGGAATTTACATGGAAAACATATGGACTGGCCTGCAGGGCAGAACGCATATGAGTCCCTGGGATGGCTCCACCTGAGTAGGGAGAGACTCATCTGACAGGAGAAGCAGAAGCTCTGCTAAGGGAAGAGACACGGGCTCACCGTAGGGAGTAACTGTGGACAATACACATATGGAATCACTCACGTAGAGGGATTGCAACATATGGAACCCAACCAACAGACAACATCGAAGATGGATGTTGGTCTGGCATCAGACACTCCGCAATGCCCGAGCCGAAGGTGGAGGTGGAGGAACTCGACAGGGTTCACCGAACGGGGAACACGACTGGAGTCAACAGATGCACATATCCGGCCCAGGGGGCGGGAGTGGCATTGCAAGCCGACACGAGCACAGGTTCAATGCGTCTACCGGCTGGTGGAAGCGAGTACACGGGAAGAACCAGCTTACACGTAAGCTAAAAACCCTAGCAAACGTGTTAGGTGTCGCCCAGCCCACAGATCTACAATCTGTCAGCGAGGCGCCATGAGCCAGCGCCCAGGAAGAGGCCACTCCTCAGGTGGAGTGGGCTCTCAACCCGAACGGGCAAGGCACGCCCTGGGAACATAAGCCAGGGCGATGGCATCCACTAACCAGTGGGCCATCTTCTGCTTTGAGACAGCCTTTCCCTTCTGCTGGTCTCCGTAACAGACAAAGAGCTGATCTGAGGTCCTAAGCTTCAAGTTCTATCCACGTAAACACGCAGGGCGCAAACTGGACAGAGCGAAGCTAGGGCTGGGTCTGCCTCCTCCGAAGGCAGCGCTTGCAGGTTCACTACCTGATCTCCGAAGGGAGTGGTAGCAACCTTGGGCACATATCCAGGCCGGGGTCTCAGGAAGACGTGAGAATCCCCAGGCCCAAATTCCAGGCACGATTCGTCGACCGAAAATGCGTGCAGGTCCCCTACCCTTTTAACATGAGGCCAATGCAACCAGGAGGACGGTCTAAGAGACAGTACTTTTAACTCGACTAATTGCAAAGGCTCAAGGGATGACGCCGAAGTTAGCTAAGAACTAAGGTGAGATCCCTAGAGGGTAAGGAGGGTGGGCGAGGAGGATTCAGTCCCCTCGCCCCCCTCAGGAACCTGATGATCAGACCGTGTTTCCCCAGGGCTTGCCATCAACTGCATGGAGATGTGCAGCGAAGCGGCAACATACACCTTGAGGGTGGAGGGAGACAGCCTTCGCTCCAAGCCCTCTTGCAGGAAGGAAAGCACAGATCTGACCGAGCATGATCGGGGGTCCTCTCGTCTTGCGAGAGGAGCACCATTCAACGAATAGGTTCCACTTCAACTCATAGAGGCACCTCGTGAAGGAGCTCTAGCGGAAGTGATGGTGTCTACGACCGCCTGCGGGAGATCACCCAGAACCTCTGCATCCCGTCCAGGGACCACACGTGGAGGTTCCACAGGTCGGGACGTGGGTGCCATAGGAAGCCCCATCTCTGAGTCAGGAGGTCCTTCCTCAGAGGAATCGGCCAAGGAGGGGCTGTCGTGAGGAGCATTAGGTCCGAAACCCGGGTCCGAGTGACTAATATGGAGCCACTAACAAGACCTGCTCCTCATCCTCCCTGACCTAGCACAGGAGCTGTGCGAGAAGGCTCACTGGGGGAAAACGCATATTGCGTAGGCCCCGGGGCCAGCTGAGTGCCAGGGCATCCGTGCCGAGTGACTCGCCAGTCAGGGAAAACCACTGGCCGAGGGCAGTTCCTGGGGAGGCAACAGGACTACCTGGGCCTCGCCGAAGTAGTGCCAGATCAGCTGGACCGCCTGGGGATGGAGCCGCCACTTGCCCGCAAGTGGAGGCTGCCGTAAGAGCTCGTAGGCTGCATGGTTAAGCACACCTGGGACATGAGTGGCCTGAAGCGACCTCAAATGCTTCTGACTCCAAGCAAGAGATGGCAGGCGAGTTGCGATATGCGACGGGAGCGTAGACCAGCCTGATGGTTGATGTACGCAACGGCCACAGTGCTTGTCCGAGCGTGCCAGTACGTGCTTGTCTGACAGCAGCTCCTTGAAGCGGCCCAGTGCAAGACATACTGCTAGCAACTCGAGGCAATTGATATGCCAATGCAGTCGAGGCCCCGTCCAAGACCCGAAACCGCATGCCTGTTGTACATGGCCCCCCATCCGGTGGTAGAGGCATCTGTGTGGACCACAGCGTCCAAGGGGCACTCCCGCCCGCAGGAACAAAGGGTCCGACCACCGGATGAGGGTAGGACACTGAGCGTGCTGCGCTGCCACGGCCATCTCGGGACCCAGTCGCGGAGCCGGTGTTAAAGCGGCCTCATATGGAGCAACCTGAGCGGCGTGAACGCGGCTGCAGATGCCACATGCCCCAGGAGCCTCTGAAGTCTTTCAGTGGGGCCGCCGTCCTGCGCTTGAGCGAACTCAGGCAGTTCAACACCGACTGGACGCGCTCCTCAGAGAGGCGCACAATCCGGGCGACGGAGTCTAGCTCGAGACTGAGAAAAGAGATCCTCTGCCCGGGGGCGAGTTTGCTCTTGTCCCAGCTGACCCAAAGACCCAACAGGCTGAGGTGAGCTAAACCATCTCCCTGTGTACGCACAACTGCTTCGCGAGCTGGCCAGGAACAACCACTCGTCAAGGCAGTCGAGAATGCGAACGCCCTGTTCCTTGAGGGGAACAATGGCCACCTCCGCAACCATGTAAGGCGTGGAGCGACAGGGCCAGCCCGAAGGGTAGGAGTTTGTACTGACATGCTCGACCCGAGCGCAGAATCGAGACATGAAAGTATGCATCCTTCAGGTCGAATGCTGCAAACCAAACCCCGGGACGGACGCACTCGAAAATGCGCTTCTGCATGAGCACCTTAAACGGCAGCCTGAAGGTACCGGTTTAAGACGCGCAGATCCAGGATTGGCCATAGCCCACCACCCTTTAGGGTACAATGAAGTAGGGCTGAACCTGACTTCAAATCGGATGGAGGGACCGGCTCGATTGTATCCCTCGCCAGGAGGACAGCAATCTCCACTCGGAGAACAGGAGCAATGTCCAACGACACCCAAGTGAAGTGGACACCCCTGGACGCCGGAGGACACCGGGCGAACTGAATCGCATAGCCGAGTCTGATAGTACGAATGAGCCAGCGGAACGGGCTGGGGGCACTAACCAGGCCTCCAGGCACCGAGCCAGCTGAACCAAACGCACCACAGACGTACCGGGGGTGGGGCAGCGAACCAGAGTACGGGGACCCGACTCGGGCGGCATGGTAGCGGCCCAGAGTGTGATCAGACTCTGCGAGGTAGCAGTGCGTATGGGAGACGGCACACGGGGCGCGGCCCGGTTCTTAGTGGGTACCGCTGGACTCCGGAGAGCCAGCGGCGGAACAGACCAATTCTCCACCCGGCCCTCCTCCGGGGGAGGGAGCGATGCGAGCATCGTCCCCCGAAAGAACCGTTTACGTCAGCTCCAGGTCGCCATATCTCCAGGACCGTCTCCCGCTAGTCAGGTGACTGCGGGTTGAGCGGGCTAGGTTCAAGGCCAGTTTGTGAGATGAGCACATCGAGAAAGCACACTTTGACGACGGCACATCCCAGCAAGACTCGCCAGGGGTGTTTCTGGACCACCATGGTGGACATTGTCTGGCCAGGGGCCTGCGCTATGATTTGCATCCTGCGTAGCTCAACCCCGACTCAGAACTACCCACATGCAATGAGTGCTTTGACCTACCGCAGACTTGCCAGGGGCCAAGACTCATGCAGGGCAGAGGTGGTGTGCCCATAGCACTGCCACCCCACCCTAGGGGGTAGTGAGAGAGAAAAAACTTGTAGTGCAGATTATGACCCTCTTGGCGTTCCATATTAACGCCAAAAAAGGCCACAAACTGCCAAGTTTTTTCATGCACATCCGGGCTAAGCCAGGGGGCGGGGCAAGGCGAGTATGCGTCGCACGACACCCCCAGGGGCCCGGGAAAGCATGGTTGCAAAGTCTGAATCCGATTCGGCATGAGCACGCCACAACCGTGGGACGCTCAGCCTCATCTTCATGTTCAGAGTCCAACAATACTCTCAACACATGCAGAAGCTACCAGCCATGTTGGACAGTGAACGTGGCCGCCCAACTGGACGACACACGGCACCCTGGGCACCGACGTGGCCATGTTGTTTCTAAACATGATCCACCCATGTACATAGTCACAACATGTTTGCGATGCACTAGAGGAGTGGGGGGCCCACGGAGAATGACTCGGCGGGTATTGCCCCACTGTGATCCTCTGGTCACCCAGGCTTATTAACCAAAGTAGCACTTTTCTGATTCAGAAAAATAACTAGATCGGGGAATAAGTGAGGGGACTCCACCTCATTAAAGGCAGCCGAGTCTCGACCGTGCATCTAGAGCGTTGCCGTGGCAACGCGCGCTGTCAGCCAGCAATTCGACGGCGCGCTGAGCGCTCAAGCCCTTACGAGAAAGGCGAGCAAACAACACGCCGACGTGGACATATTTCCATAAGAAAATATGACCACCCACAAACACAGTCTCAGCACGCTAAGCAGACATGAGAGAAAATGATCGTGGCCATCAGAGAGGATAGGAAACGACCGCCTCCAGAAACGCACAGACAGAATGACATCTTGAAAAAGACGCAGTGTCTGTCTGTGAAGCTCTTTTAGAAGGGGAAACTTCAGCTCTTTTGTGTCGAGACACACAGGGAGCGTCACGACGTGTTTAGAAAAACACAGGAGGAACCAGACCAAATCGCAGACCAACCAGTGGAATTACAGCGGAACGCTGGGAAAACAGTAGATGTTTCCACCCGGCTCACTCCAACTCGCGACCTCGCTGCAGGCATCGTCACATCAACACAAGCGCCGAAACTTCTTCAGAGGCTTGAAGTTCTAACAGCCGCAGGACACCAGGTAGGCTCCGAAGCGAAAGACAGAGTGCGATTGCATCTGCCCCCCTTTTTATATCCACCTGTTAGGGGAGGTGCGCATTATGCAAATATCGCACGCCAATTCCATTGGCTTGTTTTAGTTCTCTCGAAGCTGATAGGGGCTCTCTAGTGATATCCCAATTCGTCGGTCACTACTGACGTACGTCGAACGTGACCGACTGAAAGGGAACTAACACCATGCTTCCTAATTATCTCTCCTAAGGGCAGCATGTACAGAGTGAAAAGCAACGGTCCTAGTACTGAGCCTTGTGGTACTCCATATTGAACTTGTGATCGATACGACATCTCTTCATTGACTACTACAGACTGATAACAGTTAGATAAGTAAGATTTGAACCATGCCAAAGCAATTCCACTAATGCCAATATAGTTTTCAAGTCTTTTTAGAAGAATGTTGTGATCGATAGTGCCAAAAGCAGCACTGAGATCTAATAACACTAATAGAGAAATACAGCCACGATTGGATGATAAGAGTAGATCGTTTGTAACTCTAACGAGAGCAGTCTCAGTACTATGGTATGGTCTAAATCCTGACTGGAAATCCTCACAGATTCCATTTCTTTCTAAAAAGGAGCACAGTTGTGTTGAAACTGCCTTTTCTAGTATCTTTGACAGAAAAAGTAGATTCGAGATTGGCCTGTAATTTACTAAATCTCTCGGATCTAGTTGAGGTTTTTTAATAAGAGGTTTAATAATAGCCTGCTTAAAAGTTTTTGGCACATATCCTAGTGTTAAGGATGAATGAATTATATCAAGAAGTGGACCTACGACCTCTGGAAGCATTTCTTTCAGTAGTTTAGTCGGCATTGGGTCAAACATACATGTTGTTGATTTTGATGATTTGATAAGTTTAGATAATTCTTCCTCTCCTATAGCGGCGAATGATTCTAGTTTTACCTCAGGGAGACTACAGTGCACTGTCTGAAGCGAAACTGTAGACGGTTGCATGTTTTAAATTTTCTCTCTAATATTGTCAATCTTGCAAGTAAAGAAGTTCATAAAGTCATTACTGCTGTGCTCTTTGGAAACGTCAGCAGTTGAATCTCTGTTTCAACTGCAAGTGTCCCGGCATGCTGTGGTATTCACAGATGCCTCTGCCACTGGCTGGGGTGCCACGTACAACGGGCATGCAGTGTCAGGGGTTTGGACGGGACCCCATCTGCATTGGCATATCAATTGCCTCGAGTTGCTTGCAGTACGCCTTGCTCTGAGCTGCCTCAAAGCGCAGCTACGGGGAAAGAATGTACTCCGTTGCGTACATCAACCGTCAAGGTGGTCTACGCTTCCGTCGCATGTCACAACTCGCCCGCCATCTCCTCCTGTGGAGTCGGAAGCATCTGAGGTCGCTTCGCCCCATTCATGTTCCCGGTGTGCTCAACCGTGTGGCTGACGAGCTATCACGAGCTGTGCTGCCAGGAGAGTGGCGACTCCACCCCCAGGTGGTCCAGCTGATCTGGAGAGAGTTCGGAGAGGCTCAGGTGGACCTGTTTGCCTCACCAGAAACCTCCCACTGCCAGTTGTTTTACTCCCTGTCCGAGGGAACACTCGGGACAGATGCACTGGCTCTCAGCTGGCCCCGGGGTCTGCGCAAATATGAGTTCCCCCCATTAAGCCTACTTGCACAGACACTGTGCAAAGTAAGGGAGGACGAGGAGCAGGTCCTGCTAGTTGCGCCCTATTGGCCCAATCGGACCTGGTTCCCAGAACTCTCACTCCTCGCGACAGCCCCTCCCTGGCCCATTCCTCTGAGGAAGAACCTGCTTTCTCAGAGATGGGGCACTCTTTGGCACCCACGTCCAGACCTCTGGAAACTCCATGTCTGGTCCCTGGACGGGACGCGGAGGTTCTAGGTGACTTACCCCCTGAGGTACTTAACACCATCACTTCGGCACGTGCACTGTCTACGAGACGTGCTTACGCCTCGAAGTGGAACCTGTTCGTCGAGTGGTGCTCTTCTCGCCGGGAAGACCCCAGAAGATGCTCGATCAGAGTCGTGCTTTCCTTCTTGCAGCAAGCGTTGGAGCGTAGGCTGTCCCCCTCCACCCTCAAAGTCCATACTGCTGCTATCTCCGCTTACTACGACCACAAAGATGGCAAATCTGTTGGTCAGTACGACCTGGTCATCAGGTTCCTTAGGGGGGTGAGATGGTTAACAATCTGAGATCTGAAACCGCGCCAGCCATTTTGCAGGGTTGTTTTTCACATTGCAGCAAAACAGACTTAAAATACTCATTAAAGTCATTTTTTGTCATAGAGACATAAGTAATATATCAATTGAAACTATAGAATATCTTCTTTTATTTGTATACACTCAGAGTAAAAACACAATGTTGTTCTTTTTGTAAAATAAAGAAAACTAACATGATGCGTGATTTCTCCTCTCCCTCTGAACGAAGTCCAATCTGATAGTTCTCAGAAAATGAACTGTAACTTAGTGAATACTAATCACAGAAAAATTAAACTTATGTCTAAAAAAACGATAAGATGTCAGGTTTTAAATCGTGTAAGTCAAATCGAAAACAAACCTTCTGTGTTTATGTAATATGTATGAAAAGAGAGCCATGTCAGAAGTCCGTGATTCAGCTCATTATCCGCTAATGCGGCCACGCCCACGGAAAAGTGTTTATCTGGATGTAAAAGTCATGGTTAGGGAGCTCTAGAAGACATGCAGTTAGTTCCTGTTTTCTTTTCTTCTATAGATACATTTTAGATGAGTTTTTGTTTCTTTAGCGCCCTCCGGCTGCAGTATGAATTGTAAACTCTATTCATGGAATAGCCTCTTCTTTTATATGAATTTGTGGACTAAAAATGCACAGAGAGCGCCCTCCGACTTCAAGGATGAATTAAAAACACCAGCACTCATAGTAATTACAATGAATATTAAATAAATATAACTCCTCTGTGTAGAAAATTGACATAAGCATATGAGAATCCAATATTTCTCCAAATGTGCATGCTTTTAAACTAAAAGCCTATATTCAGACTCTTTGCATCACAGAAATACATTATATTTTAAAGTATAATATAAAACCATTACTTTATATCGTAATAATATTTTTCTGTATGTTTCATATATCATGATGAGCTTGAGACATCACAGAAGGTTTTTTTTTTCATAGCCTACCTGACTGAAATGCCTCATAAATATGCAAGTCATTTCAGCTCATTACTATCCAATTCTTTTGTCTTCTCAGGTGAGAATGGCCCATTTTCAGTGGTGATTCACGCCTCCTCGCATACTGTGTTTCTTGGCAAAAAGTGTCTTACAAAAACTAAATCAATATATTGTTTTATATGAAGGAGTAGGCAGCATAATCTTTACATAATTTTGAAGCTTACTCTAGTTTACAACCTCCAATACCCTAAAGTATTGTAAACACAGATTTACTATACTTTTTTTGGCCTTATTTCAGTGACTTAAGTTTTTTGTTTTTTCAATAACCACGCATAAATGTTATTCCTTCAAAAACACAAACATGTACATACATGTTCCTCACATATTATTGTAGCCTAGTTTGTGCTGAATACAGTGTAATGACACTTTTTCCATTAATATGTTTATGAACAACTGAAAAAAGCACAAATGTCAGAGCATGTCAAAACTTCTCCAGGCCCCAAATCAGCCTCAGACTCCAGAGGGTTAAATCCTCCTTGTCCCCCCTCCATACCCCCTTGTGACCTCACTCTGGTGCTCAGAGCACTTCAGATTGCTCCCTTTGAGCCTTTGCTATCGGCAGACTTAAAGATTCTGTCTATGAAGACTTTGCTGCTGGTGGCATTGGCCTCCATCAAGAGGGTAGGGGACCTGCAGTCATTTTCATTCGACGAATCGTGCCTAGAGTTCTGGCTGGGTAACAGCCACGTGGTACTGAGACCCTGGCCTGGCTGTGTGCCCAAGGTTCCTACCACTCCCTTCAGGGACCAGGTAGTGAGCCTGCAAGCGCTGCCCTCGGAGGAGGCAGACCCAGCCCTGGCTTTGCTCTGTACAGTTCGCACCTTGCGACTGTACATAGACAGAACTCGAAGCTTCAGGACCTCAGACCAGCTCTTTGTCTGTTACGGAGGCCAGCAGGAGGGAAAGGCTGTCTCCAAGCAGAGGATGGCCAACTGTATAGTGGATGCCATCGCCCTGGCTTACCAAGCTCAGGGCGTGCCCTGCCCGCTCAGGTTGCATGCTCACTCCACGAGAGGTGTAGCATCCTCCTGGGCGTGGTGCCTCGTTAACAGACATTTGTAGAGCTCCGGGCTGGGCGACACCTAACACGTTCCTTAGATACTATAGCCTTCGTGTCGAGCCGGTCTCCTCCCATGTTCTCACCTCAGGTCAGAGGCACGGAGAGGCCCCGGCTTAGTGTCTGCTTGCTGCGCTACATGCGTGTTCTATTCTCCAGAGAGTTGACCCTGTTGAGTGTCTGGCGCCAGGCCTATATTCCGTTGTATCCTTGAGAACCGGATTTAGGCTGGGTTCCATATGTGTGACCCTACGGGGATCCCTTATGGGTTTTTTCCACGGTTGCTCCTAGACGAAGCCTGTGTCTTTCCCTCTGGGAGAACCCATCTCTCATCGAGTTGGAGTCACCCCAGTTTTTCCATATGTTGTACAACCTACAAGGCTAGTCCATATGTACTTCTCCATATAACTCCTTCGGGGAAGGATATGGCTTCCGCAGCGTTCCTTATCTGATGTAAGGCTACGCTTTCCCAGTGTTATCCAATAGTCTCACTGAGTGGGTTTGGGAACAACAGTGATCGACCCTCTCTGTGTGAGCCTGGTCCCACCATCCTTAGGCAAGGGGGTTCAGGTGGCTCACAACAGAGCGCTGGAAGAGGGCAGCTCCTGTGGCGCTTTGGTAGGGATTCCTATTCGTCGGTCTGTCCGACGTACGTCGAACATGACCGACTGAATGGGAACGTCTCGGTTACAAAGGTAACCCTCGTTCCCTGAAGGAAGGAGCGGAGACGTACGTCCCGTCGCCACAGGCGTTGTCCTGCTGATGCTGCCGCCTGCTGGGTTCGGCTCCGAAGCGAAAACCTGAAGATGCAACGCACCTGCTGCTCATTATATACCCGTGCTGCGAGGCAAGCAGCTGATGCATATGATTGCATGCCAATGTGCATTGACTCGTTTAGTTACACTCGAAGTAGATTGGCCTCTCTGGCGAGATTCCTATTCGTCGGTCTGTCCGACGTACGTCTCCGTTCCCTCCTTCAGGGAACTAGGGTTACCTTTGTAACCGAGACGTTACATAGTCCTTCAATGGTATGTAACTTTTTTTTTTTTTGTTACATTTTCTCTAAAGCAGTGACTTAAGACATCAGACAGTCATTTTCAGGTTTTGTTGTATAAATTAAATTTGACTCCATCATTCTCTGTCCCCATCAGAGCTCAGCTTGAGAATGAGAAGAAGAAACGAGAGCACGCAGAAAAGGAGAAGGAGAGAATAGAGCGAGAGAAGGATGAGTTAATCGAGAGACTGAGACAGATTGAGGAACAGACGATAAAGGCACAAAAAGGTACAAAAGTATCTGGACTTCACTCATAGTTGATCCCACCTTCTCTTTCCCTCTAATGACAGGAAGTAGAATACCTTACTTTTAGTGGATCTCAAATGGTTTTGCTTCAGGGCTCAAATTTTAAATGTGATGACTAACAAAGTACCAAAATTGTTTATCACACAATAATAAATATGTTTTTTGTTTGTTGTTTGGTTTTTTTTACAGTAAACTGCATAGCAATAGCAATAATTCTGCATTTTAAAAGTTCATAATCCCATTTATTTTCCTCTCCTATGCAATTATTTTTAACTTTTGTAGAAATGTGTTATATTCCAAGCTGAGAACATCTGTATTTCCGAACCTTATGCACACATGTCAGAGGCTAAATTACTTTCTCCACATTAGTGGAAGGTGATACTAACTAAACCTACATCTCTTGCCTCTCATAGGGTTGTCTTCTGAGGAAGGTAATTTTCTTAAACCAGAAAATACCACTTTTGTAGGCATTTTGTAGTACCATGCCAGTGTTTAAAGGTGCCCTAGAATCAAAAATTGAATTTATATTGGCATAGTTAAATAACAAGAGTTCAGTACATGGAAAAGACATACATTGAGTTTCAAACCCCATTGCTTCGTCCTTCTTATATAAATTTAATTTGTTTAAAAGACTTCCGGAAAACACACGGATCTCAACATAACACCGACTGTTACATAACAGTCGGGATCATTAATATGTATGACCCCAATATTTGCATATATGCCAGCCCATGTTCAAGGCATTAGACAAGGAAAGGCAGTATTCACGTCTGGATCTGTGCACAGACAAGGTAAGCCAGCAAGAACAACAGCGAAAAATGGCAGATGGAGCAATAATAACTGACATGATCCATGATAGTGTGGAATTACAAATTTAAGAATCCGTTTAAGATCTGCGGATCTTACATCCTGACCATTTGGCAGGACAAGCTCAAGATACAGCAGTGCTTTTGTCTCTATTATAATATTGTAAAGGTATAGGTGATACTGTCAGACTGATTGGATTAGCACCTATGCATTTGAATGACACAGTTATGCTGATTAGATCATGGCTGGGAAATGTAAGCAATGATCTGATTCCTGTACTGCATTTGCATCCTTTGTCTAGATTGTCCACACCTCTACTCTATGTATCCCTCCCCCTTGAATGTATATGAACTACCAAGTCACTGATTTAGTTAGACTTTGGATGACCACAGCGACGCACAGCGTGTTTCTCAATAAAGTGTAGGGTCTGCACAGTCTCAAGGATGAGCAGGTCCCACCATAAACTGTGTTTAAGCCTCAATTCACGGAACTTTGGTTTGTAAATCTTACATCGATTCCGGCCCGGCAGACACTAATGGATCACAAGACCTTCTTTTTATGACTATTTCGATAAGTCCCAAACCTCTCCTCTGTGACTTCAAAGGAGATGCGAACGCCACGGATCGGGTTTCGAAAGACAGGCCCGAATTCCAAACGGTCATAAAAAGAGAAAATACACGCACGCACCCACAGACACACACACACATACAAAGACTGTATACACAAATATTATACCTGCAAATATGAATGTACCTGCCATTGTAGTGCTCGCTGCATGTATGTGTTACTAGTGTAGAATCGTAGAATTGACTGTAGTAGGTTAGTTTTCATGTTAAACGATAGTAATAGAGTGTAAAGTGTATCTTCTTTATATGACGAGAGACACCTGTCGAGTTTGATCTCTCCGTAAAGCTGTGAATCCGAGCTATTCACTCATGTACGTTACATTTCTGCCAAATGCATCGTTCAATGTTTAATAATACTATGAAGGAAATGCACTGATTCAACATACCATAAATTTATTCGGGAGACAGGACAAAGGAATGTGGAAACCCGCCAAATCGCAACGCTAGCATTGGAGGACGTTATCAAGAAGGCGTTCTGGTCTGTTGTCTTTAAAACACCATGACACGCGTCTTTTGGTGGCACAAGTTTTCTGCACGAGTTCCTGCCGTCAAGACGGCCTCTCTTCTTTATTTTCCGGTCATATTATAACAGTTAAACCTTCGTTTGAAACTTCGCCGAAACAACCTCCGGAAGAAGAAGCAACTATCAAACCGAGCGCTCCGAAACTCCAAGCACCCTGACTAACCTATGCAAGTATAACGTTTTTACGATTTTAAATACTGAGTTTCCTTGCTGGCTCTTAAAGGTGAACTGTTGCAATTTGACCTGCTTTGATCATCTCTTTCGTTTCTGCCTTTCCCTCTACTTTGTATGTATTTGTATTTACTTGTGTCCATTTAGCCGTATAACCTGTGTATTACCCGTTTCGTATATTAAACTCATTATATCCATGCTTTTTGTTCACTTGCTCATTTTAGCAACAACCGAGTCACTTTAACGTTCTGATTCTAATATCCTTGCTCTATATTTGAAGGCTATGATAGAAAGTTAGTCTCCCGGCCCGAGAATAACATTTCTGTCGTGATAATCTGTGGATAATTTTCCGTTTCGGTGGACGAACTGATAGTTTTCCACATAATTATTCAACCAGAACTAATCATATATGTGATTGATTATATTTCGTTGTAGTTAATTCACCATATATGTTTAATTCCCCGTTGGGTCGATATATGAGCGTCATAAAGCTTTCTGAATTATGATATTCATATTTCATCCATAAATTGATTAATAACTGTACATCGCTACAAAAGAGTAACTTCTGCTTCAAGAGATCCCAAAGTCTCCTGGTCTATGCTTCTGAGATTTCCAACAGTTTTGGTGCCGTGACCCGGATAGAGCTTCTCACTTCAATCCAGATTGGAACTTCAAGCACAACAGAGATCTGATCCAAAAGAAGATCCAGGCTGAATTTTCCTGTACACCCAAGGGTTGGTGAGTGATACTCTATCCAAAAGAACCATTAAGACCAGTTGTTATCCTCTGCGCCGTCCGAGAAGAGTTAACAGACAGCTGTAGGGTTTGGTTAACTAAGTTATCCTCTAAAAATGTTCTTTTAGAGATGAAGTTTATCCTCTGTTTAGGCAGGGAAGTTTAGCATCACATGCTAATAATTAGGTATCCTCTGTTCAGGCAGGGAAGAATTAGTGTAAAGTGCTAATAATTTGTGTTGTCCTCTGTTTTATCAGGGAAGGTGGTGTGTTAACAGAATAGCCATCCTCTACTTTGCTAGAGAAGAAGGTTCATCCTCTGTTAATTCAGGGAAGGTTACAACTGCTAAAGTGTGTTAGCAAGTTGGTTCTACTCTGCTCACCAGAGAAGGTTGAATACATTACGATGTGTATTAACTAGGTTAACCTCTTCTCTGTCAGGGAAGTGTTGAAGTGTATTGTTGTACCAGAAAGACATTACACAATGTTGAGAAAGAACGCTAGACTTATTCCAACAACTGAGAAAGGCGGACTAGCTACTCCTTTATGGACAGATAGTGAGTTCAAATCAGTGTTAGGAAAACACATGGACTCAATAGTGACTGAGTCAGTCAGATTGGATTTGACAAAAAAATTTGGGATTCATCCAGAAAAAGTTTGGTCCATTGAAGAATGCAAAAAGGTACTTGGTGCTTGTATTCAGAAGAAAAATATGAAGGGCATTATCTGCTGCCACAAAGAATTTACTCTATCCATTGCACAAGAACAAATCCAACATATTGCTAAGTTAGAAGAGCAGAACAAACAGTTGCACACTAGAGTGTCTCGTCTCACTCAGAAGTTGGGCCTTAAAGCCTCAACCAAATGTGACTCAAAAGACCAACAGTCAGATGAAAGCTATCCTGACTTACAGTCTTTCTGTAGACTAGAGGGCAATAGCAATACTGGATTCATGGATAAAGATGTAAATGCAGTTGAAGTGTGTGGAGCGAGACAAAAGGCTCAGAGTAGGGCAAAAGGGGTTGACACAGTTCCATCTGTAACCCCCATACTGCAGTTACAAGCAGTCAGTACCTCTATAGGTCCTGAAGACATAGAAAGAATTGCTGAGAATTTGCCATCAGTGCATAGAAATTTTTCTGAGTTTAGGACAGAGTTGTCCAGAAAAATGAAGCTCTATGATATGTCCCTAGCTGAAGTCACACAGCTAATGTCACAAATCCTGAAAGAGTCAGAATTCAATGATTTTGAAAGTGCTGTAAATAATTCTGAGTTTCAGCATTCCAGCAAAGGTGAATTGAGAGAAGGAGTTCTGAGAGTGTTACAGAACCTTGTTGGACCAAAGGTAGACTGGTCAAAGATCACTAGTTGTGTACAGAAGAAGGATGAAACTGTAAGTGAGTACACTGAAAGATTTTGTCAGTCAGCGGCAGCATACAGTGGAATAGTTGACACTCCAGAGAAGGTGTTAGAGGATAATGGACCACTGGTCCGCATGTGGTTTGATGGGCTTTCATCAGAATACAGAAATGCATTGCCTTTCTTAGACCTCACATGGTCCAATGGAACCCTGCAAAACAACTTGGATAGGTTAGCTATTTGGGAAAGAGACTCAGATGTCAAGACTAGAGTAAAGATTGCAGCAGCATCCTTTAAGGTCAACACAGAGAATCGACAGAAACGTAAATCTCCTAAGAGAGAAGGCAGATGTCATTACTGTGGTAAACCTGGACATTGGATGAAAGAGTGTAGGAAAAACAAAAAGACATTAAAAGAAATGAACAGCTTTACTCAGCTCCTACTCAGTCTACTTGCTACACTGAAACTGCCCCTCCCCTCTTCTCCAAACTCTTGGAGCAGCAGCTTGCTGAAATGCTAACCATTTGGGCTGTGAGTGCTTAATTTCCCCAGTCATTTACAAGAAAGCTGAAAGACTCATTCTGAACAAAAGAAAGTTGACTATCACTTCCACCATTTGGGGACACAGGTTAAGTACACTCACAGCCTTAAATGTTATGCTACAGCACACTCCATTCACTTATCCATCCTCTATGGGTTATGATGTCTGCTATGACTGATGTTTCAATGGAAGATGGAGATGTAGCACAGTAAAGTTTGCAAACTAACTACAGGGAGAGAATAGGACACACAGACCAGTGAGGAGCCCAGGGAAGAACCGAAGTGCATAAGGCATCGGGGGCTAAACCCTGTGGTGAAGACTTCCTCATAGGTTTCCCCCTCTCTCAGTTTATCCCCACCTTACTGGTCTATAGGTGTCAAATTGATTAAGACTAGGTTAAGAAAAAGAAGAACAAAACCACTATACGATCACTAGAAGTTTATGATGATCAGAGTTAGACAGAAAAACTATACGATCATCAGAGGTTTAACGTACTAAAGTCTATGCATGAATACTGCTGGTCTGCTTTTTCTTTGTTTTCTTGTGTGCAGGTATGTGTATATGCCATGATGTCTCAAGCAGCACCTGGTGTAAAGCATCACCTCAGATATCCATGAACAACCTTCATGATGACTGAGTTATCTGAGCAACTCGGAGTTGCACAACGACAAAGAATCATCTTGGGACAAACATGGAAATGGACTCTACAGGGAACAGACTCCACAGCTATTCAGGCGCCATGGACTTTTAGGACTTCCACGCTTATGCTACATGGTTTTCTGTGTCATCATGTAGTTAATACAACATGTTACCACCCTGCGTTGTATATGCGTGTCAACAGTATACGCAAGTTAAAGAACAACACTTATGTAAATGTTGAATACGACACATAATAAGATGTATGTGCCTGTAGCTGTTACAAGTTGCATGACTGGAAGATGGAACTTATGTTAACGAACATATGTTATAGAAGGGATTTAAGAATGTTTAAATTTGTATTATGTGAGAGTTATTAGAACTCTCAAAGGGGGAACTGTGGAATTACAAATTTAAGAATCTGTTTAAGATCTGCGGATCTTACATCCTGACCATTTGGCAGGACAAGCTCAAGATACAACAGTGCTTTTGTCTCTATGATAATGTAAAGGTATAGGTGATACTGTCAGACTGATTGGATTAGCACCTATGCATTTGAATGACACAGTTATGCTGATTAGATCATGGGAAATGTAAGCAATGATCTGATTCCTGTACTGCATTTGCATCCTTTGTTTAGATTGTCCACACCTCTACTCTGTGTATCCCTCCCCCTTGAATGTATATGAACTACCAAGTCACTGATTTAGTTAGATTTTGGATGACCACAGCGACGCACAGCGTGTTTCTCAATAAAGAGTAACTTCTGCTTCAAGAGATCCCAAAGTCTCCTGGTCTATGCTTCTGAGATTTCCAACAATAGCATGATATTTTTAGTGATATTTTTAAATTGTCTTTCTAAATGTTTCATTAGCATGTTGCTAATGTACTGTTAGATGTGGTTAAAGTTACCATTGTTTCTTACTGTATTCACGGAGACAAGAGCCGTCGTTATTTTCATTTTTAAACATATGCAGTCCGTATAATGCATAAACACAACTTCATTCTTTATTAATCTCTCCAACAGTGTAGAATTAGCCGTTAGCCAAAGAGCATAGCCTCAAACTCATACAGAATCAAACGTAAACATCAAAATAAATACTTTACTCACATAATTTGAAGCATGCATACAGCATGCATGACGAACATCTTGTAAAGATCCATTTGAGGGTTATATTAGCTGTGTGAACTTTGTAAATGCACTGTAATATAGTCGAGAGCTCATGTGGCATGGAGCATGCCATTTAAAGGGGCGGCACTGCCAAAATCAGTGTATAGTTAATGATGCCCCAAAATAGGCAGTTAAAAAAATTAATTAAAACAAAATCTATGGGGTATTTTGAGCTGAAACTTCACAGACACATTGAGGAGACACCTTAGACTTATATTACAATCTTGTGAAAAAGCATTCTTGGGCACCTTTAAGATTTTTCATGTTGCCTATTGATGTTGTCCTCATAGATTTCCCGCTCAGTGTACTGATGTAGATTTATTCATCTCAAGATTATGATAATAATTTTGGAGAATAAAGAGAGGTGTGAAGATGAGGTGAAATAATGCTAATTTCTGCTACATTCTGATTAATCTATCCAAGTATGTGTTATACTCTATGGGGCGGTTTCCCAGACAGAGATTAAGCCTAGTCCCAGAATAAAATGGCCCTTTAAACCAGATTAACAGAAATCTGTACACTTTATTTAAACAATTTATTTTGATTTAACACCATTGTTTTTGTTTAAAATGTGATTGCATCATGTTAAATTAACTTGAAATGGTTACTAGAACTCACCTGATGGTTTTTATTTTGAAATAACATGTTTCAGTCAAGTAACCCAATCAAACAGGACTTTCACTTCCCATCATGCTTTGCACAGGGCTGAATTGGGAGAGTAAATGTTGAAAAAGTGTTATTTTATGCACTTTTCAGAAAGATGACTATATGGATGGACTTCTTACTGTTTAATATTCTATTATGTAAAAGTTTTTGTTATATTAATGTTTTTTGGAGATTACCTTTGTAGTGAAGTGTTGAGTTTGAGCTTGGGTTGAGGACCTGCTAACAAGAACTGCCTTCTTTTTATAATGAAGCAACCACTATGATAATGCTTTGGATCAAACCAGTATCATTTCTAGACTGCCAACACCGATTATCACGTGTAAATAGTTATGTTTAGTTTTTTGCTATGTAAAGACAGAACGAAAGCATTAATAATCATAGGATTATTTTTATATATATATATATATATATATATATATTTTTTTTTTTTTTTTTTTTTTCATCTTTTTAAATAGAATTCATTACAAACATATTTCCAGTCATTTCTTTTTTTTTTTCACAGCTGATGTTTTTTGTCTCTTGTTTTAGTAAAGATTTTTTTTTTTGTCTTTTTCTGCTGCCATTGTTTTCCTTGGATTTGCTTCTCAGTTCCATGCAATTTTAAGCTTTTCTTGGTTCATTCCATGTTTTACAGGCAACCTCTCTCATGCCAATTCAGGGGTGCGTTTCCCGAAAGCATCGTTGGTGAACCATGGTCGTAAGTCCCATTGAACTCTATTGGTAACGACGGAACTTGCGACCATAGTTCGCTTTGGGAAACGCACCCCAGATTAGCACAGTTGATTTTAAATTAATCTAGTTTATTTTAATTCAGGACTCCATAGTCCTGTACTTAATCTGTGTTTCAGAAAGCCATGTTTTAAACCATGATGAACTATTCTAGATTAAGGCCTATCCTGGCTTAATTTAAACCCTGTCCGGGAAACCGGCCCTATGTCTGTGTTTGTCTAGAGCTGGAGGAGCAAACACGCAGAGCTCTAGAGCATGAACAGGAGCGAAAGAAAGCAAAGGAGGAGGCAGAGAGGCTGGAGAAAGAGAAACAGGCGGCTGAGGAAGCCAAAGCAGTACTGACCAAACAGGCAGCTGACCAGATGAAGAACCAGGAACAACTGGTATGTATTTCTACTTGGGCATGGTTACATGAACAATTAAGAAAGGTTTGTGGGGATCTTTGAGCTGCAACAAGTAATTAATAAAATAGTTAATAAAAATAAATGTTTTTGTTTGTTTGTTAATTAACCTTATTATCAAAATAATTCTATAATACTATATTGTCAGTGGCCAACAAATGAACTGGCTTGGTTAGCTGCTTCAGGTGTGTTTGATTAGGGTTGGAGCTAAACTCTGAAGGACAGTGGGTCTCCAAGGAATCTAATCAAGATTGTAAAACGCACACACCAAGAGAGAGAGAGAAACTGAGAGACTGAGGGGAGGGGAAAAGTTTAATGTAAACAAATATATTGATCTGACATATAGTACATTAATTTAAAATTCATCTAGGTTTAATTACCAAACACACAATCTTAATTTAAATCAAACAATGATTTTACAAAATATGAAACACTTTCTGTTTCCCTTTTTTTGTCCTTAATTTTATCCCTCACCATGGCAACACTGTTCGAGATATCCTATATTTTCTCTGTCTTAGCATCATGTTGGAAAAAGTTTGGTGTGAATCGTATAAACTGCCAAGGAGTAGTCATTTAAAAATTCAGAACCTGATTTTTCAAAAAAATCCACATTCAAACCAAAATAGCTGACTTCCTGTTGGTCGGAGTGTAAATTAGAAATTAGGCTTCATGAGAACAATATGTGACCCGATCTGGCGAAATGAGTCGGAAGTCGCAATGTTCTATTTTAAGATATGGGCCGATAATGTGGAAAAAGCAATTGCTGCGTCCCAATTCGCCTACTTATACTACGTCCTAAAAGTATGTACTGTTTTTGTAAAGAAAAAGTACATACTTTTGAGTGTGTAGTAGAAGAGTATGCAAGTTTTGGGACATACTACCTCGTCATAACTGCGTCTTTAACGGACGTTCTGTTGCTTAGTTACTCAACCTGTAACTGTTTAAACTACCCTGTCAATCATCTTGTCACAGTTAAAATCCTCCACATTGAATTAAATTTATTTTCCTACCGTTTCGGAGAGAAATGTAGTCGCACGTTGATCTGCCAGTCATGGGTCTTTCATGCAGAGAACTCTCCTCATCTTTGCATTATGATGCATTTAAAAGTTAATGACCAAACACATCGTTATAAAAGTTCACAATGCTGTTGCAGATGAAATATAATGTGGATAACATTTAATAAATATCTTTTTGTCAGGTTAGACACTGCTTATTAATCATTCAAGCCCCTTTACCTTAACCGTTGTACATCGCACGTCCGTCATGTTTGTAGTTTTTAAACACTTTTTATTCGTATTTGTAGTTCTAATCGAATCCTCGTCCACAGCGCAATTTGTTATGGGCAATATTAGCCGTTAGAAGTGGATCTGCACTTCGAATTCTAACCGGAAAAAGTACACCATCCGGGTATCTTTGGAATACTCATTTCAACATACTATGATTTGGGACATACTAATTCTTTTTTCGAATACTATTTAGGACGCATAGTATGTGAATTGGGACGCAGCAAATGAAAAAAATCGTTTTTTTTTTTTTTTAAGCTAATTTCAAATAACAGGCTTTCAAAAATAATCTCCCAAAGTTTCGTAGTCCAGATAATTGAGTAAAGGTATTTAAATGGCTATTAAATTTGACATGGTTTTATTAAATTCGCTGGAAATGAACTTCTCAACTCATCTCATCACTTATGAGCATTTCCCGGTATCCCCTGAAAGTCATTATCTCTGCTCTACAAATATGGTGTTACACCAGGCCCGGCGTCAAGGGGGGGCTTGGGGGGGCTTAGCCCACCCTGCGATGATCTCAAGCCCCTCCTTTCCCAAGCCTGGCAGAAGAGAACGTAAAAACGTAATTAAATAAGTACAGTGTGACATAAAATGTGATTTGTAATTTCAATTAAAAACAAAAAACAAAACGCTACTCATTTTAAATTGAATCGAGTTTTAATCATACCATAACCACTAAAAAAATATCAGGCAAAAATATGACATGACTATAGGACTGAAGGGGCTCGCACACCGGACGCGAAGCTCAGCGCCGCGACACGTCTTTAAAATTCGAACGCATTGTTTTCAATGAGTGTTTTCTATCGTCGACATTCGGCGCATGTCCGCGGCGCCCAGCTACGACTCGCGTTCGGTGTGCGAGAGAAATCTGACCGGAGATTTGTCTCCTAGTAGTTACGACTCTACTGAGAAGTAAAGAGTAAGCGCCGCAGACTCCAGCTGTTCTAGCAGGTTGGTGTTATTTTATTTATTATTAGAATGCGTTTATAACGTTTATAACGTCATCTTATTTTAATCCTGACTTTTAAAAAAATGTTTGTGTAAAGTTTGAACCAGTTCTGATGGCATCGGCCCAGTGCAAAATCATAATACATTTTTATTCTTTGCGAATAGTGACATAATTAATACTAATCACTTTGTTTTATAGGCAAAATTAAATTATATCGATACCAAACGCCCACTGACACTCAAGCTATGTGATATAATTTAATTTTACACGTTGTATAAAACCGATCAAAAAGCTTAGAAATGTAAACACACTGACTTAAACGCTGATTTTTAACAATGGGAAGCCCCGTTTCGACTGACAGGCACGCGATCAGTCCAGGCATCCTCCTGTCAGACTAGCGCGCCTTATAAAATAAAACTCCCATTTGCGTGTCTCTCTTTAAAAGCCAATAAAAATTGAATCCATATAGGTAGCACAAAAATTCTTTTTGCATACAAAACCAAAGACTTTAAACTTTCATATCAAGCCTCCAACATGCTTCTGTTGCGTTATTTTCACCCTCTAATGAGTCTGAGAAATATGCGTTTACAACAAAAATAGCACAGCAGCTAACTGAATACAAGTATATATTTCACGTGCTCATAACTTCATGAAAAATGCACAGATCAGAAAAATCGCACATCAATATTTAAAGCAGATTCTCAAGATTAAAATGAATCCAAAATCAATATAATATATTGCGTTGATCACAAGATATTACTCACGGAATGATTTAACATACTTGGCTAAAAACATGTCTCTCATCTCTCCGGGATGCAGTGTGTATCCAATGTTCCCGGACCCATCCATGTTCGTTTTCCAACGTGGAATAACACAAAATAGATATAATTTTAAAGCTTAGAATCTCATCTTTTTAATGCATCTAACCATTTTGAAAAACTCCTAACGAGTGCTGAGATGCACCTCTAAACCGGAGTTTACCGCCCGTTGGCGCCACCTGGCTGCGGAAAAAATGAACAACAATTTTTCAAACTATTCTTTATAATATTACTACGAAATTTGAACCAGCTGCAGCTCACATATAGGAGAGCATTACCAAAAAAGAATTTTTTTAGCGATCTTATTGTGTTCCTGAGTTATTCCATGTAAAAAACTAAAAAGAAAAAATATTTTTTAAAAATTATATATTTTTTTTGTCTTTTATCAGCTGTTTCTCGGCAAGAAAATGTCCAAATTGTAATGTAATTTATATTTTCTTAAAATTTAAAATGTTTTGTATCAACTGATACCTACCTTTTGACTCTCCTTGCTAGAGTTTTGGAGTTATGAGTCTTTACTTTTGTACTCTAAAAAAGCCTTCAGGTCTTAAAGGGTTAATTCAAATAAATACTTTCAAATAATTTGAGCTTCAGCCTGGTTTAATAGCATTTATACATATATAAAAATGTCTTTGGTCAAATTAAGCTGTAAAATAAATAGTTTATCCCTTTAAATGCAATGGATTTTCAACAAAAAACGGGCAAAAAACTTTAAAAGCGATTTTCTCAGGTTTTCAATTTGAAAAAGAGGGCAGACAACCATAATTCAAATGGGTATATCTTTAAAACCAGCTTATTGTCTCATCTTTCCATTGATACCAAAATCTCAACGTTGAAATTTGGGTCACTGTGACTCATTTTGCTGGATCAGGTCACATATATGTACTGAGATTGGTGACTGTAGTTAAAACTAACCATGATTTCAGACTGCGTTCAAGGGGGCGCCGTAGAGCCCCCTGCCACACCCGTGTACCAGCTTTGGCCCAGCCTTAAGAGTTTTGACCATGTTAAGGGCCCCAAAAGCCACAAAAACCCTGATGAAAAATAAGAAATAAAGCTGCAAGCAGCGATGATGGGCCCAAGCCCTGGTGGAATCAGGGCAACTGTGCACATTGGGCAATATGCATTTAAACTGGGTAAACTAAAAATAATTATGTCAAGATATGAGACTCTTCCTGTTTCCCTTTTTGTCATTACTTTAATTGCTCGCCATAGCAACACCGTTTGAGGCATCCAGTATCCATTCACAATTTAGTATCTTCAGTGTTCTGTCATCATGTTGAAAAAGTTTGGTGTGAATCATGTAAATTTGCTAGGAGTAGTAGTTTAAAATTCAGAGCCTGATTTTTAAAAAAATCCACATTCAAACCAAAATAGCCAATGTCCTGTTGGTCAGAGTTAATGACTATAAATTAGAAATGTATCCGACTTGATGAGAACGATATATGTGCTGAGTTTGGTGACTGTAGGTAAAAGTAACCCCCCCCACCCCCCCCCACCCACACACACACACACACACACACACACACTTTTGTCAAAAGGTGGTGCTACATTTGGCCTGTCTCTGACGAAGTCTGAAGCAAATCGGGTATAAATAAGAGGGTGATCTCAAAGCATTTTGAAAGCGGCACACTTCCTGCTGCCAGTTGGTGGTGCTATAAATTTGTCTCACAATAGTCACATCCATGTGATCAGTCTCCTTCAATGAACATACAGCTGAAGTTTCATAAAAATCAGGCTATGTATGAAAAATGTATAACACACTTCCTATTTCCCTTTTCTCGACATAAATTCATTGCCTCACCACGGCCAAACTATTTGAGATATCGAAAATCCGTACTAATACATGCAGGTGTGTTTGATATAAGTTTTCAGACCCCATTCAAGGGGGCACTGTCGAGCCACCCTGCCACGCCCAGGTACCAGCCTCTGCAGCGTCCTAATGGCTGCAGATTCCAATATGTGTGCCAATTTTCAAGAGTTTTTGAGAATGATAAGGCCCCCTTAGGGGATCAATAGGGCCCTGCGCCACCAGTGACTTGGGCCCTAAATATAGCTGCAAGCAGTGATGATGGGCCCAAGCCCTGGTGACTTCAGAGCAACAGTGCATGGTGTGTACTAAGCATTTAAAGCACATAAATGTAAAAGAACTATATCAGAGTTGTTCGAATATGCAACATTTACTGCAGCAAGCTCGTGCCAATATGACTGTGAACTACAGTAGCCACATCCATGAGATCATTTAATCTTAAATGAATTTCATGTCATAGGATGTCATTTCACTTTGAAATTACTGCACAGTTATCCTTTGCAGCTCAAAATTTTGTAGGTCCAGTATTTATCTTAAGAGATATATATAATCACGTTATTGAAATAAGTTGCAAAAAAAATGTTGAGTTAATTATGGAAGTAAATTAATGCCAAATGTTTTTGAAATAAAAAGCTTGTTGAATTGCACTATTTGAAAAAAAATATGCATTACATTAGCTGTACTTGCATTTAGATGCACTGTATTTTTAAGGCTTGCATTTTTATGGGCTGAAATTCAACATGGTCGTATATTTAGGCTGTGAATATTTCAATTAAAAATATTTCACACACATTTTCATTATTAAAAATTCAATAATTCATATTCACCTTTTAGATTTCACTTCCAAAATATTCATTCTGTTTAAAAATACAACCTATAAAATTCGACTAGCAATTTTCAGTCCATTTTATTTCGCTTTACAAATTCGCTTCCACAAATTCAGTGGCTCAAATTCGGCAGAAAATTCAACATTTCACATCCGGGAACTGCAGGAAGAGCAGTAGAGTGCCGATGCATCATCTCTATCTGCTGTTAGTCTTCTTCACCAGCAGGTGTCGCTAGCGGCTGTTTAGGAAGACCAAAGCAACGCTAGTAAGTCATCATTCATTCATAAAAACGGATTTACAGAAATGGAGCAAGTGGTAAGTGAATGTGTGATGATTATCAGGGCCAGTATAAATGCAGAAAAGCTGATAAAGACACAAAAGCTGCATTTATGTTTAATTCAGTGTATTTACGCTTACTTTCCCTGTGTAGCTACAGCTTTCTCTCCAGTGAACAAGATAACGTTATTGCCCGATGCTGGTGTACAGATCAAACGTTAAATCTGAGATATACATATATTTCTCTCTGTTGATAAGTTTCCTTAAATTTATATCGCAGCGCGGTGTTGTAATAATAGGGTTTCCCTCATCCGTCATAGGATTCCCCTGCCATCAGGACATATAAAACTCTTAACACAGCTTAATGGACTCGTACAGTGATATAAAAGACCAAACTCGCACCTCATTTGTGATGTAGGTTAGACTATATAGGCTCCAAGAAAGCAGATACTGGCATTAAGTTGATTTGACGCTGAACGTTTGATTATAATATTCGCAAATTTAGGGACCGTCTCTAAAGTTACGACATTCTGTATTCACGTTTCTACCTTCAATAGCATTTAAAGAGAATGACTTAGTCACAAAACCAACTCTAAAGTGTTTATCTAGGTGTCAGGTATAATGCAAACCTTTTAGATTATTGATGTTTATTAAAATAAAAGGTAACACTTTATATTAAATAGTTGATATGAACGAACAATGAACTGCACTTCTACAGCACTTACTAATCTTTGTTAATGTTAATTCCAGCATTTACTAATACATTATTAAAATCAAGAGTTGTATTTGTCAACTTTAGTTAATGCATAGTGAAGTTACATGAACAATGAACTGCTGTATTTTTATTAACGTTAACAAAGATGGACAAATACAACAACAAATGTGTTGCTCATGGATAGTTCACATTAGTTAATACATTATGAACCTTACTGTAAAGTGTTTCCAAATAAACTGTCAAGTAATATGTAAAGATTGCTATGTATTTCACTACTGTATTGGATAATTAGAAGCTCAATAACATTTGATGAGAATGATTTACAATCACCAAAACTACCTGTGAAGTGTTCATCTATAGGTGCCAGGTCGAAGAGTGATGCACCCTTCTCAAATTCAAATTCAAATTCAAAATTGCTTTATTGGCATGACTGTAAATAATACAATATTGCCAAAGCATACATATAACAATAATAAAAACATCTGTATAATAGAAGAAAATATAAAATATTATAATGCTATCAAATATTACAACATAACTTAAACTTAAATTAACAGTGTAACACAATAGAACATGTCTGAACATTTGTTACCACAGTGGTTAAACAAATATACACACACACATGTACGGAGGGTCACTGTGGTGGACGGTAGGGAAACACTCTGAGGTCAGACACACACATTACACACACTCACCTGCTGTCTCTCAGGCTGTGGCACATCCACACGCATCTCGCAGCCAGTGCTGCTGTCGGTCCCTCTCCTAATATTAACTTTATTTGTTCTACTTCACTCATGGCAGTAAAGTTCTTTATTACGTTACTGAATTTGGTGAAGTGGAGATCTCAAATGGATATGTATTTTTGACAGTGAAGGAGGAAGTGCGTCTCTGTCTCGATCTCTCCTGTCCTGCAGTGAACACACACCCTTTGCTCTCTGGGTAACCAGCTCTTTCTGTGTCTGCCGGTCTCGATGGCTAGACTGTGCTCACTGAGCCTGTACTTGGTCAGGATCCGTCTCTGCTTTGTGTCTTTGACACTTTGGAGATATTCTTCTAATTCATAATTTGATTTCAGTGTTCGATAGAATTGTAATTTACTTTGTGTTTTAGTTTTCTCATCCCAATGTTCCAGATATGTATTTTTAGATTGTTTGAAGATTTGGTTTATTTTGATGTTTGGAGAAGCAGTGCTGGTCTGAGACTGGTTAGTGTTAGTAGAGTTAGTCAGGTTAGTAAGTCTCAGAACCAGCTGACTGAGGTGACTCTTTTCGGGGTTCAGTTCTTGGGTTTGTAATGCTTTAAAATGTAGCGATTCTGTGGGACTTGATTTTAGATGCATCCAGAATTTGAGGGATCTTTTTTGCATATTAATAATCAATGGGAATCGGCCTAATTCTGCCCTACATGCATTATTGGGTGTTCTTCTTTGTAATTTTAGGATCATTTTACAGAATTCTGTGTGTAGGGCTTCTGTTGGATGTCTGTCCCATCTAGTGTAGCTCTGATCACTGAGTGGACCCCAAACCTCACTTCCATACAGCGCAATGGGCTGAATGACACTATCAAAGATTTTACACCAGATTGGAATTGGTAAATCAATGTTTTGGAATCTTTTCTTGATGGCGTATAGAGCTCTTCGAGCTTTATCTTTGAGAGCATTCACTGCCATACTGAAACTCCCCGATGCAGTGACGATCAGACCGAGGTAAGTGTACTGCATTGTGTGTTCTAGGGCGGTGCTGCCTAGACTGAACTGGTATCTGTGTTCCTGACATCTGGGCTTTTTCTGGAAGACCATAACGTTGGTCTTCTTGAGGTTTACTGCCAGGGCCCAGTTCTGGCAGTAGTTCTCCAGCAGGTCCAGGTGCTGCTGTAGTCCCTGTGCAGTGGGTGACAGCAGCACCAGATCATCTGCATACAGCAAGAGCTTGATGTTCTTGTCTTGTAGAGTGAGTCCGGGAGCTGTAGACCGTTCCAGCTGCACCGCTAGTTCATTAATGTAATGTTCATTCTCTCTCTCTCTCTCTCTCTCACACACACACACACACACACCTATACTGGTACGGGTGGTTTATAAGGACTTTTTTTCCAAATAAGTTCCATTGTGGTTTATGGGGACCCACCTTTCCCATTGTCATAGAAATTAATAAGAAACATTAAACTGCTCCTTATGGCATGGGGTAAAACGCTGACTGCTCAGAATTTAATTCTAGTGAAGCAGTTTGGAAATATGAAGACCTGACATTCTACAGCACTGTGAGGACGGGGCGGGAGTGGGCGTGTCCTGATTTAATTATGACTTATGAGGACTACCCTGGTTTATCTGGACAGTCACCTACAGTGCATCATTAAACATGAGCATCATACTTGTTTAACTTTACCCTTGAGTGTACCACATCACTTAAGTACGTTTCAATACCAGTAAACAGAAAAACAAAATAAGAAAACAAAACAAAGCAAGAAATTATCAGCAATTGCTTAACCTGGCTTAATCTTATTAAATATTTTAAAAAATAACCCTGAGTTTGTAATGTGAGCTTTAACAGGTGTGATGTGAGGGAAGAGCAAAGAGAGAAGAGGGGAAGTGAAATATGAAAGTAAATTAACTATAAAAATTAAGAAATAAAAAAAAGGATAGTTTACTAGTTAACCATCACTGACTAGAGCAGTCACTTCCCAGTGAGAGCACACATTTATGCATACATTTTTTTTCAAAAATGTAGATTAAATATGTTACTGAACAGTTTGAGATGATGGTTTTATTGTAAGATACATAAGTAGTTTTCATAATTGAACCTTGAATGTCAATGTCTTAATTTATTCATTAGATTTTAAGTAGTTTTGTATAAAAATTGTTTTGAATAAAGCAGAATATAGGCATTTGATGGTGTTTCATGTTATTGTGAAAAGAGAGTTATAATTGTTAAAGAATTTATTAGTATCTAAATGAAAATTGTTGACCAATTGGGTTTAACTGGACATTGTTTACATACACACACACACACAACCATAACTAACCCTTCATTATGAGGACAGTTTGGGTTAAACTGGACATCACTCACAAACACACACAACCATAACTAACCCTTCATTATGAGGACAATCTGGGTTTAACTGGACATTGTTTACATACACACACAACCATAACTAACCCTTCATTATGAGGACAGTTTGGGTTTAACTGGACTTCACACACAAACACACACAACCATAACTAACCCTTCATTATGAGGACAATCTGGGTTTAACTGGACTTCACACACACAAACACACACACACACACAACCATAACTAACCCTTCATTATGAGGACAGTTTGGGTTTAACTGGACTTCACACACAAACACACACAACCATAACTAACCCTTCATTATGAGGACAATCTGGGTTACCTGGACATCACTCCATTTACTCCATACATAGCAGGAGTACTAGTATTAGTTAACCATACTAAATCAAATCAGCTCTTCTACATTGAAGAGTGAATTCACAAATTATTGTGCATCTTTTTGCTGCCACTGAACCTGCAAAATTAATATGCATACCTAAGGAAATAGTGCTACAATGTGCTGTTGCTACAGTATGTCAGCCAACAAGCATACATGTGGTGCAATACACAGGTTAAATTAACCTGGTTGAAGAAAATTTAGTGATCAAAGATCAGCAAGTTTTACACTTCAGACTTAAGACTAGTTAAAGGTCAATAAGATGAAGCAATAAAACTCAAAAGAAACTGAAAAGGCAATTAATAAAAATTAACAAATGGTAAAAAAGGCTCAACAACTAAGATATAAAATAAGTATGTTTATGGGACCAAAGTGCAACAGGGTATGGGCCACAAAATTCACTCAGCAACACAGTGCCAGTGGAAAAAACAAATTATACTGCCTTCCAATAAAAATGCAATAATTTGTACATTTCTATAAAAACAATGTTTTAACAAAAGTAAATAAAAGGATGTCTTCAGCACAAAATATAGACCTGATTCAGACTCTTCTGCTTATAAATTCAGTGGTCCAACAACATTTTAGACAATTTTGCAGAACAAAAGCCACACACATTAATGTAAGGCCAAAATGATCTCTCTAGGAACTCTCTAAGAACTTTTTTTCAACATCATACCTCGGTTCCTCACGAAGCCCCTTATATTTTGGACTGTTCTTTCTCTCAGAGCAGGGTCCTCTGCAGTCTTGCACTGCTCACAATCGGTTTTTGTTGCAAGGTGTCCCTTTGAAATATGGAATAATGTTTCATGACAGCATTCACTTCATTTGGGCTCCATGGCCTTTTCAGTGTTCCTCGATTTGGTCTCTGCAAAACAAATAAAAATATACATATATACATATACAGTATGTAAATACAGTCAAACCAAAAATTATTCAGACTCTAGATATTCGGTTGTTAAGTCTGACGTCACACAGCAGCGCTTCCGGGTCCTAACGCTCTATTTCATACCATAAGAAAACAACAAATGGTGCTAATATACACACACGATGTGGTGTAATACTAAAAAAAATATATAATCATAACCTTTATCTCCGTACCAAAATTCTAGATGGCCAGACAATGATTCATCTTTTATAAATATTTAAAATATTAATGTCTGTGATGCTGTGAGCACGGAGACTGTTGTGTAGACTGTAAGTATTTAAAATGTTTTAACTTTTTAAAATGATTGATGTTTAATATGAATAAATAGCGCTCAAAAACGGCCGCCGATGGCATTCTCAAGTGAAACGAGTCAAGGATTGGACCCGGAAACGGCGTTCCTTACGTCACGACTTAACAAGCGGATAACTTTTGATATATTTTTACTAGTGGGTGCAGGACACTATAGTTCATTTATGTAAATGAAGTAAACTGTGACATATTATACCAAAATATTATTCATACAGTGGACTACCAGTAAAATTGATAAAAATTTGGAACCAAAAATTATTCAGACACTTTGACCTGACCATGTTTTGCTTAAGTGTTATTAGGGCTTGACGATTACGGCCTAAAATCAAAACCTTCATTAATTGAACATTTTACCTCGATTACGATTAATGAATGATTATTTTGTTTCTGGGGTTTTTTTCCCCCTCATAGTTCACTGACAAGGTTTGTACTGTAAATATGATTATACATTTGTACATTTCTTACAGATTTCTGCTCGTTGTAAATCATAAAGATAAATTAGCACAGTACCAGTATACGTGTGATTAATTGTACTGTCTCTATTAATTGTGAAGTTGTAGGTTGTAAATAGTTCCTTCAAAAGTAGAAAAATATATGCTATAATAAGTTTTGAATTTCTAAGCTACTTTTGTGATAAATCACAGGACAGCGCTGACAACTAGTTTCTGCGTTCCTCTCTGTGCGCTATCTTCACAGCTACTGTTTGTATGAATGTTCGTGCCACAATGCAGCTGCGTGAGCATGTTAGCTTGATATAATACACATCCGATCATCTAATCGCTTAAATGTCCAAACCATAAAACAACTACAACTGACAAAGTTTAGTGAAGATGCAAGGCTCACCACTCGCATAATAATTTGGAACGCAGTGTAGCGATGGCGCGCAAGTGACATATCAGTAAGATTTCAGTACAATAAACATTCAGATTTTAGTTTTTCTAAGAAAATGTTTGTTTGTTTATTTATCCATGTCTTTTTAGATAACTGGTATCAATCTCAGACAAAATAATTTGCCAGATCTATGAAAACCCTACTTAGAGGTTGTAAGTCACAGTTCTCATGCAATATGGGAGGAAGAAAGATCTTTCTGAAGATGAAAAGCATGAAATGGTCCAATGTTGTGCAAAAGGCATGAAAACATTGGACCACTGGACCATTTCATGCTTTTCTTCTTCAGAAAGATCTTTCTTCCTCCCATATTGCATGAGAACTGTGACTTGCTTAATAATGTGGAACAACCTCTAAGTAGGGTTTCCATAGATCTGGCAAATTATTTTGTCTGACATTGATACCAGTTATCTAAAAAGATATGGATAAATAAACAAACAAACATTTTCTTAGAAAAACTAAAATCTGAATGTTTATTCTGCTGAAATCTAACTGATATGTCACTTGCATAATGATTTGGAACGCGGTGTATGTGTTGAACCGGTGTTCACCTCCGTGTTTTGCTTTTATGCCACTGACTGGACGGGGCAGAGTCACATGGCTACACACGCGGTAGTGTGTTTTTAAGGGGAAGTATTAACAGGATTAAAAAAAACGAAATAACCGACATGGGAAAATTACGTCGGTTAGAGGTTCTGAATTTCAGTTTTGATTACTTTTCGATTAATCATCCAGCCCTACATGACAGCATTAATTAAAGTTTCTTATGGGTCAAGATCAAGTTTTCTGTTTCAAGCCACTCCCATAATATGTCACCAATCAAAATAATGCACGGCTCAGATTAACTGTACAGCATGTGTGTAAGACTCCAATAAAAGTAATTATTATCACAAATAAATCTCAATGAGAAAAACTGGTTGTGTCAATAGTATTATAGACTACACAATATTATTATATTATTTTCAAATAAGTTATTAATTTAGTTCCTGGTTCAGTTCAGAACTCTTTAAATAAAATAGCATTGGATGGAACAGATTTTAAGTATCTGTGCCGCTTAAAAAGATGCAATCTAATCCTGTTTACAAGACATAAGCCTGCTCCCGAGCAGGCTTATGCTTACGGACCTGTTGCTATGACAGCAACTCCAGAATAAGTGTCGAAGAACCGAACAATCCAAGATTGTGCCAAATCGTCATCGATCAAATCCAGCTAATTGAGTTAGCACCATAAAGTATAGGCAAACAAACAAATAAATAAAAAATATATAGTTATTTACCAGTATCCTTTTTTAATCAAGCTGTTTTTGAAACGATAATAGAGGAGGACTGTCCTTACATTTCAGGACAGAGTCATGCCCATCCCCCAATACACAAGTGTGTCAGTGTCAAAGAGAAGTGACACTGTCTTTACAGGTCATCTGAAATCAGAGCAATTGTATGCTGTTTTGTATGCTGTTAGAAAGTGTGCATATTGTGTCTTAACCTTATCCACACTAAAATAAAGCTGACACATACCCAAAGAATGCAAAACGCATTGTTTTGATTCAGAAGGCTTTTATTAACAGTCCGGATCGGTGTGGAGCATATATTAATGATGGATGGATGTGGATGAAAGCACTTTGTTCAGTTCATAGTCACTGAACCCTATCACTGCCATTATAAAGCTAGGATGTGTCAGGGTAGTTATTAATATTTCTGCTATTATGTTCATCAGAAAGTCATATACACCTAGGATGGCTTGAGGGTAAGTAAAGCTTGGGGTAATTTTAATTTCAAAGTGACGTAATCCTTGAACATTGTCAAAGAGAAGTAAACAATTAAGGAACATACGATCACTTACTTTCTCACTCACTGATGAGGAAGGATTCACACTGCATTCAGTCACAGTCACTGATGTCTCGTCACACAATTCCTGTAATTGTGAGAAAGACAGGTACAAAACTGAGGCAAGGATGTTTGCCAGATAGTATCAACCAAAGTCTAAGTATCTACTGTCACTTTAATGGCTGTCGTGCACAAAGCAGACGTAAAACATGTATACATGAGGATCTTGTCTATACAGTAATACAATTTACATTATAAAGGTCAATGTCTGACACATACCCAAAGCAACATATCTTTTCATCAAACCCTAACCCTAACACGACGGTCCCCATAGAGGAGGACTGTCCTTACATTTCAGGTCAGAGTCATGCCCATCCCCCAATACACAAGTGATGAAAATGAGTAAACAGAGAAAGGCACATTTTACTCAAAGTTGAGACGTCACAACAACGTCTTTAAGACAACGGTCCACATAAAACAGCCTAGTATGATGCCCAACTGTCCTCCACTTAACACTGTCAGTGTCAAAGAGAAGTAAACAATTAAGGAACATACGATCACTTACTTTCTCACTCACTGATGAGGAAGGATTCACACTGCATTCAGTCACAGTCACTGATGGCTCGTCACACAATTCCTGTAATTGTGAGAAAGACAGGTACAAAACTGAGGCAAGGATGTTTGCCAGATAGTATTAACCAAAGTCTAAGTATCTACTGTCAATTTAATGGCTGTCGTGCACAAAGCAGACGTAAAACATGTATACATGAGGATCCTGTCTATACAGTAATACAATTTATATTATAAAGGTCAATGTACCATTTCATCTCCAGTCAAAGCTGAATCTCCTTTCTTCGCAACGGTCTTTGACTTGTCTTTACAGGTCATCTGAAATCAGAGCAATTGTATACCATTATCATAAAATGTTTCAATTCTGATGCATAACATTTAACAAATGAATATGAATGTAGATGTTATTCGTTGTTTTCTTCCAAAAAAAGTCCCTTAAAAGGCAAATTTTATACAAGAAAATCTCTCCAAACGCAAAACACTCACCGCTAACTCAGGACAGGGTGAATTTTAGCAACTAAAAAGGGCCTGTTCACACCAAGGACAATAACTATAAAGTTATAGTTAAAAAAAATCTTTCAATATTTAAGAGTAGCAGCATCTTCATAAGAGCTTAAACAATAACGGTACAGTGAAACAATATTGTTAGAATCACTTTCAAAAAGATATCCAGATTAAACGCTAAAAACATTGACAGCCAATCAGAATTAATTCTGCTATACCAAGCTTGAGTATTTAAGCAGCAGACAAGCATGTGCTTACAGTAAACAGAAAGATACCTTCTGCTGGTGTGGATGCTAATGTAGTTATCATTGTTGGTGTAAACGGACCTTAACTGTTTACTTCTTTTTGACTGAAAGACACTGCAGTTGTTGCTGTATTGAAAGCATGTCCTGACTGAAAAGTGTGCATATTGGGTTTAAACCTTATCCACAATAAAATAAAGCTGACACATATCCAAAGCAACATATCTTTTCATCAAACCCTAACCCTAACCCTAACACAACGGTCCCCATAGGGGAGGACTGTCCTTACATTTCAGTTCAGAGTCATGCCCATCCCCCAATACACAAGTGATGAAAATGAGTAAATAGAGAAAATCACATTTTACTCAAAGTTGAGACATCACAACAACGTCTTTAAGACAACGGTCCACATAAAACAGCCTAGTATGATGCCCAACTGTCCTCCACTTAACACTGTCAGTGTCAAAGAGAAGTAAACAATTAAGGAACATACGATCACTTACTTTCTCACTCACTGATGAGGAAGGATTCACACGGCATTCAGTCACAGTCACTGATGTCTCGTCACACAATTCCTGTAATTGTGAGAAAGACAGGTACAAAACTGAGGCAAGGATGTTTGCCAGATAGTATTAACCAAAGTCTAAGTATCTACTGTCACTTTAATGGCTGTCGTGCACAAAGCAGACGTAAAACATGTATACATGAGGATCTTGTCTATAAAGTAATACAATTTACATTATAAAGGTCAATGTCTGAAACATACCCAAAGCAACATATCTTTTCATCAAACCCTAACCCTAACACGACGGTCCCCATAGAGGAGGACTGTCCTTACATTTCAGGTCAGAGTCATGCCCATCCCCCAATACACAAGTGATGAAAATGAGTAAACAGAGAAAGGCACATTTTACTCAAAGTTGAGACGTCACAACAACGTCTTTAAGACAACGGTCCACATAAAACAGCCTAGTATGATGCCCAACTGTCCTACACTTAAAGATTAGATTAACTTTGAAATGAAAATTAGCCAAACCTTTACTCACCCTCAAGCCATCCTAGGTGTACACTGTAATCCCTGAAGTTGATTTAACCCAAACTAATTAAATAAACTAAACATAAACTTTTTAATTTTCTCTTCATTACACAATTGTTTTGGGTTTTGTGCACGATTTGCATGTATTCTCTCATTCTACTGGAATGTTTTAGTTCAATCAACTTAACTGTGCTAATTCAAGTCTGTTGTCAATGGCAACGAACAGGAATGCAACACAAGGAAGAATTTCATTGGGCAGTTTGAAATGACGCCAAGCTGGAATGTAGCGTGTGTTTCTGTCAACGTTTGCTGGTAAGTTGAAGAACTTTTAGTTTTTACTCTGAAACAAGCTCTTATTAATTCGTTTCAGAATGTAAATGAGATACATATCAATATTGATCTCAAGGGACAGCAGTTAGCTAGTTTGGCTGCATTAACTTACATGCTAGTTAAGTCTTCCGCCACGGTCTCTTCACAGATCGCATTATTTGTAACTTAATCAGTGGAAATCATCGCTTGCCATTATGGTAAAGTTAAGATTATAGTGAATGCACGAATGTGTTATATCAAGTGTTCATCTCTTTTTAATAATTAATGCATTCTTGTTATTTGTCGATATTTGTAAGCACAATGTTCGTATTAAACGTGAATGACACTGCACTGATGATGTCAGCCTGCTCTTGGCAGGTCAAGCACCAACAGGCAAAACACCACAGCTGCGTTTTGCAAAAGTATCGTGAATCCAAAATCATGATCGTATACAAAGCTAAGTTATCTACAAAATAAATGCAACATTGTGCTCACCTGTGTGCTGTTAGCCAAGCTAGCTATCTGTGTTTAAGTTTCAGTAGGATTTCATCCTGTGATATGCTTTTTTGTGTTAAATATAGTTTACATTGTCTGCTGGTAAAAATTAATGAAATAATGTGGATTTTTTGTCACTCAGCAGATTCCAAGCAGATCCAATCAAAGCTAAGATGCTTCAGTCTTGACCAGCTCTGTCAGGTAAAGTGAAATGCCTATGTTCATATTTTGTGTGTTTATTCATACACATGAAAAATAGATATTCAAATTCGACATTTGTTCAGTTTTGACAATTTCCTTACATTAACAAACTTTGTTCTTCTGCTTTAGGTGTACCAGCAGGCTGGTTGGGAAGAAGAGAGTGATTTGAGAGATTTTGTGCAAAAGACAAATGTGTGTAAATTAAGCTGAAGTGTCAGCATCATTTTGAAATTATGCATGTGAATATTCTGAGTAATCTCTTTATTCATGTTTAGGCTTCTGATGATGAGGACAGCATACAGCCTAGAAAGTGAAGATATGACACAGCATCCACTGCCCTTCTACCTCCATCCATCTACTGTCGGAATCATCTTGGAGCAGAATTTTGTGATGGTTTCTTGTTATTCTCTAGAAACTGAATTTAAATAAATTGTGGATTCAAATAAATCACTGTTTGGTGTATTCTTTGTTCTTGTTTATAGTGGAGTTAACTTAAAAAGTAAGAATTCTTCAAAATAACTGAAATTAAAAAGCTATATTAAAATTAAAGTCTTAAAATGAATGCAATAAAATGTGTGCAATTTAATATTTTAAGTGACCTAAATCAATAAATTTGAGCTATTTTAACAGATATTAGTTAAATGAACTAAAACTTTTTATTGCAATACTATTGTAATGTTAAGTACATTGGGTCTCATTCATGAAACACGAGCAGAACAAATTTTTGTGTAAATCGTGTGTAAAGTGGTTCTGGCGTAAATTTTCGGATTCATTAAAATGTTCGTATTTTCCAAATGTTAGTTGGTACGAAAGAAATCTACACCTGCTCCCAGTCACGCGTAAATAGTGCGTTTAACATCTGAATGTTTTGCTCATTAATAAGGCTGCATTTTAATTCACCTTAATAAAAGTACATATTTACATATCATTCTTAAAAAAAATATATCTAGTAATTACATACATTTTTTCTTTTTACTTTTTTGTGAGAGCCAATAATAGCATCTGCAAACGGAGCACTTTAATCAAATAATTAATTGATTTCAATAAGGCTAGGCAAACTAATGGCCCCTTAATTGTTATGGAAATTGTTTCCTATAAAATGGCCAAAATCCTTAATTTGGTGTCATAATATGATGCCCGTCAGTCGGATTTAATGGGCGGGATTTATGGTAATTGAGAATGAGCGTGCACGCGCGTCCCATTTATGACTGAATGGAATTCATTAACTCACACACACATTTCACTATCACTTCTGACGTTTACGAAGTATTTGTGAATCAGGAGAAGAGTTTTCGGGAAGGTCTCTTTACGCGCAAATCACTCACATATTTACTCGTATATTTACGAATGTTTCATGAATGAAACCCATTAAACGTAAAATGTCTTGTTTGTTCAACAAGAGAAAATCAATTTTTTAGGGCAACGAGTTTCCATAAATTTTTTAGGTTCAATCAACTTGTACGGGCTTCCAGTGTATATGGCTTTCTTGTTTCTGACAAAGACAATCAGAAACAAGAGAAATATTACTAAATATCCTGACACATCTGAGCTTTATAATGGCAGTGATAGGGTTCAATGAGTATGAACTGAACAAAGTGCTTCCATCCACATCCATCCATCATAAACCTGTACTCCACATGGCTCCAGAGTGTTATTAAAGGCCTTCTAAAGCGAAGTGATGCATTTGTGTAAAAAGACACCCATATTTAAACAAGTTATAAAGTCGAATATCGAGCTTCCGCCAGACCGCCTTCCGTATTCAACGTACGCAGAAAGTGTAATTGACGCAATGCCAGTTTACACTTTCTTCATAACTTGTACATGGAAGGTGGTCTAGCGGAAGTTCGATATTTGACTTCATAACTTGTTAAATATGGATATTTATTTTATGCAAAACGCATTGTTTTGATTCAGAAGGCTTTTATTAACACTCCGGATCGGTGTGGAGCATATATTAATGATGGATGGATGTGGATGAAAGCACTTTGTTCAGTTCATAGTCACTGAACCCTATCACTGCCATTATAAAGCTTGGATGTGTCAGGGTATTTATTAATATTTCTGCTATTATGTTCATCAGAAAGTCATATACACCTAGGATGTCTTGAGGGTGAGTAAAGCTTGGGGTAATTTTAATTTCAAAGTGACGTAATCCTTGAACATTGTCAAAGAGAAGTAAACAATTAAGGAACATACGATCACTTACTTTCTCACTCACTGATGAGGAAGGATTCACACTGCATTCAGTCACAGTCACTGATGTCTCGTCACACAATTCCTGTAATTGTGAGAAAGACAGGTACAAAACTGAGGCAAGGATGTTTGCCAGATTGGCACTACAACCAATACTAGTATCAACCAAAGTCTAAGTGTCTACTGTCACTTTAATGGCTGTCGTGCATAAAGCAGACGTAAAACATGTATACATGAGGATCTTGTCTATACAGTAATACAATTTACATTATAAAGGTCAATGTCTGACACATACCCAAAGCAACATATCTTTTCATCAAACCCTAACCCTAACACGACGGTCCCCATAGAGGAGGACTGTCCTTACATTTCAGGTCAGAGTCATGCCCATCCCCCAATACACAAGTGATGAAAATGAGTAAACAGAGAAAGGCACATTTTACTCAAAGTTGAGACGTCACAACAACGTCTTTAATACAACGGTCCACATAAAACAGCCTAGTATGATGCCCAACTGTCCTCCACTTAACACTGTCAGTGTCAAAGAGAAGTAAACAATTAAGGAACATACGATCACTTACTTTCTCACTCACTGATGAGGAAGGATTCACACGGCATTCAGTCACAGTCACTGATGGCTCGTCACACAATTCCTGTAATTGTGAGAAAGACAGGTACAAAACTGAGGCAAGGATGTTTGCCAGATAGTATTAACCAAAGTCTAAGTATCTACTGTCACTTTAATGGCTGTCGTGCACAAAACAGCCATGCAGAATCTTTTTTTTTTTAACAAATTCATGAAATGCAGAACAGAGTGAAACATGGTTGACTTTCAAATAAATAAAGTCTTCAAGAAACTCACCCTTAAACGCCAAGGCCACGAGGAATCCCCATAGTTGTATGTGACCTCCTCATCTGGAAAGATATCTCTTATACTAAATAGGCACAGGTGTGGTCTTCCGTCAACAATTATTGTCTTGACTTTGCAATTTGGATTTCTGTGATCATCATTCAGCAGTCGCCCAAGTGAACAGTCCACTTTAGTAGCATCTATGCTGTGAGAAAAATAATGCAGTAAGAAACTTAAAACATTCCTAACTGAACAATATATATTTTTGGGGTTAGGGTAACCTTGGCCTATTTAACCTATATTAAAAAATACACATTGTGACAGTTAACTTCCCTTCCTGAGAATTTAAAAGGTGAGATGGTAGGCTAAATATATAACCCCACTTAGGAATCAGCCTGCTAAACAATAACCATGTTATTGATTATCACTAACTTATAAGTTCCTATTGTTATAAGAACCCTAGCAAAGCTGCTACAGTAATAATAATAGAAACAATAATATTAATCATAATTATCGTTGAAAAAAATGGCCAGCTTACCAATTACGTGTTCCATTCCATGTGAAGTCAAACAAGTAGTTGCCTTCAACATCTTCAACATGTTTACTTTGAGAGAGAATCCCACGGTCTTCAACAACAAAGGTGGATGATTCAATGTGCTCAAGAGCAAGCACACCTCTCCCTAAAAGGACAAATAATAATAAAAATAATAATAATAATAAAACATGAACCCAAGTGCACCTATTTATTACACAACTAACCATCTTATCTTTTTAAAGGGTTAAATCCTGTAAAACTTTGTAATGTAATATGAGGTGCAGCAAGTGACAAAATATTTCAAGCATTGGTTACCAATGAAATACTAGTTGAGTTTGGTTACCCTATTCTCTGTAACCTATACAGAATTTCAAGTATTAATTTTGAAATAAAAAATATAATTTTATAAGTTTTTTTGTTTCTTCAACCTTTATGTAAATAATAGGCTGACCCTAGGGCAAAATGTGTGACCATGTTCAGACTGCCAGCAATACAGTGCACTTCTCATTGTCACCTCTGAAGGATGTGAGGGAATGCAAGGAAAGGAAATAAGATCAGAGGATCCAAAGGATAGCTTATTTGTTTACTGAAATATTCTTGATCATTTCAAAACAACATCAGCTGCACTCAAGTGATCTGCCTTTGGGTTGTTAAAGGATTAGTTCACCCAAAAATGAAAAGTCTGTCATCTTTGTTTTGCTGAACACAAAGATATTTTGAAGAATGTAACCACAGACTTTCGGGGCACCACTTCTATATGAAAAATACTATGGAAGTCAATAGTGCCCCAAAACTGTGTGGTTACATTCTTCCAAATATCTTCCTTTATGTCCAGCAGAACAAAGAAATAGACCCTCTTTATTTTTTTCCTCTTTTTGAAAGCTGTGAAAACACCTTTGGGGAGTTTTTCTTTTGCTATTTGAGCAAATGGAAACACAAAAATGCCATGGATATTCCGTATCATAGCAACAAAGCGTCTCAACGGAAAAAAACGCATTTTAAGCAGAGCGCCTAGCATTTTCAGCTAGCTAAAAACGCTCTGGTGGACACACGGCCTAAGCGTATTCGCCTAGAGGTAAGACTCGCTGATACTAGACTCTATTTCTGATAACACAGTAGCCTATATGTAGTGTTGTAGGTAGCAGTAAAACTGCAAACTTAGCAAAGTAACGTTAGATAGACAATTACATATAAGTTGCATATAAGTTGACTGTTATCAAAGTAAAGCCACTGTTCTGTAAAACTGAGTTTATTTATCTATTTATGCTAACGTTACCACAAAAGCCTGTTGCTGTATTGGTTGAGATGACTGCAGAGACCGATAAATTTGCGAGATGAACCACTTATGTAGTGCAGACTATAACAAAATAATGTTAATTATTACTGTAAGCTTAAAAATATAATTGACACCCACTTTTGATTAAATCTTTGATCTATGTCCGTGAGTAACCTCAAACGCGCATATGTTATGGGCGTGGTGAAAAAATGCGGAACTACCTGCTATTACTGGCTGTAGTTTTAAGCCTCTGGCCAAAAAAGCCTCAGATGACGCAAAATGACGATTTTTGCGTCATCTGAGGCTTTTTTACAGAATAAAAATGCATAAATCTCTCATCTCGGGCTGATATGAAGGGGGAAAGCACGGTAATTCGAAAATACTAGTGGTATTCTACTAATACAAAGCTTAATGCTAAATCCTGAAGTATCCCTTTAATAATGTGGACAATATGTCTGAGAAGATCTGATCAGAGGTAAAGAAAAAAAATTTATATCTGATTTGCCTGCAGTCTGAACATAGTCAAAGTGCTTTGTGACGCACAACTTACCTTTAAATGTGTTGATTTGTCGTCCCTCGATGAAGGCTTTGTCTTTGTCCGACAATATTGCATCCTGCTCAGGTTTTATTCTCTTCTTTCTCACCATGTTGACTAAAAACATTCCAGGTAACATGATGAGTATATGTTTTTATTATAAGAATTCTTTATATAAAGTATGTTACTGTCAGACTGTAGCTAAGCCTAATATATATATAAACTGAATTTACAGTCTATTATGATAGACATATTAGAAATATATAACATAAACATACCTTAAGCAAAATAACTGATTGTATTACCGAATATAATTATATATATATATATATATATATTATAAATAATATTCGATAATACAGTCAGTCATTTTGCTTAAGGTATGTTTATGTTATATATTTCTAATATGTCTCTATCATATTACTGCAAATTCATTAACGTTAGACCTGAGTAAAAAAAATAATGATTTCTCGATTCTCATTTTTTATTAGAAACTATCAATCCCCAGAATCGATTAGTCTTTGCTGTTATCAGATGGTGAATGAAAATAACACTGTAGCTCACCTCCCATTACAGTCACTTTGGGGTTTGTTACTTTTGATAAGAAAAACTAATACGTCATTATGTGTCTATGAACCACAAAATAATTTTGTTTGTACCTTAAAAAACGCCAAAGACGCCATTTTAGCCGCTAATAGGCTAGTACCTTTAACTGATGTTAGCCCGATTAGCTGCCATGTTTAAAGGTAACTAGTTAAAACTGTCTGACTCATAACACACTGAGCTATGTAACTTACTTTTATAAGTAAATACACTTACCTTTGACATGATCAAGTGAAAATCTCCCGTTATATCTCGCAAATTTCGCTGGAATTCTGCTAATTAATCTTAATTATTATTGTTATTAATCTCTCCGTCACACCTCGCATCAAGACGATTGAAGATCAGAGGCGGGGCGAGCTGACGGTCACGATGTCAAATCCAGCCAATCACTGACGAGGATTCCAGTGTTCCACCAATGAATCGCGCGCTTGGGCGGGTCTAGGTGTATGAAATGTGTATGAAACCGCAGTAGCACCACATTTTCAATAGGGGGAGATTATACACACTGAGCATACACACATACACACAGAAAAACGGGTACAACGTGTTTATAAGGACATATTGAGAAAACGCGGGAGGTGGTTAGGAACAACCTTATAAGCCTTTCTGCACTGCTCGACTTATGAGGACATCAGCACTGTCCTCATAGTTACGGTATGTCCTCATAGAGTCGGTACGTATTCATGCATTTTGTCCTCATAATCCGGCCGCACCAACGCACACACACACACACACACACTTTCAAACACACTCAACTCAAAGTACATGCACATATACTTTTTCTTTTTTTTACACATTCATCACACAATTAGTTCTACTTTGTTAATTTATTTCTAAATTTTATTTAAAATTTGTATAAGCAGGATAATCTATGATCAGGTCAAATAAAAAATGAACAAAGTAAACAAAATTGTGTGATGAACATGTAAAAAAAGAAAAAAGAAATAGTATATATGCATGTGCTTTGAGTGAGGTGTGTTTGAATATGTATATGTGCATGTGTGTCTACAAGATTTTGGTAGAAGGTAGAAACGTGAATACCAAATGTCGTAACTTTAGAGACGGTCCCTAAATTTTCGAATATCATAATCAAACGTTCAGCGTCAAATCAACTTAATGCCAGTATCTGCTTTCTTGGAGCCTATATAGTCTAACCTACATCACAAATGAGGTGCGAGTTTGGTCTTTTATATCACTGTACGAGTCCATTAAGCTGTGTTAAGAGTTTTATATGTCCTGATGGCAGGGGAATCCTATGACGGATGAGGGAAACCCTATTATTACAACACCGCGCTGCGATATAAATTTAAGGAAACTTATCAACAGAGAGAAATATATGTATATCTCAGATTTAACGTTTGATCTGTACACCAGCATCGGGCAATAACGTTATCTTTTTCACTGGAGAGAAAGCTGTAGCTACACAGGGAAAGTAAGCGTAAATACACTGAATTAAACATAAATGCAGCTTTTGTGTCTTTATCAGCTTTTCTGCATTTATACTGGCCCTGATAATCATCACACATTCACTTACCACTTGCTCCATTTCTGTAAATCCGTTTTTATGAATGAATGATGACTTACTAGCGTTGCTTTGGTCTTCCTAAACAGCCGCTAGCGACACCTGCTGGTGAAGAAGACTAACAGCAGATAGAGATGATGCATCGGCACTCTACTGCTCTTCCTGCAGTTCCCGGATGTGAAATGTTGAATTTTCTGCCGAATTTGAGCCACTGAATTTGTGGAAGCGAATTTGTAAAGCGAAATAAAATGGACTGAAAATTGCTAGTCGAATTTTATAGGTTGTATTTTTAAACAGAATGAATATTTTGGAAGTGAAATCTAAAAGGTGAATATGAATTATTGAATTTTTAATAATGAAAATGTGTGTGAAATATTTTTAATTGAAATATTCACAGCCTAAATATACGACCATGTTGAATTTCAGCCCATAAAAATGCAAGCCTTAAAAATACAGTGCATCTAAATGCAAGTACAGCTAATGTAATGCATATTTTTTTTCATTTAGAGCAATTCAACAAGCTTTTTATTTCAAAAACATTTGGCATTAATTTACTTCCATAGTTAATGCAATATGTAACAAATTAGCTCAAAGAAATATGAATAATTAATCATAACTAAAATAACTAAAAATAACAAGCAGTATGAAACAACAGTTTCAATACTATAAAGCCCCTTTGTTAACAAAAGGGTTTCACAATCTAAATTCTAAATCGCCGTTTAGTGTTAAACGATACTTGCAAATGCCTTGGCTGTTGAGCGTCCAGATCTGCAGGTTCAGGAGAAATCCTTGATGGTTCCGTCGGATGGTGCTGAAGTCGTAATCAATATCTTCTGCGTTGAATGAAGAAATTCATACAAACTTGTGCTGTTAATTTGACTCTCAGATTATGACTTGATTATGAAAAGTGAACAGCATGAGTAAGATGCATCATAAGATTTGCATATTGGGAGACATGGAGTGGGTCAGACATGATTTTGATCACTTCATTAAGTTATGTTTTGTTAAGCCTTTCATCAACCAATTGCCTGAATTTAGTAAATAAGAAGCAAATATAGCAGACTATATAATCATGGCAGGCGTGGGCACGATCACTGGTGCGTGAACTGAAGCGTGACTTATAGGCTAAATGAACCGAAACTCAGCGTACAGGCTGCTCGCCTCGCAGACGTGAGAAATATATCTATAGAAAGCTTGACATATCTAAAAACGAAAAGAAATAGGCTACTCTGATTATGTAGCCTAATCCGAGTGCATTCTCTCTCTAGGCGCGTCCACAATGAGCAGATGATGAAAGTCGGCAATGTCTTCATCTTCATTTAAGCAATGTCTTCATCTTCACAGCCGACACTGATTCAGAAAACATTACTTTATTAATAAACAATTAAAATTTTTGGTCACATTCATAATTATTACTTTTGCCGGCTACATTTGCTACGGAAGATATTATTTTTTGTTAATGTTAGTTAAAAAATATAATTGATCATTTTTAGTTTTATCCATTGAATAAGTTACAACTTTTGGTTTTAGTGATGTGATTAAACATTAATTAAGAAATAAACATTAACTAAGATTAATAAATTCTTTATTTTTTGTTTTTTTTGGTAATAATGAATTAACACATTACCTGATAAAGCCTTATGTCACTAAGTGTTACTGAACAATAACAAATAATCACAACATTTTAATCATTACAGGGCATGTTGTAGTCCAGCTTAAAATATAAAAATGTTTACGCTTGAAAATAAAGAGTCTATTAAGTATTTAAGTGTTAAGTGTTTGGTGCTGTGATGAACAACATTGCGAATACAAAAAACTGTCAGTTTTACAAAAGATTGTCAGTTTGAAGCATTTTAAATATTGTTCAGTAGCGCAGCTGCTTTGTTTATTGGGTTTCTGGGGTAACCACTGCATTTCTTTCCATCAGTGCCCTCTGCTGTCAGAGAGTAATTGTGCACTTTCATTTAGTGCTTCTCCTTCACTTGTTCTGCCATGTACTTCTCATGTATGTTAGGCTTGTTTACATCTGAGTGGCCTGTTCCTTTGACGCAGCATACAGTGGTGTCGTGCATTTTGTGGAAAGTATTCTTATAAAGTATTATTAAAATTTTAATAATTCATAATAAATAATTATTCTTGGTAATATGAAGTGCGCACGATAACAATATCCTGCATATTCATTATTGTGATATATCGTATTACAGAATATATATTTATATTTATATTTATACAATAGTTCTGTCTGGTTCTCGAATCTGATTGGCTGATAGCCGTGTGATATTTCAATGATAACAGCACTCCTACCTTCTCTCCGTTAGTATCACTCCGCTAGAAGTGACTGTCATGGCGGCCGATCAAATCCACCATAATTTTTGCGAATACTACACTTGTTGTACCACAAACTGTAGTTTTAATAGTTTTTTAGACATGAATGTAGTTGTTTAGACCTGAAACATGTGACTCATATATAATAATAGCGCCTATTTTACTATTTGTTTTGACGTTTTCGGAGATGCGAGCTCCAGGCCGCCAGCAGCCGCCCAGTGCTTGTGTAAGCGTCGAGAACAGCTTCATCTCGGCCAGTGCTTCAGGGATTTGCCGCTAGCTCTTATAGTGGTGAGACATGAGACATAATTCAATTTGAGTTCATAAAATGGGCAATCTTTGGTCTTATTAATCTATTATTTGTTCCAGAGCAAGTCGAATTGTGCTTTGTTAAATCTGATAATAATTAACATTACTTTACATCCTATATATAGCATCGCATATTGGTTACAACTAGAACGGACACATCAGACGAAAACTCTTCTCCGCTCTTCAAATACGTAAAACATTAAAGAGGTTTTATGAGGTTTGATTGACAGTTTCAGGATCCAATGGAGTTAAGAGGTTTTGTCACAAGCTCTTTAAAATCGTTTTCATTCATTAAATATTTGTAAAACCCACATACATTTTTTTTTTTTTTTTATAAAATAAAACAAAAATTAGGAAATATAGAGATACGAGGTGTAGCATTTATTTTATTTTATTTATTTTTTGGCATTTGGTAATTATCCACAGCACACCTGACAACTGTCATGGGCACACTAGTGCTTTACGTTTGACTGAACTGTATAATTGTGTTTATTTGTTCAATAAATATTATTTTATATAAATATGTCCATTAGATGGCGGCAACACTTTACACGTGAATGAGTCGGTCAGTCACAAGAGACTTTTAAATTGAAAGGAATTTCTGCAAAGGAAGTTTGCTTTACTCAGCGGACATTCAAACGGAATTTTATAATGGATATAATATTATATACAATTTTATGCACCATGCTTTCATTTAATTTTAATATGGGTGGTATGAAAATCCGATGAAAAAATGTAATTATAAAATTAATAAATGGAGCCAAATCACGGAAACTGAAAAGATGATTTTAATATCAGTGTCAGGTACGAGTAAGATATGTGGCTTGATTTTTCTGCTTACTTATGGAAGTTTATGATAAACAGCCACTTCTCTAAAATCATATTACATTTTCTCTGTTTTGATACATTTAAATTACATCAATAAATAATTATTTTAAAGACATATGCATCATATGTGATGCTCACAAACACAGCACAAACTTTTGTAACACCCATGTCTAGAAAACACATACTCCTTACTCTGTAAAAAAACACACACAGATGTTAGTCCTGTCTGAATGAGCAAATGAAATCACATATGTTGGGTGATAAGAATTAAGAAAAATGTTGTTTAGAAAACTAGTCCTGTCTGAATAATGATAAAGTCTCATAGTTCAATTTCAAATTAGTGTGAAGTTATTTGTAGGGTGAGAAAACAAAACAATTTTTTCTTTTTTTTTTTTTCTTTTTTTTTATTAAACAATGTTTTACTGAACAAACTGTGTCTCTGTCTTTAAATTTATTCAATTATAATAAATTTTCTAAAGAGTAAAAAATCTATCTCTGCTAATATTGTAAACTATTAGGGAGCCCTTACTTGCACATTACTATAACAAAGGGTATAATTAACAACATAGCCCAAATTATTAAATTCAGTTGTTATTTATTTTTAGATATAACCATCACTCAAATAATAATTTTTTTTTTTTAATGTAAATTACACATAAGGCAGTTTTTGCTTTAACTTCTGTTTCTCCAATTCGTTGTTTAAATATAATCATTTACAAAGTGGTTGTCATAACTTGTTTTCATGACAGATTTATTTAGGCCTTACATTAACTAACCGGTTAAGTAAAATATAATTAAGGCTACGTCTACACTAATCCGGATATATTTGAAAACTGAGTTTTCGTCTAAAAACGCTCCGCGTCCACACTATCATTTTCAAACGTTTTCCAAAAGTTTCTCATCCACACTGAAACGTATGAAAACGCTTACATCCCCCTACTGCGCATGAGTAAAGCTTCGACCTGCATAATTCCCGCTAGGTGTTTATTTACTTTCCGGCTCTTTGAAACTTTGAGGCAATGTCGAGGAAAGGCAGTTTTTTTTAAAGGTCCCATTCTTTGTGATCCCATGTTTCAAACTTTAGTTAGTGTGTAATGTTGTTGTTAGAGTATAAATAAAATCTGTAAAATTTTAAATTTTATTTAACAGAAGTCGTCTACATCGAACGGACAGTTTGGACTACATCCCTGTACTTCCTTCTTTAATGACGTCACTAAAACAGTTCTGTGACTAACCTCCGCCCACAGGAATACACAAAAAAGGGGGCGTGGTCTTGTTGCGCTCCCACGGAGAAGAGCAAGAGTTGCGTTTGTAGAGTGTGTTTGTCGCCATGTCGTCGAAGCGGTGTTATTTTCATCCCGCAGTCCAATCAACTTTGTTTGGCCTTCCCAGGGACGCTGTACTTAGAGATCAATGGTTACAATTTATGTTTAACTCGGTTGCACATTTTCTGTCGCTGCTTGTGGAGATTAAAGAGTTCAGTCTCTCGGGAATTATTGTCTTTTGTGTTCATTCAGCACAACACCACAATAATCCACATGTAAAACTATGTGCAGCACACGTTATGGTAAGAGGTGTGACCTTTTCGGGCAAGGAGCGCTAAGCTGCTGTCGAATCACAACACAGGAACCGCTTGCACAATCAGAACTCCTTACGTATTTCTGAAGGAGGGACTTCATAGAACAAGGAAGTCATCAGCCCGTTTTTATGACACTGGAAACAGCGGTATACAGATAAGTAAATTATGTGAAAAATACTGTGTTTTTTTACACGCGAAACATGAGCACATGTTATATTGCACACTATAAACACAATCAAAGCTTCAAAAAAACACGAAAAACGGGACCTTTAAATGGACCGACAGTGTGGTGGAGTTGTTGCTGCGAGTAACACAGGAGTATAAAATGGCCAAACCAAGCGAGAATGTACATCACATGACTAAAAATGCGTCATCGTATTCAAAAGCCTCCGTTTTCACAGTCCACACTACGACGCGAAGACGGCGTTTTTTTGTAATCGAAAGTAAAAAAAAAAGGAAAAAAAAGACAGAGCTTATTGCGATTATTGGCGGTTAATGCTGGTTAAAAGTGGTTAGGCTAAAAAGCATTAATATGTGGTCCCCCTTTTGGATTGTAGTGTGGATCGCCTGTGACTGACTGTATTCATCATCTAACTGCATGAACCGAACCGTGATGGTTCAGGACGAATACATGTACCGTTACACCCCTAACAGAAAGTAGTCTGAAAAGGACTAAATATACATGCAAATGAGGTACAGAAATAAAAGCAAATAATTGTACTTTAAAACTGTTTAGGATTTTTTCCAAACATTGTTTAAAAATAAGTGCCGTCTTTTAGTTATACTATAATATTACATTTCTTTCAACACTTCAATGAACACCCAAGGATAAACACTCTTAACAGGCTTACTAATACATTCTGGAACTAACTAGCAAAGTCAGGCAAGAAGTGATGAAGGAGGCTTTTATAAACGTCTAGGAGTCAGCTGGCCAAGCAAGGCGTGGCACCAATCGGACTGAGGAAACCAATTCGGTCTTCTTCCTGGACAGAATACATACAAAGTGTTCACACAACAGAAGAGAACACAGAACAAATCACAAGCCTCAGATGTCACGCCCACGGACCATAAGCTGAATGTCTGATGCATATGGCACTCTTATCTGGAAACACTTCAGGAGTTTCGAAGTCATCATTTCGTTGGTTGAATTCTACAGGATGTCCGAGAGACATGTGTGTTATGTTCTTTAACGATCCACCTGGAAACAAATGCCGTGACGCCAAACCCCCTCATTGACGAAGAATGCTGTCATGTTTACAACTGTGACAACAAACTCTTACCAGGATCAACTTAACGCTGGATTTTCAAAAGTATGTGCAGTTTGAGGCTCCATTGTTGCAGTAAACTTGCACAATGTTCTTGAATAAATAATTTATTAGATGCACGCCGGTCTGTTATTGTAGGGATACAACATTACATTTTCACACCCCTAAAGCTGACACAGAACAAAACAAACTGTGACTGGTTGTGTTACATGTCAGTCAAACATACTCTTGGGCAGTCCTTGGCCAATGAAAGCTGTGATAGAGTCCCAGACCTTCTGCTTTCAGTCTGAAGGTCTTGCTATGCGAGACTACGAGGGACATAACAATGAGCTTGTACTGAAATAGCTGTGTCGGCATAAAAGTTTTTTTGTGTATATGAGTGTGTCTACATCATGTGTGTAGTATGTGTATAGGGGCTGTAACAGTGCTCTTCTTGGTCTTTGCAGGCAGCTGAGTTGGGGGAATTTACTGCCAAAATCGCCCTGCTGGAGGATGCCAAGAGGAAAAAAGAAGAGGAGGCAACAGAATGGCAGCATAAAGTAAGAAAGACATATTTCTTTTATCCATACTTCACATACTTCTGGTGTTGTCCTTGATGGCTGTATCGCATGTGTTGCTTTTCATTCCTGTGCTTGGATTTTTATTATTTTTGTTAATAAACTCACTGTACTGTACTTGGATCCTATTTTTCGTTATTTCTGAATCAACCAGCATTATAGAACACCAGACCATCACTATGGATCCAGCAGTATCTGCGGGAGTAGTTCTCCCCCTTATTTGTCAAGGTGACCGCTCCCTCAAGGATCATACCCAGGAATTGCACACCAAACGTCTCGGTTACGTATGTAACCCTTGTTCCCTGAAGGAGGGAACGGAGACGTACGTCAGTAGTGACCGACGAATTGGGATATCGCTAGAGAGCCCCTATCAGCTTCGAGAGAACTAAAACAAGCCAATGGAATTGGCGTGCGATATTTGCATAATGCGCACCTCCCCTAACAGGTGGATATAAAAAGGGGGGCAGATGCAATCGCACTCTGTTTTTCGCTGAGGAGACAACCGGTGTCCGCACTGCAGCGAGGGTACAGAAACTGTGGCGACGGGACGTACGTCTCCGTTCCCTCCTTCAGGGAACGAGGGTTACATACGTAACCGAGACGTTCCCTTTCAGTCGGTCACGTTCGACGTACGTCAGTAGTGACCGACGAATTGGGATCCCAACTAAAACGCCACAGTTACGAAACCCCTTCCAGTGCCCAGCGCAGGCTCTAGCCGCCCGTCGCACCAAGGGGACGGAGAAGGGGGCGAGCTTACGCCGGGAAGTCTACTGCTGTTCCGATATACCCACTAAGTAAACTAGACTACACTGGGGAAGCGAACCCGTAAGGAACGCTGCGGAAACCACTACCTACCCAGAGGGGAAGGAATTTACATGGAAAACATATGGACTGGCCCACAGGGCAGAACGCATATGAGTCCCTGGGATGGCTCCACCTGAGTAGGGGGAGACTCATCTGACAGGAGAAAGCAGAAGCTCTGCTAAGGGAAAGACACGGGCTCACCGTAGGGAGTAACCGTGGACAATACACATATGGAATCACTCACGTAGAGGGATTGCAACATATGGAACCCAACCAACAGACAACATCGAAGATGGATGTTGGTCTGGCATCAGACACTCCGCAATGCCCGAGCCGAAGGTGGAGGTGGAGGAACTCGACAGGGTTCACCGAACGGGGAACACGACTGGAGTCAACAGATGCACATATCCTGCCCAGGGGGCGGGAGTGGCATTGCAAGCCGACACGAGCACAGGTTCAACGCGTCTACCGGCTGGTGGAAGCGAGTACACGGGAAGAACCAGCTTACACATAAGCTAAAAACCCTAGCAAACGTGTTGGGTGTCGCCCAGCCCACAGCTCTACAATCTGTCAGCGAGGCGCCATGAGCCAGCGCCCAGGAAGAGGCCACTCCTCTGGTGGAGAGGGCTCTCAACCCGAACGGGCAAGGCACGCCCTGGGAACATAAGCCAGGGCGATGGCATCCACTAACCAGTGGGCCATCCTCTGCTTGGAGACAGCCTTTCCCTTCTGCTGGTCTCCGTAACAGACAAAGAGCTGATCTGAGGTCCTAAGCTTCAAGTTCTATCCACGTAAACACGCAGGGCGCGAACTGGACAGAGCGAAGCTAGGGCTGGGTCTGCCTCCTCCGAAGGCAGCGCTTGCAGGTTCACTACCTGATCTCTGAAGGGAGTGGTAGGAACCTTGGGCACATATCCAGGCCGGGGTCTCAGGAAGACGTGAGAAACCCCAGGCCCAAATTCCAGGCACGATTCGTCGACCGAAAATGCGTGCAGGTCCCCTACCCTCTTAACATGAGGCCAATGCAACCAGGAGGACGGTCTAAGAGACAGTACTTTTAACTCGACTAATTGCAAAGGCTCAAGGGATGACGCCGAAGTTAGCTAAGAACTAAGGTGAGATCCCTAGAGGGTAAGGAGGGTGGGCAAGGAGGAATCAGTCCCCTCGCCCCCCCTCAGGAACCTGATGATCAGACAGTGTTTCCCCAGGGATTGCCATCAACTGCATGGAGATGTGCAGCGAAGCGGCAACATACACCTTGAGGGTGGAGGGAGACAGCCTTCGCTCCAAGCCCTCTTGCAGGAAGGAAAGCACAGATCTGACAGAGCATGATCGGGGGTCCTCTCGTCTTGCGAGAGGAGCACCATTCAACGAATAGGTTCGACTTCAACGCATAGAGGCTCCTCGTGAAAGAGCTCTAGCGGAAGTGATGGTGTCTACGACCGCCTGCGGGAGATCACCCAGAACCTCCGCATCCCGTCCAGGGACCACACGTGGAGGTTCCACAGGTCGGGACGCGGGTGCCATAGGAAGCCCCATCTCTGAGTCAGGAGGTCCTTCCTCAGAGGAATCGGCCAAGGAGGGGCTGTCGTGAGGAGCATTAGGTCCGAAACCCGGGTCCGAGTGACCAATATGGAGCCACTAACAAGACCTGCTCCTCATCCTCCCTGACCTAGCACAGGAGCTGTGCAAGAAGGCTCACTGGGGAAAAACGCATATTGCGTAGGCCCCGGGGCCAGCTGAGTGCCAGGGTATCCGTGCCGAGCGACTCGCCGGTCAGGGAAAACCACTAGCCGAGGGCAGTTCCTGGGGAGGCAACAGGACTACCTGGGCCTCGCTGAAGTAGTGCCAGATCAGCTGGACCGCCTGGGGATGGAGATGCCACTTGCCCGCAAGTGGAGGCTGCCGTAAGAGCTCGTAGGCTGCACGGTTAAGCACACCTGGGACATGAGTGGCCTGAAGCGACCTCAGATGCTTCTGACTCCATAGCAAGAGATGGCAGGCGAGTTGCGGGAGCGTAGACCAGTCTGATGGTTGATGTACGCAACGGTCGCCGTGCTTGTCCGAGCGGACCAGTACGTGCTTGTCTGACAGCAGCTCCTTGAAGCGGCCCAGTGCAAGACATACTGCTAGCAACTCGAGGCAATTGATATGCCAATGCAGTCGAGGCCCCGTCCAAGACCCGAACCGCATGCCCGTTGTACATGGCCCCCCATCCGGTGGTAGAGGCATCTGTGTGGACCACAGCGTCCAAGGGGTACTCCCGCCCGCAGGAACAAAGGGTCCGACCACCGGATGAGGGTAGGGCGGCAGCTCCGTGTCACGAGGACACTGAGCGTGCTGCGCTGCCATGGCCATCTCGGGACCCAGTCGCGGAGCCGGTGTTGAAGCGGCCTCATATGGAGCAACCTGAGCGGCGAAACGCGGCTGCAGATGCCACATGCCCCAGGAGCCTCTGAAGTCTTTCAGTGGGGCCGCCATCCTGCGCTTGAGCGAACTCAGGCAGTTCAACACCGACTGGACGCGCTCCTCAGAGAGGCGCACAATCCAGGCGACCGAGTCTAGCTCAAGACTGAGAAAAGAGATCCTCTGCCCGGGGGCGAGTTTGCTCTTGTCCCAGCTGACCCAAAGACCCAACAGGCTGAGGTGAGCTAAACCATCTCCCTGTGTACGCACAACTGCTTCGCGAGCTGGCCAGGAACAACCAGTCGTCGAGGCAGTCGAGAATGCGAACGCCCTGTTCCTTGAGGGGAACAATGGCCACCTCCGCAACCGTGTGAGGCGTGGAGCGACAGGGCCAGCCCGAAGGGTAGGAGTTTGTACTGACATGCTCGACCCGAGCGCAGAATCGAGACATGAAAGTATGCATCCTTCAGGTCGAATGCTGCAAACCAAACCCCAGGACGGACGCACTCGAAAATGCGCTTCTGCATTAGCACGTTCAACGGCAGCCTGAAGGTACCGGTTCAAGACGCGCAGATCCAGGATTGGCCATAGCCCACCGCCCTTTAGGGTACAATGAAGTAGGGCTGAACCTGACTTCAAATCGGCTGGAGGGACCGGCTCGATTGTATCCCTCGCCAGGAGGACAGCAATCTCCACTCGAAGAACAGGTGCAATGTCCAACGACACCTAAGTGAAGTGGACACCCCTGGACGCCAGAGGACACCGGGCGAAATGAATCGCATAGCCGAGTCTGATAGTACGCATGAGCCAGCGGAACGGGCCGGGGGCACTAACCAGGCCTCCAGACACCGAGCCAGCAGAATCAAACGCACCACAGACGTACCGGGGGTGGGGCAGCGAACCAGAGTACGGGGACCCGACTCGGGCGGCGTGGTAGCGGCCCAGAGTGTGATCAGACTCTGCGAGGTAGCAGTGCGTATGGGAGACGGCACACGGGGCGCGGCCTGCACCAACACACTGACACCTGCTGGCGAGGTGAGAGGGGGCTGGGAGTAGCAACGCGGGGCGCTGCACATCGCCAGCCACACTCTTGGGACGCAGAGGATCGGAAAACAGTTCTTAGTGGGTACCGCTGGACTCTGGAGAGCCAGCGGCGGAACAGACCAATTCTCCACCCGGCCCTCCTCCGGGGGAGAAAGAACCGTTTACGTCAGCTCCAGGTCGCCATATCTCCAGGACCGTCTCCCGCTAGTCAGGTGACTGCGGGTTGAGCGGGCTGGGTTCAAGGCCAGTTTGTGAGATGAGCGCATCGAGAAAGCACACTTTGACGACGGCACATCCCAGCAAGACTCGCCAGGGGTGTTTCTGGACCACCATGGTGGACATTGTCTGGCCAGGGGCCTGCGCTTTGATTTGCATCCTGCGTAGCTCAACCCCGACTCAGAACTACCCACATGCAATGAGTGCTTTGACCTACTGCAGACTTGCCAGGGGCCAAGACTCATGCAGGGCAGAGGTGGTGTACCCGTAGCACTGCCACCCCACCCTAGGGGGTAGTGAGAGAGAAAAAACTTGTAGTGCAGATTATGACCCTCTTGGCGTTCCATATTAACGCCAAAAAAGGCCACAAAATGCCAGGTTTTTTCATGCACATCCGGGCTAAGCCAGGGGCGGGGCAAGGCGAGTACGCGTCGCACGACACCCCCAGGGGCCCGGGAAAGCATGGTTGCCAAGTCTGAATCCGATTCGGCATGAGCACGCCACAACCGTGGGACGCTCAGCCTCATCTTCATGTTCAGAGCCCAACAATACTCTCTCCAATGTAGCAGTCGACATCTGATCCTCTGCTGGAGCCCTGACTAAGATGTTAGGTCCTCCATATTTATTTTAAGGAGGACCAGCAACACATGCAGAAGCTACCAGCCATGTTGGACAGTGAACGTGGCCGCCCAACTGGACGACACACGGCACCCTGGGCACCGACGTGGCCATGTATCTAAACATGATCCACCCACGAACATAGTCACAACATGTTTGCGATGCACTAGAGGAGTGGGGGGCCCACGGAGAATGACTCGGCGGGTATTGCCCCACTGTGATCCTCTGGTCACCCAGGCTTATTAACCAAAGTAGCACTTTTCTGATTCAGAAAAATAACTAGATCGGGGAATAAGTGAGGGGACTCCACCTCATTAAAGGCAGCCGTGCATCTCGACCGTGCATCTAGAGCGCCAGACAGCGCGCAGGGTTGCCGTGGCAACGCGCGCTGTCAGCCGGCAATTCGACGGCACACGGCGCGCTGAGCGCTCAAGCCCTTACGAGAAAGGCGAGCAAACAACGCGCCGACGTGAACATATTTCCATAAGAAAATATGACCACCCACAAACACAGTCTCAGCACGCTAAGCAGACATGAGAGAAAGTGATCGTGGCCGTCAGAGAGGATAGGAAACGACCGCCTCCAGAAACGCACAGACAGAATGACATCTTAAAAAAGACGCAGTGTCTGTCTGTGAAGCTCTTTTAGAAGGGGAAACTTCAGCTCTTTTGTGTCGAGACACACAGGGAGCGTCACGACGTGTTTAGAAAAACACAGGAGGAACCAGACCAAATCGCAGACCAACCAGTGGAATTACAGCGGAACGCTGGGAAAACAGTAGATGTTTCCACCCGGCTCACTCCAACTCGTGACCTCGCTGCAGGCGTCGTCACACCAACACAAGCGCCGAAACTTCTTCAGAGGCTTGAAGTTCAAACAGCCGCAGGACACCAGGTAGGCTCCGAAGCGAAAGACAGAGTGCGATTGCATCTGCCCCCCTTTTTATATCCACCTGTTAGGGGAGGTGCGCATTATGCAAATATCGCACGCCAATTCCATTGGCTTGTTTTAGTTCTCTCGAAGCTGATAGGGGCTCTCTAGCGATATCCCAATTCGTCGGTCACTACTGACGTACGTCGAACGTGACCGACTGAAAGGGAACTCACATTCCAGATAGGTCTCTCATTGTTTTCTATCAATCTGGACTCAATGAACCATTAAAATAACAACTGTTCAGTTATGATCCTTAAGGAATCTTTGTGGACTTTTGGATCTCCCATCACTGTGGGAGTGGCAGAGGAGCCTAATGATTTTTTTGGGGTGCCATGCACCTCAAGCTTCGGTGTCCACAGAGTTAGGACCGCCACAGACATCATCTGCCAGTACCAGCCTGGCTATTGTATCTGTCTCAGGGCAGATAAGTCTGGCATCTAGTGTGATGTCAGCTCTGGTGTCAGTGCGTGTGGCCCAAAGGCCAAGCCCAGTGGTCTCAGTGCTCCCAAGTTCAGTGGTCTCACTGCACCCAAGCCAAGGGGTCTCAGCGCTTCTAAATCAAGTGTTCTCAATTCCAGTGGTCAATGAGCTTACAGGTCTGGTGGTTCCGGAGGTCCTACCACTGTCATCTGTACTGCCTGTGATAGCTACCGCCATCTTGTGTGTGTGGGCTGCACATGCTCCTCCTGAGGAGACAGTGTCTGCTGCAGCTTCCTCTGCATTGCCATGATAGGGATCTGCATTCCCTATCATGGCAATGGAGGTCATAGCTGAGCTCTCTGTCTGCTCCAACACTGCCAAGGAGGCCATCTCTGAAATAACAGGCTCTGCCCTGGCTCCCTAAACTGCCATCTTGGTTCCTTACTCCATTGGCTTCGCCCTTGTCCCTTTGCCCCATTTGCTCTACCTTGGTGTCCTCCAGCTCTGCCAACTCTGCCCTGGTTCCCTACTAACCAATTAGCCCTCTGTGTATTTATACCCCAGTGTGTCCCTTGTTCAGTGTCTGGTGTTGTCTTTGATGTAAGTATCGCTTTCAATTCCATTTTCTCCCCATGTTTGGATTTACTTTAATTTGCCTTTGTTTCTCTGTGCTTGGATTTACTTTTTATTTTTGTTAATTAACTCAGTGAACTGCACTTGGTTTATATTTTACATTATTTCTGAATCAACAAGCGTTACAGTGCCCCATTTCTGATATGAATATATACCCTGACATACAGTTGTTTGTTGTCTTCAGATCCTCTTGTCTTCAGGTCCTCATAGCAGCATGAAAAACAAAAAACTTTGCTATTCAAATTTGAATAAATTATGCACTGAATGTAAGCAACATGACAATAGAGTGCACTAGTGTTCATCCACTTTTTTAGACATGCAGTTTCCAGAAGTATTTTTCCATTCATTTCTCACACAGGGATTTTAAAAAAAGTATTTGTTAAAGAGTTATGAGCAACGGAAGTCAATCGACTATGATATGAATCATATCATTAGAAATGTTTATTTGAAGCAAATACTTTTTTTGTAAATCAGACAAAAAATGAAGGGTACAAGACTGTGTACTTAACCGCTTTTGTGAGGAAAAGAACTACAATCCCTGAAGCATTGCAAAAAACATAACTGAGTTAACCCTCTGGGGTCTGAGGATTTTTGGGGCCCTGGAGAAGTTTTGACATGCCCTGACATTTGTGCTTTTTTCAGTTGTTTATAAACATATCGCAGGGGGCAGTCATGGCCTAATGGATAGAGAATCGGACTTGTAACCCAAAGGTCATGGGTTCAAGTCTCAGGCAGGGATTGTCGGTGAGGGGAGTGAATATCCAGTACTCTCTCCACCCTCAATACCATGACTGAGGTGAGACCCTTGAGCAAGGCACCGTACCCTCAACTGCTCCCCGGGCGCCGCAGCAATGGCTGCCCACTGCTCCGGGTGTGTGTTCACGGTGTGTGTGTGTTCACTGCTGTGTGTGTGTACTTGGATGGGTTAAATGCAGAGCACAAATTCCGAGTATGGGTCACCATACTTGGCCACATGTCACTTCACTTCACATATTAATGAAAAATGTTTCATACTGTATTCAGCATGAACTAGGCTACCATAAAATGTGAGCAACATGTATGTATTTTTGAGAGAATAACCTTTATGAGTGGTTATTGAAAAAAAAATAAACTTAAGTCACTGAAATACAGCCACAAAACACACACAAAATATGTTTACACAAGACTTCTGGGTATTGTAGGTTGTAGACTAGAATTTTTGCTTCAAAATGATGCAAATATTATCCTGCCTACTTGTTCATATAAAACAATATATTGATTTAAATTTTATAAGACACTTATGTGGGAGGCGTGACTCTTCATGAATAATGCTGTGATTCACACCTGAGAAGACAAAGAGCCGCATAATGAGCCCTTTCAATCAGGTAGGCTATGTGAGAGGACACTAAAAAAAATCAAAGTACAAAGTAGGTTTTTTTTGGTAGTTTATTTAGAATATAGTTAAAAATATAAATGAGACACATTTTGAATAAATGAGGGAACATTTTGATATAGAGTTTTATCTGGAAATGAATCCCGTTCAAAGATATAAGTGAACATCACTTACCTGGCATTCCAAGGTGTTTGGTGTTTCTGTACTGGAGAAAAAAGAAAAAGAAAAAAAAAAAAAAAAAAAACACGTCACCATTCTATTCATTTAGAATGTCCAGTGTGGGCCAATATCTAGTCACTATGATTCTCAAATCTGTGAGATAAAAGAAAAAAAAAAAAAAGAAAAAACCCTGTGAGCATGCTGATAACAGGATCATATCACGTTAATATAATGTCCACTTTTGACAGAAAACATGATTGTATAGGCATACATTTAAAATAACAGTACCAGTTAAAAGATTGGACACATTACTATTTATAATTATTTTGAAAGAAGTATCATGGTCTTCAAGCCTGCATTTATTTGATCAAAAATACAGAAAAAAAAAAAAAAAATTCAGTCGATTTCACTCATCTCAGTATAGCAAAATATACAGGTGCTGGTCATATAATTAGAATATCATCAAAAAGTTGATTTATTTAACTAATTCCATTCAAAAAGTGAAACGTGTATATTATATTCATTCATTACACACAGACTGATATATTTTAAATGTTTATTTCTTTTAATTTTGATGATTACTGCATTGCTGACATTTATTCCACCTTTCCTGAGACGCCCTGTCTGGCTGCTACCAGGCAGAAAGCGCCGCAGAAGACGCGGTCAGAGAGGCGGGTTACATGTCAGGCTGAGGACTCACCTGGACTCTTCGTTTCCGAGGGGTCAAGATCAACCAGGATTTGGCAATGCTGGAAGATCGCGGGAATGCTACAGATGGCTTCGGCCGGTTGGCTCCGACATTGGCGTACCGTTTCATTGTTCCCGCCGTGTTGAAACATCCACCCGGGCTGTGTCCAAGGAAACCTCCATCCAATTCCTCGTGTGACATCGCTGCCTGTCAACTCGTCCACGTTCCGCATGGCACTTTGTAACACCAGATCGCTCAATAACAAAACATTTGTCCTCAATGATGTCATCTCCTCCTACAATCTGGATTTGTTTTTCCTCACTGAAACTTGGCTTCCTTCAGGTGACGTCAGTGCCTTTTCTGAAATCCTCCCCTCTGGTTACCTATATCTAAACACGCCTCGGCAAACGGGTAGGGGCCGGGGGATAGCTACCATACATAGACAGTTTCTGAAGTGCCGCCAGTTGTCCACTAGAGGGTATTCCAGCTTCGAACTACAAGTGCTTGTGCTTACACTATCCTGTCCGATTTTATGTGCAGTAATCTACCGGCCGCCCAAATTTAATAAGGATTTTTTAATTGAGTTCTCAGAGTTTCTGACAGAGTTTTTATCAAAGTTTGACAATATTTTAATCTGTGGTGACTTTAACATTCATGTTTGCTGCTCCTCTGATAAACCTGCTAATGAATTTAAGGCACTTTTAGACTCATTAGATTTGGCTCAATCCATTTCCTGTCCAACCCATAGGTAAGGTCACACTCTTGACCTTATTATCTCTCGTGGGGTGATTGTGTCAACTTGTGAGGTCATGGATTTTCCCATCTCTGACCATTCTCTCATACGGTTTGACATTTGTGCTGTCCCACCTGCACCAACATCTACTGCCCTCCATCGCCGTCGCATTATCACCTCATCTACAGTCGACGATTTTGTTGCTGCCCTCTCTGTTTCAGACCTCGCCTCTACTGCTGAACTGGCATCGCCTCTTTGTCCGGATCGCTTTCTCGCCTCATTCCATACAATCTGCTCCCAGATTTTGCTCTGTTGCGCCCTTCAAGGTAAAGTCGACCAATGGTCCAGTGGACCCCTAGCTCAATGATACAACTCGGGCCCTCAGGCGCCAGTGTAGATGGGCTGAGCGAAAATGGAAGAAGGATAGGCTGCAGGTGTCACTGGAGATGTTTAGAGACAGTCTAGCCACCTATCAGAGTGCTCTGAAGGTAGCCAAAGGACAGTACCTTTCTGCTCTCATTAATAGCAATAGCCACCGCCCTGGAATTTTATTCAGCACTATTAATTCTGTTATAAATCCGGTGCCTGTCGCACTGACTGACATATCTGTGGACAGATGCAATGCATTTAAGCAACATTTTTTGGACAAGGTTTTGACTGTTAGGCAAACCATTACACAAGTCCCTGTTGTTGTCATGGCTACTCCTGCGGCACAATGTGTGCTAGATAACTTTGATGCAGTTACTCTGGTGGACGTCAAAAAAGCTGTCCACGAGTTGAAGCTCACCACCTGCCCTCTAGACGTTGTTCCTGCCAGGATTTTGAAGGAGGCTGTTGATATCATAGGCCCCATCCTTGTCCCCTTCATAAACAGCTGCTTTAGGATGGGTACTGTTTCCGCTGCTCATGCTATTTTTAGACCGCTGGTCAAGAAACCCAACCTTGATCACTCCATACTTTCTAATTTCCGTCCTATATCTAACCTGTCATTTCTATCTAAGTTGATGGAGAAGCTTGTTTTTGCACAGCTTCAGTCTCATTTTCAACTGCACAGCATTGGTGATACATTTCAGTCTGGTTTCAGGTCAAGACATAGCACTGAATCAGCATTATTGAGGGTCCATAATGATATTCTTGGAGCCCTTGATGGTAAAAGCTCTGTTGTTTTGGTGCTACTGGACCTAACCGCTACATTTGACACCGTAGATCATGCCATCCTCATTTCTCGTCTTCGACATGCTGTTGGTCTGCAGGGTGCGGTGCTAAATTGGTTCTCATCATACCTCACTAACAGAACTTTCTCAGTAATGCTCAATGATTATTCTTCCTCGGTTGCTTCTCTGCCATCAGGTGTGCCTCAAGGATCTATTCTTGGGCCTACTCTGTTCTCACTCTATATGCTGCCACTTGGTCAAATCATCTCCAATCACAATGTTCAATTTCATTTCTATGCTGACGACCTCCAGATCTATCTTCCTGTGATTCTGAGTAATTGTTCTGCAATGGACCCGCTCTATAATTGCCTTCAGGATATCAAACAGTGGCTTTTCCAGAATTTCCTTCATTTGAATGAAGATAAGACTGAGTATATCCTGTTTAGTCCAGATTCACCTAACATTTCTCCTAGTTTTGGTCCTCTAACACCTCAGTTTTCACCTATCGTGCGTAACCTGGGTGTTATCTTTGACAAAAGTATGCACTTCGATAAGCAGGTCAGTGTAGTAGTGAAGGCAAGTTTTTACCAGCTAAGACTACTCAGCAAGGTCAAATCATTTTTGTCCCAAGCTGACCTTGAAAAAGCTATACATGCCTTCATCAGCTCGAGGATTGACTACTGTAATGCTCTCTACACTGGACTAAATCAATCACTTTTCAATAGGCTCCAAATGGTACAGAACGCTGCAGCACGACTTCTCTCTAATACCTCCAAACGCTCACACATCACCCCTGTACTCCACTCACTTCACTGGCTTCCGGTGCGGTTTAGGGTGGAGTATAAGGTCCTTCTTTTTGTGTTTAAAGCCATCAACGGTCTGGCCCCAGCCTACCTTGCCGAATTAATAAAGGTCTACCAACCAGCCAGAGCTCTCCGCTCCTCTGGACATACCTCTCTGGTCACTCCCAATTACAATTACAAGAAGTTCGGAGGCCGGTCATTTTCCATCCAGGGACCAAAGCTGTGGAACGCACTTCCAGCACACTTACGTTCCATCACTGTGCTGAGTGTTTTTAAAGCGAAATTGAAAACTTATTTATTCATACAAGCTTTTAATACATAGTCCCTGTTTTCAATTCCTATTTGATGTTCATTTTGTTCTTATATTTTATTTATTTTCTTTTATTTCTTATTGTCTTCTTATATATACATTATTTTATTGTCTTGTTTTTACTGGAAAGCACCTAGTGCTCCTTATGGCTGTTGTAAGGTGCTCTATAAATTAAAATTGATTGATTGATTGATTGATTGATTGATTGATTGATTGATTATAACTGACAACTAAGGAAATTCCCAAATTCAGTATCTCAATATTGTGAAAAGGTTCAATATTGAAGACACCTGGTGCCACACTGTAATCAGCCAATTAACTCAAAACACCTGCAAAGGCCTTTAAATGGTCTCTCAGTCTAGTTCTGTAGGCTACACAATTATGGGGAAGACTGCTGACTTGATAGTTGTCCAAAAGACGACCATTGACACCTTGCACAAGGAGGGCAAGACACAAAAGGTCATTGCAAAAGAGGCTGGCTGTTCGCAGAGCTCTGTGTGTCCAAGCACATTAATAAAGAGGCGAAGGGAAGGAAAAGATGTGGTATAAAAAAGTCTACAAGCAATAGGGATAACCACACCCTGGAGAGGATTGTGAAACAAAACACATTAAAAAATATGGGGGAGATTCACAAAGAGTGGACAGCAGCTGGAGTCAGTGCTTCAAGAACCACTACGCACAGACATATGCAAGACAAAAAGGACTGGACTGCTGCTGAGTGGTCCAAAGTTATGTTCTCTGATGAAAGTAAATGTTGCATTTCCTTTGGAAATCAGGGTCCCAGAGTCTGGAGGAAGAGAGAAGAGGCACACAATCCATGTTGCTTGAGGTCCAGTGTAAAGTTTCCACAGTCAGTGATGGTTTGGGGTGCCATGTCATCTGTTGGTCCACTGTGTTTTCTGAGGTCCAAGGTCAACGCAGCCGTATACCAGGAAGTTTTAGAGTACTTCATGCTTCCTGCTGCTGACCAACTTTATGGAGATGCAGATTTTATTTTCCAACAGGACTTGGCACCTGCACACAGTGCCAAAGCTACCAGTACCTGGTTTAACCCTTATAGGGTCTTTGGGGTCTGCACAGACCCCAAACGATGTTTGCTCAAATTAAAAAAAAAAAAGTTCTCTTTGTCCAAATGACATGAAACTTTGTACAGTTGTTAACACTTTCTAGATCTACAAATAAAAATAAAAAAATTGGAGTGATATCTTGTTTTTATGTTAGTGTAAAAAAAAGGTCACACTCAGGGTCTTCGGGGTCTCCACAGACCCCAGGCAACAAAATGTAATTTTTTAACAAAATAATTGTTTTTTTTTAAAAAAAAAAAAAAAAAAAAAATGTAATTTTACTCTGTTTATTAATGTTTTACTTCATATTTGTGCAGTTTTTGGAGGATTTGTCATATCTTTTAAATTTATATAAATAAATATTTTTTTTTATCCAAAAACAGCTTATTGTGTAAAATTCACTTTATAAAAGATCCACATTTCTAACTTTCATTCATGGGGATAACATGATAATTTGACATGGTTTAGTGTAAGATTTTTGCCCATCTTTTGGAAAATGCAGTTTTAAAAGTAAAAAAAAAAAATTTTTTTTTTATTTATATAAATTTAACGGTGCCCTCGAATAAAAAATTGAATTTATCTTGGCATAGTCAAATAACAAGAGTTCAGTACATGGAAATGACATACAGTGAGTCTCAAACTCCATTGTTTCCTCCTTCTTATATAAATCTCATTTGTTTAAAAGACCCTCGAAGAACAGGCAAATCTCAACATAACACCGACTGTTAATGGGTCTGCCTCGCTGCCTCTGCTCGCTGCCTCGCTGCTCCATATGTCTCCATATAGCTTTGTTTTCTCTTTTATTGAATCTCTTACTTTTATTCATTGTTGCTTATATTATTATTATTGCCTACCACATTAATCTGACGTCGCTAGCTTGTAATCTTTGAATCTAAATCGCTGTTACAACGTGTTTGCATCTTGCTAGCTTGTTAACTTGTCAACAGTCTCGCGCGCTCCTCTTTCAACACATTCATCAAACAGCTGTAGTAACTCGGATCGGATCAGTCTCAAACACGGTGAGTCATGTCATCCTCTCCCAGAATTGTTTCCTGTTCCATCTGTCACATGTTTAGTATAGCTCTCTCTGTCAGCGACGAGGGATTTACATGTCATAAATGTAGGGAAATAGTCAGGCTGACAGAGAGAATCTCAGAATTAGAGACACGCATCGAGGATAGTAAGAATGCAGGGGCTTCGGATACTGTTTTGGATGCGACTAGCTTAGTGAACTTTGTACATTGTTCAGTTCCGGCTGTAGAGCAGCAGGGCACTTGGGTAATGGTGAGGCGGCCTAGCCGCGGAAAACACCACTCTTCCGTTCCAATAAGAACATCAAACAGGTTCTCCCCACTCAGTGAGGCACCCACTGAGAATCCTGTTGAAAGTGCCCTAGTTATTGGCGATTCTATTACACGGAACGAGAAAATAGAGACACCAGCCACCATAGTCACATGTTTGCCAGGAGCCAGAGCACCTGACATCAAAGCAAATTTAAAAGTACTGGCTAATACTGATCAGTCTCCCCCGCCTGCACTCGCACTTCCTTTCCTCGCGAGCATCTACTCCAAGAGGCACCCGAACATAAATGTCCCAATAATTTATTAAATGCGGGCCAATTCGTCCCCAAAATTATTGGGAGCCGGAGGTGCGGATTAACTGCCACCTCCACACTATGCTTTTGTCCCCTAAATAGAATCCTGACTGACACCAACGGATAACTTGCGATATCCCCGTGCACACACCGTACCCTAACCATGCGGCCTGTATCCAATGCCCCGGATGAAATCAGGCTTTGATGCACGGAGGTTTGGTTACAACCTGAGTCCACCAAAGCCTGATATGTACCCCCCTTGATACTCACTGGTATCTGGTACTGTCCAGCTTGACCGGGGGCAACCTGCAGGTCGTCTGGGACCCGGATCAATGTCTCCACCTCCATCACTGGACACCAGTCTATGAAGTGATCCGGGTCCCCACAACGCCAACAGGCTGGCCCAGACCTGCCCAGACCTGCCCGCCACTCCAGTGGCGGAGAACGGGCCGGATGATTGGCGTGGAGAGAGGGGAGAAGCAGGCGTGGGGTCCAGCCCGGCGGTGGCCAGTCCCGCCCCCCTGGGCTCTCGGTGCCACGAACGGCCGATAATCCGTTCCACCCCGCCCCCTAGGTCCAGAGACCGGAACCGCTGACCGTGCTGCTCGGGGAAGCGGCCGACCCGCTGCAGGATGGCCCTCTTGAGATCGTTGAAGACCAGGAGGTTCTGGATGGGCAGCTGCTGCGCTGCCACCTGCGATTCGCCCGAGAGCAGCGGGACGAGCCGCATGGGCCACTGGTCCCGGGGCCAAACTGACACCTCAGCAGCCTTTTCAAATAGGTCCAGGAAGGCCTCCGGGTCATCTTGCGGGCCCATCTTCTGCAGTGGCAGCTGGAAGAGGCCAGCAGCTGCCGCGCTGGTCTCCGCGGGAACCTCCCGGTCTATCCAGCTCCGGAACCTCTCGCGGTCCTCCTGCTGGCCCTGGACGATCGCCTCGAATCGGCGCTCCTGATCATTTCGGAGATCCAGCAGGGCCCGATGTTGTTCTTGATGAAGGGCCGCGAGGGATGCGATGATGTCCGCAAACAGCTTTCCAGCGGCGGGGGATGCCTGCATGGCAGCGGCTTCCGTCTTCCCTCCCGGGTTTCGGCACCAGTGTGGTAAGGTTCTTGTGTAGTGGGAAGGAAGAGGACAGGGATCAGCTTTAGCTGCTGACAGTCTTTTTACACATCCAAGGACGGGCTTCACTCCAACCAACGAGCACGGCTCATTCAATGACTGTCAGCAGACTCTCTCTCTCCACCGTTCCTGCTTCTCCTTGTGTTTTATCCTGTCTCCATGCCAATTACTGGAACGAGAAACAGGTGTTCGTGATTTACATTCAACCCTTTCAATCACCGCGCCTCCCCAGACGCTCGCTCCCTGTTGCAGTCCCCACTAAACCACGCCCCCCTCGCCACACTGTAATTTATAGTAATATTTACAGTATCAGCCAGAAGTCTTTCAAATATAACTCCTTCGAAGTGATGGTGCTTTACGTAACATTATGTAAGTTGACATTTGGGCTGGCTATTGTATACAGGCCACCAGGACACCATACAGACTTTATCAAAGAATTTGCTGATTTTCTATCAGAATAAGTACTAGCTGCAGATAAAGTCCTTGTTGTTGGTGATTTTAATATCCATGTAAATAATAAAAAAAACTCATTGGGATTGGCATTTACAGACATTCTAAACTCTATTGGTGTTAGACAACACGTGTCAGGACCCACTCATTGTTGTAATCATACTTTAGATCTAATATTGTCACATGGAATCGATATTGATGCCGTTGAAATTCTGCAGCAGAGTGACGACATCTCAGATCATTATGTAGTCTCGTGTATACTACATTTAGTCAAAGAGGCTAAACTGCCTCCCTGCCATAAATATGGTAGAACCATCACTTCTACCACTAAAGATCGCTTTATAATCTTCTTAATCAGTTTCGTCACCTTAGCATACCAGACAGCTTAGAAGACCTCGATGTTGCAACAGAAACTATTGCCTCTGTCTTTTCCAGCACATTAGACTCAGTTGCTCCCTTGCGTTTAAAAAAGATTAAGGAAATTAATCTAACGCCATGGTACAATGAGCACACTCTGACCCTAAAAACAGCAGCTCGAAAAATAGAGCGCAGCTGGAAGAAAACAAAACTAGAAGTATTTTGCATTTTGTGGAGAGAGAAAATGATTGAGTACAGAAAGGCCTTAAAAACTGCTAGATCTGCCTATTTTTCAAAACTTTTAGAAGAAAATAAACACAACCCTAGGTATTTATTTGTTACAGTGGCTAAATTAACAAAAAAATAAAGCTTCAACTTCTGATGTTTCCAAAGAGCATAGCAGTAATGACTTTATGAACTTCTTTACTTGCAAGATTGATATTATTAGAGAAAAAATTATAACCATGCAACCGTCTACTACAGTATTGTGTCAGACAGTGTATTGTAGTGTCCCTGAAGAAAAATTAAATTCATTTTCTGCTTTAGCAGAGGAAGAATTGTCTAAACTTGTTAAATCATCAAAATCAACAACATGTAAGTTAGACCCTATACCGACTAAGCTATTGAAAGAGATGCTTCCGGAGGTCATAGATCCTCTTCTTAATATTGTTAATTCATCTTTATCAACTAGGATACGTGCCAAAAACTTTTAAGCTGGCTGTTATTAAACCTCCTATTAAAAAACTTGATCTTAGAGAATAAGTCAATTACAGGCCGATTTCAAATCTCACTTTTCTATCAAAAATACTAGAAAAGGCAGTTTCATCAAAACTATGTTCCTTTTTAGAAAAAATAGTATCTGTGAGGATTTCCAGTCAGGATTTAGACCGTACCATAGTACTGAGACTGCTCTCATTAGAGTTACTAATGATTTGTTCTTATCATCAGATCGTGGTTGTATCTCTCTATTAGTTTTACTGGATCTTAGTGCTGCATTTGACACTATTGATCACAATATTCTTCTAAATAGACTCGAAAACTATGTTGGCATTAGTGGAATTGCATTTAAATGGTTCAAATCATACTTATCTGACCCTTATCAGTTTGTAGTAGTAAACGATGAGATGTCATATCAATCACAAGTTAAATATGGAGTACTGCAAGGCTCAGTACTAAGACCTTTGCTTTTCACTCTGTACATGCTACCCTTGGGAGATATCATTAGGAAGCATGGCGTCAGTTTTCATTGTTACACTGATGATACTCAGCTCTATATTTCTTCACGCCCTGACGAAACTTACCAATTCGCTAAATTAACAGAATGTATAGCTGATATAAAAGACTGGATGACCAGTAATTTCCTACTACTAAATTCAGAAAAAAACAGAGATTCTAATTTTTGGACCAAAAAATACTTCACGCAGTAACCTAGAATATTATCTAACACTTGATGGCTGCTCTGTTAAGTCTTCGTCGTCAGTTAGGAACCTGGGTGTGCTCTTTGATACCAATCTTTCATTTGAAGGACATATTACTAGCATCTGCAAAACCGCATTCTTACATCTTAAAAATACATCTAAACTATGACATATGCTCTCAATGAAAAATGCAGAAGAGTTAGTTCATGCGTTCATGACCTCAAGGCTAGATTACTGTAACCCTCTACTGGGTGGTTGTTCCTCCCACTTGATAAATAAACTACAGCTCGTACAAAATGCAGCAGCTACAGTTCTTCATAGAACTAGGAAGTATGACCATATTAGCCCAGTTCTGTCATCACTGCACTGGCTTCCTGTTAACTATTGTATAGATTTTAAAACCTTGCTAGTTACTTACAAAGCACTAAATGGTTTAGACCCCAGTACCTGAGTGAGCTCTTAATCCATTATAGTCCTTCACGTTTATTGCGATCTCAGAATTCAGGCCAGCTGATAACACCTAGAATATCAAAATCAACCGCATGCGGTAGATCCTTCTCCTATTTGGCACCCAAACTCTGGAACAATCTTCCTAGCATTGTTCGGGATGCAGACACACTCTGTCAGATTAAATCTAAACTAAAAACACATCTCTTTAACCTGGCATACACATAACACATTATCAATTTATATTTTCAAATCCATTAAAGGATTATTAGGCTGCATAAATTAGGTCAGCCGGATCCGGGAACACTTCCTATAACACCAGATGTACTCATTACATCAGAAAAAGAAGGGCATCTACGCTAATATTAGTCTTTCTGTTTATCCCGAGGTTTACCATAGTCAACTGGATCCGGGCCGGGCCGCTGAGACCAAGGACCTGCGCCTTGACCTGCGCTTTGACACGACCACAACGCAGCCCTGAAGTATCAGCAGAGATGATCCAAAATAAATTTTTGAGCAAGTACATAACCAGCCAGTGTTCAAAACTATCTAATAATCTTGTCTCGATTCACAACGGTACGTTTGTAATAATGTTTTATAATAAGAATGACATGGCGGATTTCCGTGCAGTTTCCACAGCAGTTCCTCTGTGCGTCTTTACGTCACGTCCGTAAACAGAAAGGAAGAAGGAGTCCGTCCAGGCTAGTCAGTTTTATCATGTGAGGACGCTGCTTGTAGCAGATCATTTATAGCCTTTTCAAACAGCAGCTTAAATAATTAAACTTATAATTTTGATGGCGGATTGTAACCCAGAAAGATCCAAAATGACAATCATCAGTGACAACTGGAGATTCAGCCGTAGTCAAAAAGCAAAAGACTTTGGACTGTTGTAACGTCTGGATGGATCCGTTCAGAGTCAATAAACTTTGGAGTTTTCAGAACGCTTTTAACCTGATGAACTTTGTTTGTTAATCACTAACTCGGCTCCGGACGACTGTGACTTTCAGCAGATTTGTGGACCTGTGAGAGTAAACAGAAAACTGCAACTTCCTCACTTTGGTGACTTCAAGAGGAGCACCCAATCCGCGCTCAGCCTCGGGACCGCCATCTTCCAGCGAAACTCACTCTCAAGTCCTCAGTTTAAACCCTCCCGCGGAACGGAGGAAACCAACGAACTGTACCAGCGCTAACCTGAAATTCGACACACGCAACCAATGCAAGTATACTGCCGTTTCTCAACCTTAGATGATGAAACTGATTTCCGTGCTGGCTTAGGACTGGTTGTGAGTTTGCTACTTGCCTTCTCTCTTTCCTTCTCTATTTCCACTCTTGTACATAGGTGTGTATATTCTTGTATATATATTTAGACGTATAACCTCTGTATCCGTAGTTTGCATATATTAAAACGTTATTCACGCTCGATTGTTCTGTTTGTTCTTTCAGCTGAAAACCAAGTCACTTTAACGTTTTTCGATAGCTTTATGCTTTGATGCTATAAGTTATTTTCATGGCCAGAGAATAACTCTAATTCATATTTCATCCATAAATTGATTAATAACCGCTACACATTTCGTTACACTGTGGAGTGGCACAGAAATTGAAATCTACAGGTAACGCTAATATAGCTACACATAGTCACGCAATGCTGATGTTGTTAACATTAACAATTTGAGAACAATATAACAGTAATAATAATTTGCACGGTTTGGCATGATCCAAACTAAGCAATCGTTAGATTTAATCATCATTGACAGCATGATTTATTGTAGGCCTAATGCTTTTCCCCTCAGTTGGTCAGAACAAAAGTGGCAGACATGTTACTTACTTGTTCAGATGATATTTTCCAGTGACAATTCTTATATTGGTCATACTTTCAAGACGTAGAATCTGTGATTCTGAAGTACAGTATCCACCGATGCGGTGACTGGCAGCAACCATTAGATTCATCCACGCCGACGAGCTGTGCCGAAGCACAACGCATGTACAGATAACTGTTCCACATATGACTGCAATTGCAGGTTTTAAACAAGAGATGGCGACAAAGAGGAAAAATCGCAGACAGCAGCTTTAAATAGTTTTATTCACTGACTAATGCCGTTCTACAATCGATGGTCTATATGGATGGATTCCTGGATTGTTGGTGAATGGCCACCATGTTCCAACAAGACTGCGATGTCAGCAAGGAGCTAGTGGGTGATGATTTGGGCTGGAATATTGGGAAGTAAGATAGAAGGTCCCTTTAGGGTCTCTGAGGGTATTAAAATGACTTTTGCAAGATATGTGGAGTTCATAATTGGCCATTTTCAGCTATGGTATAAAAAGTAGGATAGTGCCTTCTGAAATACAATGCACTATGCACTATCCCATGCTGCAAAAAAACACCACAGCAATAAAACTTTTTTTTGTATTGTATTTCTACAATGTATTTCTACACCCACTGTAAATGTTTTTCTTTGTGAGGTTTGGTTAGTGGTGACTAAAATACATCTTTACGCACAACTGCCAGCCTGCATGGAGAGCTACTTGAGACTCCAGAGACACCAGCAGCTTCAAATACCTGGCCACTCCCAGTAATGATCATGACAGTACCCCCTCACTATGGAGTGGCTACCAGATGCTCCAAAAGACAAAAACAAAAAACAAAACTCTCAAGAGGGAGGTGGACTGGAGGAGGACCAGGGGGAGGGATGGTGGGCCAGGTCCACAGTCCCTGACCGAAGGCCGGAGGGAGCCGGAGGAACAGACCACGGGCGCTCCATGAAGGTCGGGGTCCTGGCTGAGTGCCAGGGCGGTGCTGGAGGAACAGACTAGGCGGGTTCCAGCAGATATGGAGTCCTGGCTGATTGCCAGGGCGGCGCTGGAGGAACTGACCAGATAGGCTTCAGCGGCAGGGCAGACGGCCTGGGCGGCAGCAAGGCAGACGAAGGGAGCTCAGAGACCATATCATGGAGAGCTGGCTGCTTGGTGATGGCCTCCGTGGGCGGGCAGCTCTGAGACGGCAACAGGTTGCTCTGGGACGGCAGCAGGCTGCTCTGAGAGGGCAGTGGCCTCGGGTTGGCAGACTGGTCCAGAGTAAACAAAACTTGAGTGTATCCTCCAGGCACGTAAGAACGCCAAAACGTAGAAGGTTAAGACCGCCCTCTTGGCCCTGACAGGACTGACAGGGAGAGCGGGCTGCTCCGGGGCGACAGCAGGCTCGGGCTGCTCCGGGACGACAGCGGGCTCGGGCTGCTCCGGGACGGCAGCGGCCTGGGGCTGTTCCGGGACGGCAGCGGGCTCAGGCTGGCAGTCTGGTCCATGATCCAAGGAACTGGAATGAATCCTCCAGGCCCGCAAGACAGCCAGAACATAGAATGTGAGAACAGTCCTTCTGGCCATGACGGGACTGACAGGAAGCGCATGCGGGGCTGAAGCAGACTCTGAAAAGGCCTCCAGGCCTTGAGGGATGGAGGAAGTCTTCCTTCTCCTCTCCGCTTCCGTGGATGAGACGGTGACTCTAAGCCCACCTCCTCTGTGGGCTCTGGAGCGAACTCACTGGCTGGAGCGGACTCACTGGCTGAAGCGGGCTCTAGAGCGGACTCACTGGCTGGAGCGGGCTCACAGGCTAAAAGAGGATCCACAGACTTGAGCAGACTGATGGACTGGAGTGGGCTCTGGAGTGGAATGATGGGCTGGAGCGGGTGCTGGAGGTAATCGAATCTGCCCATTCTTACGCAGATACAGGTAATTGGTGAAATTCCAAAAATGTAACCTCCTCACCAGCTCCATCTCCCACTGCGGCAGAGGGTCATCCAAACTAATATTGAACATGTCCTTAAGGACCGCATCAGGGAGATTTAGCCTCTCTGCCCGTGACCAAAATCTTTGGGTGAAGGCCCTCACCTCAACCTCTGGCGAAATGTAGTCAGACCCTGGGGACCGCTCTGACTTCCCCGGCTGCTGGCTGGCCGCACTCTCCTGCTGCTGGAGCTGATCATGATCGTGGTTTCTGTCACATCAGGCACAGAGACAAGAGGGTAAGATCCAAGTGCAGCTTTAATTGGGTAATCCAGTCACATAATCCAGGCAAACAAGGGTCAGAGTCCACAAAACAGTCCACAAAAAACAAAGAAAACCAAAACAGAAGCCGGTGACATAAAGTGAAACCACGATAACAAAAACAGAAACTAACTCAGTAAAAATAGACAGACACTAATAACTTAATACAAAACAGCTGGGTGCAATGAAGTGCTAATGAGTCCAGGAGGTGTGTTATAGGCAATGTAGTCCAAGTGATAAAAACCAAAAGTCCAGGTTGGAGTGCCCTCTAGTGGCAGACAAGGGCACTCCCAGTAATGATCATGACATCTAAATCACTCACAAATCTTATGATAATTTGATCATCTCCATTCAGTTTTCACACAATATTAGTTATTTTCATGCCTTTTGCACAACACTGGACATATTTCATGGTTTTCATCTTCAGAAAGATCTTTCTTTCTCCCCATATTGCATGAGAACTGTGACTTGCTTAATAATGTGGAGCAACCTCTAAGAAGTGTTCCCATAGACCTGGAAAATTATTTTGTCTGAGATTGATTTTGAAGTCCGTTGCGATCCTATCGGACTTATGATAGCAACCTGAATCGTAACAAAGCACTGTTTGCCAGAGGAGAACCGGCCGCCCGACTAAGCTTGGTTTCTCCCAAGGTTTTTTTTCTCTCCATTTTAACACCTATTTGCCACCTGATGTCACCTGTTGGAGTTTGGGTTCCTTGCCGCTGTCGCCTTTGGCTTGCTTAGTTGGGGACACTTGACATTTGACTTGACATTTGACCCTCTAGAGTCTGAGGCTGATTTGGGGCTTGGAGAAGTTTTGACATGCCCTGACATTTGTTCTTTTTTCAGTTGTCTATAAACATATAAATGACAAAAGTGTCATTACACTGTATTCAGCACAAACTAGGCTACAATAATATGTGAGGAACATGTATGAACATGTTTGTGTTTCTGAAGGAATAATGTTTATGAGTGGTTACTGAAAAAAAAAAAAAAAATGTAAGTCACTGAAATAAAGCCAAAAACTGTATATTAAATCTGTGTTCACAAGACTTCTGATTATTGGAGGTTGTAGACAATGTTTCCTCTAAGCTGCGCGCGTGCGCGGCCGCGCACTTCTGAAGCCGCGTCCGCGCAGAAGAAATAATTGCCGTGCAGAGAACAGACATGAAAATGATTGTAGTAGTTTGAATGAGAAATAATTGCAGTGCTCTGGACAACCGCTATAGAGTTATTGTCGCTATAGAGTTGGAACCGGTGAATGCAGTTTACAGGTTTCATAGAAAGAGAACGATTGAGCGCGTGTGAGCTGGTTGGCCCTGAGCCAAATCAGTCACGGTAAGAATACTGTCATTTTTGCGGACTTAATACTTCAATACGAGAGTCAACGTGAAATGAAAAGAAATGTGAAATAAAACGTCATGTTTCAATGAAAAGTGGTGGAATTAACGGATGATGGGCACAGAATGCTAACAAAACTCTGAGACATTTACAATCACACTCCCATTACAGAGTACAAACTCAAAATACATCAGTGATATACCTCAGTTTAAATAGATTATTGTGTGTGGTGGTGGTGGTGGTGTGGGTTTCAGGGATGTTTACATATCTATAAAAGAGTTAACGTTCACTTTTCTTAAAAATATATAATATATTAAAACAAATGGAAGCATTTAAACTGATATAATACTGTATATCAGTTTAAATACTTAAATATTATATTAATTATATTTTATTATATTATAATGGAAGCCTAATAAAAAAATGATCTCACAAGGGGATTGTTTAGGGCTCCTTGCCATGAAACATCTTGAAACCTACTGGTATATAAAATCTGGGAAATTCATAAGCAATAAACATGTAATTTTGATGGTTTAACACTGTCTGTTGCTAATAATTGACTGTACAAAAAACCAAACCATCATTTTAACTGTTCATATTATATTATTATAAAGAATTGAACTGTCCTGCAGAAGGACAGAAATTATTTTTTAATATAATTTCTTGATAAAGACTGGTACAATTAATACAGCAATGTGAAAAAATCTCAAGTAACCTAAAATGTGCTTAATTTAGTTTAATTTTCAAACATATTATTTAATAATCACTAAGTTACATCAAGGGTCAAATAAAATAGAAACGGCAGTAGCATGATAAAACCATTTTGTGTGTGTGTGTGTGTGTGTGTGTGTGTGTGTGTGTTTACGTTCATTGGGTCTCATTCATGAAACACGAGCAGAATGAATTTTTGTGTAAATCGTGTGTAAAGTGGTTCTGGCGTAAATTTTCGGATTCATTAAAATGTTCGTATTTTCCAAATGTTAGTTGGTACGAAAGAAATCTACACCTGCTCCCAGCCACGCCTAAATAGTGCGTTTAACATCCGAATGTTTTGCTCATTAATAAGGTTGCATTTTAATTCACCTTAATAAGGTATATATTTACACAGCATTTTGAAAGAATATTATATATTACATACGTTTTCTCTTTTTACTTTTATTGTGAGAGCCAGTAATAGCATCTGCAAACGGAGCACTTTAATCAAATAATGAATTGATTTCAATAGGGCTGGACAAACTAATGGCCCCTTAATTGTTATGGAAATTGTTTCCTATAAAATGGCCAAAATCCTTCGTTTGGTGTCATAATATGATGCCCATATATAGTTGTCAGGCGGATTTAATGGGCGGGATTTATGGTAATTGAGAATGAACGTGCACGCGCGTCCCATTTATGACTGATTGGAATTCATTAACACACACACATTTCACTATCACTTCTGACGTTTACGAAGTATTTGTGAATCAAGAGAAGAGTTTTCGGGAAGGTCTGTTTACGCACAAATCACTCACATATTTACTAGTATATTTACGAATGTTTCATGAATGAGACCCAGTGTACAGGTCTGATATAAAGAATGTTTTTGCTCAGGTGACCAAAATGTGCGCTCAAGAGAGAAATGTTTTGCTCAGCGAGAAAAAAAAATTAAAGGGAACATTGGTTGTAGACTAGAGTTTTTGCTTCAGAATTTTGTAAAAAATATGCTGACTACTCCTTCATATAAAACAGTAGAGAGATTTAAATTTTGTAAGACACTTTTTGTCAAGAAACACAGTATGCGAGGAGGCGTGAATCTGCATGAATAATAGGCCATTTACATCTAAGAACACAAAAGAATTGCATAATAATGACCAGAAATGACTTGCATATTAATGAGGCCTTTCAGTCAGGTAGGCTGTGAAAAATACCCTCTGTAATCATGTCTCAGCTCATCATAAACAGCAATACTGTGAAATATTATTACAATTTAAAATAATTGTATTCTATTATATTCTTTAAAATATAATTTATTTCTGTGATGCAAAGTGTCTGAACAATTATGTTACCTCTGTTGCATTTCATATAGGCTTTTAGCTTAAAAGCATGCACATTTGGAGAAATATTGATGGATTTTTATATATTTATGTCTATTTTCTATATTGAGAAGTAATATTTATTGTCATCACTATGAGTGCTGGATTACTGTGTTTTTAATTCATACTTGCAGCCGGAGGGCGCTCTCTGTGCACATTTAGTCCACAAATTATTCTAAAAAAGAAGAGGATATTTCAGGAATGGTATTTTTAATTCATACTTTCAGCCGGCGGGCGCTCTCTGTACACCTTTAGGCCACAAATTCATATAAAGAAGAAAATGAACTAGGAACTAACGGCATGTCTTCTAGAGATCGCTAACCATGGCTTTATCATCCAAATAAACACTTTTCAAGACAATAAATACACGATTGAGCTGATGTATGTATGTATTGCCTCTGAATTTGCCTCTGAATAGCGCTGGCTCCGTGGGCGTGGCAGCATTAGCGGGTAATGAGCTGAATCACAGACTTCTGACATGGCTCTCTTTTCATTCAGATTACATAAACACAGAATGTTTGTTTTTGATTTGAATTACACGATTTAAAACCTGACATTTCAACGTTTCTTTAGACATAAGTGTAATTTTTTTTTGTCATTAGTTTTTATAAGTTAGTTCATTTTCTGAGAACTATCAGATTGGAGTTCGTTCAGAGGGAGACGAGAGATCACGCATCATGTTAGTTTTCTTTATTTTACAAAAATTACAACATTGTGTTTTTACTCTGAGTGTACACAAATAAAAGAAGACATTCTATAGTTTCAATTGACATATTACTTATGTCTCTATGACAAGAAATGACGGAGTATTTTAAGTCTGTTTTGCTGCAATGTGAAAAAAATCCTGCAAAACGCACCGACGCGTTTTCAATTACACGATTTAAAACCTGACATTTCAACGTTTCTTTAGACATAAGTGTAATTTTTTTTGTCATTAGTTTTTATAAGTTACAGTTCATTTTCTGAGAACTATCACATTGGAGTTCATTCAGAGGGAGACGAGAGATCACGCTGTCACAGACACGTCAGGTTCCACCTCACTCCAGTACCCACGCACCCAATCACCAGCGTACTAATCACCGCCACCTGAAGTTCATCACATCAATCATCAGCACCAGCACTTAAACCCCACACTCACACACACTCACTGTCCGGTCTCGTTTGTGTTACACCAGTTGTATACTTACCTCAAGGACTCCCAAAGCGATACTTACCAAGCGTCATCATCTCCTTCGTCTCCATTGTCTCCAGTTCTCCTCGTGTTCCTACCTGCCAGTGTGTGTGAGTGTTCCCATCTGTCTTCTCCAGCGTCTCCATTCCTCTTCATCTGCAACGACAATAAGGACAGTATTATCTCTCATTCCACCTCTAAGATCCTCCACCACACCATTCACTACCCGTTTTGCTCTGCTGTTTGCTCAATAAACATCATAACTGCTTTTATTCCTGCCTCCGGTGTCTGTTATAACACACGCATCATGTTAGTTTTCTTTATTTTACAAAAAGCACAACATTGTGTTTTTACTCTGAGTGTACACAAATAAAACAAGAAATGACGGAGTATTTTAAGTCTGTTTTGCTGCAATGTGAAAAAAATCCTGCAAAATGCACCGGCGTGTTTTCAGACCTCAGAGAGTTAATATTCAACAGTGCTTTTATTTGCCTGCATTGACACTATTCTTTAAGAGCTGCTGTGCAGCCAAAATTATATACTAGTTATCAATGTAAAGCTGCTTTGACACAATCTGCATTGTAAAAAGTGCTATATAAATAAAGGTGACTTGACTTGATACCAGTTATCTAAAAAGACATGGATAAATAAACAAACAAACATTTTCTTAGAAAAACTAAAATCTGGGACTTCCGGGAGGCTCCATGTGAGAGCAAGACTTGCGCGAAGGCAGCTCCATAACTTTACCATTGGTATATGAAGCAAAACTAAACCACATTTTATTTTCACGTCATTAAGTTCTGAATACCCACTTAAAATGCCAAATAAACCCCCAAAAAACTTCATTTGCAGAGCAGCACTTCGGTGATGGTAATGTGTCGACATAATAAGCTCTGCTTATGGAACTTTATAAACAGACTGGTCTGGTTTTTAGCGCTGATTGGATATTTATAATTAAGCGCTACTTTTATTTTTTCTTTATTCCTATTTTGACGTGATTTGTATTATAGACAATGTTTATATGCTTCACGGTTCGAATTAGTAAAGACTGAGCTGCCTTTGTGTGCAGACGGACATCCATAACACCAATAGGAACTGTTCACTGAGCTCCTTTTAGTTAGATAACACCAGTTGGGCTGTTTTTTCTTTACAGTCAAGTTTATTATTTCTTGGTAAATTCTAATTTGATGTTCAGGCAAGCCTGTGTTTCCAGGTATGTTTACGTTCCATTTTCTCATTTTAAGTTAAGGGATTGTGGGAGGGGATGTTTAATAGGGTTCCGTCTGTGGGTGCGTTCTGCAGAAAGGGGAGGTAACGAATGCAAAAACTGTGATGGCGGCTGCTCAGAGTAAGACACCTGATAGAGGGATGGGAGCGCTGGCATTTTCTTCTTGGAATGTTATATGACTAAACCATCCTGTTAAACGAAGTAAAGTGCTGTCTCATCTAAAATCTATGAAACAAACAGGAATCACAAGGAACAGGCAGAATTGTGGTCAGAATACAGGCAATGGTCAAAGGCAGGCAGATATCAATCACGGAACAGGATAACAAGGCAAGGGTCAAAGGCAGGAACAGGAACAGACAGGAAAACAGGATAAACATGGGATAACGCTCGGAATTGACACACAGGGTAATCAAGACTTCCCCCGTGAGGTGGTGTGAGTGAAAAGCTGCGTTCACGTCACCTCGTATTTACCGGAATCTTGAAATGACAACACGTGACGTTATATTCGGAGCTGTTCACGTCCTTTTGGTCCTTGAACTGGGAATTATGCATTTTCATGGCAGCACTGTCAACGCCTAAATGAATCTACAGCTGTCAGGTGGTACAGCGCGGCCACGTGGTATATCTGGGAGCTTTCAGAAAACTCCCAGCTTACAAGCTGTAATTACGAGCTCTACGAGGACGTGAATGCTTTTTACAAGCTAGAATCTCGTAACTACAGGAATTACGAGGCCACGTGAACGCACCTAAAGTCCTTTAAAGTTCTGGTAATGAGCTGCAGCTGGGTGTGGTGATTAGTGTGGAGTGTGTGAATGACACTGGCAGAGAGGATGATGGGGAATGTAGTCCGGGAAGAGACAGGAACAGACAGTGATCATGACATAATGCCCCCCCTTGCGAGAGGGGCGTCCTCGCGGCGTAGATGGCACAAATAGGGAGGGGGGGTGGGTGCATTGGAGCTCAGATGGGAACAGGGTCTCCAATGAAAGTTCCAGGGCAGCCAAGGCGGGTCAGGTGTCATGGGCAGCCACGGCGGGTCAGGTGTCTCGGGCAGCCACGGCAGGTCAGGTGGCTCTGGCAACCACGGCAGGTCAGGTAACTCAGGCAACCACGGCAGGTCAGGTGGCTCAGGTAGCCACAGCAGGTCAGGTGGTTCGGGCAACCACGGCAGGTCAAGTGGCTTGGATAACCACGGCAGGTTAGGTGGTTTGGGCTGCCACCGCAGGTCAAGTGGCTTGGATAACCACGGCAGGTTAGGTGGCTTGGGCAACCAAGGTGAGACAGAGTCTCTAAATGGACATAGTGGCTTATGGTCCATGGGCGTCCATAACAGTTTGAAGGCCGTTGCTGGCCACGGCCGTGCAGGGTCCCCAGCCACAAGCTCCCCACCCTCAGGTATACTGCCCCCCCCCCAAAAAAAATTCTTGGGGAATTCAACGGAGGCTGTGGCGGGTTTGTGGGCAAGGAGCTCGGGTGGCGCCAGCAGGGCAAGTCGCTCAGGTGACGCAAGCAGGGCAAGGAGCTTGGGCGGCGCCTGCAGGGCAAGACGCTTGGGTGGCGCTGGCAGGGCAAGACGCTTGGGTGGTGCCGGCAGGGCAAGACGCTTGGGCGGCGCTGGCAGGGCAAGATGCTTGGTTGGCGCCGGCAAGGCAAGCAGATTGGGCTCTGGAGCGGACTCAATGGCTGGAACGACCCTATGTCCACAGACACCGAAGGGGCAGCCATCTTGCCCGTGGGCACTGGCAAAGCGGCCATCTTGTCCATCGAATCCAAAGAGCATGAGTACGTAGCAACCGGTGAGCTTGAGTACGTAGCAACCAACGAACTTGAGTGCGTTGCACCCGATGAACTTGAGTGCATTGCACCTGATGAACTTGTGTGCGTTGCAACTGACGAAATTGGGTGCGAAGCGTCCAACGAACTTGAGTGCATTGCAACCGGCGATCTTGCATGCGAAGCATTCGATGAGCTTGAGTGCGAAGTGGCCAGCTGGCTTGAGAGCGAAGCGGCCGACTGGTTTGAGAGCGAAGGGGCTGACGGGCTTGAGAGCGAAGCGGCCGTCGGGCTTGAGAGCGAAGTGGCCGACGGGCTTGAGAGCGAAGTGGGCGGTGGAGGTTTAGGAATGCCAGCTGCTCGTGCTGAAGACAGTGGTGAATCAGCCACACTGGAACGCAACCCTCTCGGCTCCCGGACAGACCCAGAAACATGATGTGATTCTAGATGATGACGCTGTTTTAATAAGAAAAGGAGTCCCATTTAAGCATAGGGCTATGATTGCAGATAAGGAGGGACAATTTATCATAGTTGTGGGGGAAATATTTTCAACGCCCATAACACTTGTTAATATTAACGGTCCAAATTTTGATGAAACCTGCTTTTTTCAAAACGCGTTTTCCCGGATTCCTGATATATCACTTACTAATTTAATTATAGGGGGGATTTTAATTGTGTTCTGGATCCATATTTAGACACATCTTCTGCTCAGCGTGCTCCCCGATCTAAAACCAGGGACTTTCTTAACATGTACATTAAAAATTCTAATGTTGGTGACGTATGGAGGCTAGCCAATCCAACGGGGAGAGATTACTCCTTTCATTCACACGTCCACAATGTTTATACCCGTATTGATTATTTTCTAGTTGATGTGAAGCTAATTCCCTTCACGTTTAATGCCACCTATCATAATATTTTAATCTCGGACCATAGTCCAATTACATTTACTCTAAAATTATCAGAAATTGCGACAACTCCATCACTGTGGCGGGCAGACCCCTATCTATTAAAGGATATAAAATTTTGTGAGTACTTGCATACACAGCTAAGGTTATTTTTTGAAACCAACGATCAACTGAATACTTCACCTTCTCTCTTATGGGACACCTTTAAAGCATATTTACGGGGCTGTTTTATCTCCTTTAAAGGTGCAAAAAATAAACAAATTATGGCTGCTTTACAATCTTTAGAAAGACAACTTAGTAAATTAGATTTAGACAAGCCATACAAAGTTCTATCTAGACAGCTACGAAAGCTGGAAAGTGACCGTACAATTCATTAAATCAAATCAGAATCCGGGGCTTATTTATTATCCCCTACAGAAATTAATAATCGATTTAAACAATTTTATGAATCACTTTACACTAGTAATACAAATGATGATCCTTCAACTATGGAGACTTTTTTAAATAGTTGCAAACTACCAACAATAGACCAAAAGGATAGAGAATTTCTCGGAGCTGATTTAACATTAGATGAATTACAGAACACCATAAAGTCATTTAAAGGAGGTAAATCACCCGGCCCCAATGGAATCCCTTGCGAGGTATATAAAACATTTAACAATCTATTGGGACTTTATATGCTTAGAATGTTTTCCCAGGCTCTGGAGGTTGAATGATTGCCTCAGTCGTTTAATGAAGCAGTAATCACAGTCCTACCTAAGAAAGGCAAAGATCCAGAGGAGGTTGGGGGGTATAGGCCAATTTCTCTCATCAATGTGGATCAAAAAATTTTAGCAAAGGCATTGTGTCATGATCATTACTGGGAGTGCCCTTGTCTGCCACCAGAGGGCACTCCAACCCTGACTGTTTCTCACCCCTTGTTTGTCACCTGTCAGAACTTCATTACCGATAACACACTGCCTGGACTCATTATCACTTCATTGCAACCAGCTGTCTTGTATTATGTTATCAGTGTCTGTCTATTTATAACCTGTTGGTTTCTGTTTTAGTCATGCAGTTTTCAGTTCATATTTCCTGGTTTCGTGTGTGTTTCTGGTTCCCTGTTTTTGACTGTTTTTGTATGGACTGCTTTATTGGATTTTGACCTTTGCCTGTCTTGGACTACGATTCACATGCATATACTGTAGATTACCCATTAAAACAACACCTGCATTTGGATCTGTCTCTCGTCTCTGTGTTATCAAACGTCACAGAAATCTCCATCACCTTAGGATCCAGCAGGATGGGGATTCGAATCACTCCTCCAACCACTACGAAGGAACGGATGGCTCGCCTGAGCTATTTAACCACCCTGCGGCAACACGGCAATAAGGTGGGTGGTTTGGCACAATTGTTTTGGACCCTGGCGGTAGGGCTGGGTTATAATGATGCAGTCTTAATGGACCTTTTCAATAATTGTCTGGATGACTCGTTGCCGCTGTGGGAGATGGATGGACTGGGTGACCTGGATTTTTGGGGGTTCATCCATTACCTCGAACGTCGGAGTAGGGGGGCCCCACCGAGTCAACCAGGCAGTGTGCATGCTCCAGCCCATGAATCCGTTCCAGAAGTCACAGGGGAGTTGGGCACTGAGCCTCTGCTTCACCCTGGTAAAAGGAGGAGGAGGAGAAGGAAGAAGGCTTCCTTCATCCTTCAAGGCCCAGAGGCCGCTCCAGTCAGTGAGTCCGCTCCAGCCTGTGAGTCCGCTCCAGTCAGTGAGTCCGCTCCAGCCAGTGAGTCCACTCCAGAGCCTGATCCAGTCAGTGAGTCCGCTCCAGTCAGTGAGTCCACTCCAGAGCCCGCTCCAGCCAGTGAGTCCACTCCAGAGCCCGTTCCAGCCAGTGAGTCCACTCCAGAGCCCGCTCCAGCCAGTGAGTCCACTCCAGAGCCCGCTCCAGCCAGTGAGTCCACTCCTGAGCCCGCTCCAGTCAGTGAGTCCGCTCCAGCCAGTGAGTCCACTCCAGAGCCCGCTCCAGCCAGTGAGTCCGCTCCAGCCAGTGAGTCCACTCCAGAGCCTGCTCCAGCCAGTGAGTCCACTTTGGTGCCTACAATGAAGTAGGCACAGAGCCACCACCTCACCCTCATAAGCGGAGGAAAAGGAGGAGAAGGGCTTCCTCCGTCCTTCAAGGCCTGGAAACCACTCTAGAGGTTGTTCGTTGTTTTCCCAAGCGCCTTGCCCTGCCACCGCCAACGAAGCACCTTGCAATGCCGCCGCCAACAAAGTTTCTTGCCCTGCCGCCGCCGCCTCCAGTGCCGCCCTGGCGTTCAGCCAGGACCCCAGACCTGCTGGAACCTGCCTGGTTAGTTCCTCCAGTGCCACCCTGACAATCAGCCAGGACTCCAGGCCTGTTGGCGCCCGCATGGTCAGTTCCTCCAGCACCGCCCTGGCCTTCAGTTGGTGACTCTGGACCTGGCCCACCATCCCTCACCCTGGTCCTCCTCCTTTCCACCTCCCTCCTGAGTTTTTGTGTTGTTGTTTTTGTGTGTGTGTGTGTGTGTCTGGTGGAGCATCTGGTAGCCGCTCCTTTGAGGGGAGGTGATGTCCTGATCATTACTGGGAGTGCCCTTGTCTGCCACCAGAGGGCACTGTTTCTCACCCCTTGTTTGTCACCTGTCAGAACTAAATTACCCATAACACACTGCCTGGACTCATTATCACTTCATTGCAACCAGCTGTCTTGTATTATGTTATCAGTGTCTGTCTATTTATACCCTGTTGGTTTGTTTTAGTCATGGAGTTTTCAGTTCATATTTCCTGGTTTCGTGTGTTTCTGGTTCCCTGTTTTTGTATGGACTGCTTTATTGGATTTTGACCTTTGCCTGTCTTGGACTACGACATTGGATTACCCATTAAAACAACACCTGCATTTGGATCTGTCTCTCGTCTCTGTGTTATCAAATGTGACACATTGGCCACCAGTCTTAATACACTTTTAGGAAAACTAGTAAATCCTGATCAGACGGGATTTGTTGCAGGTCGAAGTTCTTTTAATAATCTTCGTCGTTTGTTTAATATTTTATACTCTTCCCAGACTAATCAGTCCGATCTGGTGATTTTGTCTTTAGATGCCGAAAAGGCATTTGATCAGGTAGAGTGGCCGTACTTCTTTGCTCTGCTACACAAATTCCATGTAAGAGAGAAATTAATCACTTGGCTCAAAATTCTAATGACTTCTAGCAGAGAATTCATGGGCTCCATACTAAAACAACTATTAATAAAATTTATTTATATGCAGACGACGTCTTATTATATGTGACTAAACCTGCGTCCAGTATCCCTGTAATCTTAAAAGTGATAGAACAATATGGCTCTTTTTCAGGCTATAGAATTAATTTAAGTAAAAGTGAACTCATGGCAGTTGGGCTTAAGGATCTTTCACAAATTTTCCCAGTTCATTTTAAAATAGCTAAAGATAGGTTTACCTATCTAGGAATTGTGGTAACTAGGAAGTTTAGCTCGCTACAAGAAGCCAACAATGCCCCCCTTTTAGAAAAATTGAAAAGAAATATTCAATTCTGGAGGACACTCCCCATTTCATTGATTGGTAGAATAAATGCCATCAAGATGGTTTTTCTCCCACAATTACTATATCTGTTTCAAAACACCCCTCTATTTCTTCCCAAGTCTTTTTTAAACAACTAGATTCAATTATCTTAACCTTTATTTGGAATTATAAAAAATCATAGAATCAAACAACTACATCTCTCCAAACCTAGAAATACAGGGGGTCTTGCCTTTCCTGACTTCCGCTGCTATTACTGGGCAGCTAACCTCAGAATTATTTCAATAATATTAAATGATTAAAGTGGTCAATTAGACTGGCTCAGATTAGAACAGGACGAATTTACCCCGTACGATCTTGGTGCTGTGATTATTTCACCAACAAGCCGTAAAAAAGAAATCTATAGAAATAGCCCTGTCGTTAGTAGTGTCATTCGTATTTGGAAACAAATTAGAACTCACTTCAGGGTGGAGACGTTACCCTTATTAATTCCCATTACCAAAGCTGATAAACCCCTCTTTTATACCTTCCATACTAGATAAAGGTTTTCAGCAATGGAGAGATGCAGGAATCCACACAGTAAGCGATTTGTATCAATAAGGTACCTTTATTTCCTTTGAAAAAATTCAGGAAAAATACAAACTTCATAGAAGTAATTTTTTCAGGTTCCTGCAAGTCAGAAACTACGTGCAATCCTATTTAAACAGGTCCGCAACAATTAGCCCTTCATGTCTTGACACCTGCCTTAAGGATTATTTTGGCCTCTTATTATTTTGGATTATTATCAAGCCTCCCAATTACCTGACACATCTTCAATCAACAGATTATGGGAGGAAGAATTAGGGTCAGAAATTTCTTATGGTTATGGGCAGATAGCCTGGAAGAGATTAATAGATGTTCTATAAACTCCAGATGAAACTCCGCATCCAGTTCAAAATCTCGCACAGACTACACTACTCTAAAACAAAATTATCTAGAATATTTCCCGGCGTCTCTTCAATATGTGACAAATGTAGGACGGCAGACGCGACCCTGCTTCACAGTTATGCATTATGTCCCAGTCTTCAACGCTTCTGGTGCAAGATTTTTGGTGTCATCTCTGAAATCACTGGGCAACATATTGAACCAGATGAGTTTTTAATTGTCTTTGGTGTTTCAAGACATGAGCTCTGTCTGTCCAAGTCTCAACAACGATTTATTTCCTATGGAAATAAAAAAAACTTATTCTAACATTCTGGAAAAATAAACTGCCACCTTCTTTCCAGCTTTGGCTTGACAAACTCACAAATACACTACATTTGGAGCGTATACAGCTCTGTCTAAGGAATAAGAGACAACAATTTGTTAACATTTGGGATACCTTTATAAGATATTTAAGGGGAGAAGACACAGGAGGAGACCTGGAGGAAAGGGATGCTGATTAAACTTTAGTTGGATCCAAGATCCATTCCACTCCTGGGTTAATTTAATCTTTTTTGATTCTTAAAGCACTCCTCCTATGTGGTGCAAATCAGGCAGACGGAGAGGTGGTGGGTGGGGGATAGAATGGTTGGTTGGGCGGGCGGGTGGGTAGTTTTGTTTTAGGAATTTTATGTATGGTGGAATATGTGCATATATTATATGTACAGTGTATTCTTAGATGATACGTGCATGTATAGGAGCGACTATTGGTGTACACGTGTGTGTATATGTATGTACAAATATGTATAGTTAACTGCAGAAGAAAGTATACATGTACTTGGTATTACTTGGTTGTTTTTTATTTGTTTGCTTGTTTGTTTGTTTGTTTTTTGGGGGGGGGGGGTTGTTGCATATGGAAAATTGGAGGAACTTCTGATATGATTTTTGTTAAATTATCTGTAATGTATATATCCTCTAATAAAAAAAAGAAAAAAATCTGAATGTTTATTGTACTGAAATCTTACTGATATGTCACTTGCATAATAATTTGGAACGCAGTGTAAATTCAGGGTTTATCTGGTGTTATAATGCATCATACTCTTACAAGTTATAATCACAAATAGCTAAGTATTATAATGTATTATAACTGCTGTTATGATTATTTATCAGTTGATACAACATGTTATAATGTTGTTTATAATGCATTATGCATCGATTATAATGCATTAAGAATACCCTTATAATGGTTAATCTATCAATGTATACAGTGAAAACTATGCAGTGTTATTTTACATGTGATTAATTTATTAGACTTCTTTTGTAGGCCATATTACTACCTGAACAGTAATGTTAGACCTTCCTGAAATGAAAGCAATGTTTATTTAATTTGTTCATCTTTGTTTTATTTTATATGTATTGTATTTATTTGACTTTTTTTTTTTTGTAATTTTTTTCTTTGTTCTTGTTTTTATTGTATCTTATGTAAATAAGACACAAAAAATGCCTGCACACTGGTGCATTTACAAATGGATGTTTTATATTAATTTTTGTTCAAACATTGCTGTTTCTTTTGCTATAGATATTTATTTTACATTTCAGAATATAAAGCAATGTTAATTGTTCTTAATTTGTTTCTTTTTTTTATTAAAAAATAGTGCTGTCAATCAATTAAAAAAATAATTAATCACTTTTTTTCTGTAAAAAAAAATAGTTATATTTATCATTTTCAAACCTAAAATCAGCAAGCTTTCATTTTGGCGGGTTGCCAGGAAGTAAGTAGTTATTTTTACTAATTCTGGCATATTGTATTTTATACAATAATGTTCATGAATATGCATGGTCCCTATCAAATAAACCAATAAAATGAAAAAAATAAATATATATATATATATATATATTTATTTTTATTTTTTTTTTATGTATTATCAGCGCAAGGAAGACACAAGTGTAATAAAATACATTTTATTAACAAAAAGATAAACAAGAATAACTGTCACATGTCTGTCGGTTTTGAACTGACAGACATGTGACATGTTCTCCTTTGTTCCTTGTTTCCCGCGACTTGTTTGTATCCTAGGTTACTCATTTGATTAGTGTCCTCAGTTCAGCTGTTTCTTGTTAATTAATCTCATTTGGTCCTTTGTTCTCCTTGTATTTAAGCCCTCAGTTTCTGTCTAGTCCTTGTTTTGCATTGGTGATTCTGTTATATTAACACATTATGGCTGTGTTTTTAAGGGCTTATAAGTTATCATTAAAAATCTATTTTCCTATGGAGAAATGTTTTTACTTCCAGAACCCGACTGTTGCACTATTCCCTCTGATTTCCGGTCAAGTTTACCGCTTACCACTGTGTCTGTGTGGTTAAAACTGTATGTTTGCTTGTTGATGCATTTTTCACTTCTTCTCATAGGCACTGTCTGCTCTGGAAGATTTGGAAAAAACCAAAGAGGAGCTGAAGTCTGTGATGTCTGCTCCAGTGTGTGGTGCGCCGGAAAACGAACATGACGAGCATGATGAGAGCAGTGCAGAAGCTGGTGCTGAGCTGTCTAATGATGGAGTTGCTCATCAGCGAAGTGAGGAGGAACGGCTCACAGAAACCCACAAAAGCGAACGTGTCAAAAAGCAGCTACAGGTGAGACAATGTGCTAACAGAATTTTTTTTTTTTTTTTTGCTGTTGTGGTATGAAAAATAGGGCTGTACGATATACCGAAATGTCTATATTATTGACTGATAAAGTCTTAAAATGTAATATCGACAGTGGTGGACAGGAACAAAATATTTTCACTTTGTTACTGTACTTAAGTAAATTTTTCAATTATCTGTACTTTATCAGAGTATTTTTATTTTAGGAACTTTTTCATTTTACTTCATTACATTCCGAAGCATAATATCATAATTTTAACCACTACATTTCATAAAACATGCCATTTTCTCGTTGTTTTGAAATTAAGAAATCGTCACCCGCTCCGAGACGCGATTGCAATGTACGATTCATGAACAAGCTGATTCTTTTCAATTAACCTGCTAAATCGGTTTCAAATCCAACTGAACAATTAATTTGTGAACTGGGCCAATCCGATTGCATCTCTTCTCAAGTCAACAGGTATGTACTACTTAAAGCAGAGCTGCGCAGACAGATTGGTATATGACATCAAAGTACCACGAGAGAGCGATTATAGAGCATACGGCACCATTTGCTTTCGAGGTACTTTGTTGCCATAAACCGATCTGTCTGCGCAGCACTGCTTGAAGTCGAACATACCTAACAACTCACTTATTCAAATGATCTAGTATGAACGAGTCTCCAGTTAACAATTGACTGAATTCACATGTCTATCTCAAAATGAGCAGAGCACGGGAGATCCTCAGTGGTTGAGCGTTCATGCAACTGATGGCGTGATATTATTATTTTTTTTTTTACTAATGCCGTAGGATGTATCATTGTAAATTAATTATTATTGTATATTATTTAGGATTTATTATTGTAAATTAAAATCATAATTAGGTCACGACTGTCAGTTTTTTTAGTTAAATCTACTGTAAAAGGGAAAGCTGTTTAAGCCTATGAATGCTTGGATGTGTGGACATGTCCATAATTGTGTATTACCATCTGAACGGGGTAGAAAACATTTTGCTTACTGTTGTAACCCTTGTTCCCTGATGGAGGGAACATCCAACATTGCGTTGAACTGACACTAGGGGTCGCTCTTGGAGGATTCAACCTCCAAGCACCACTTAGGAAACTAATAATTAGGTTGTGCTTTCCCACTGATCAGCCATCCACAGTGTTGTGATTGGCTGCTATTGCAGCCACATACATCTTCAAGGTGGAGGCAGGTAGGTGTCTCTCCAGACCCTCTTGGAGGAAGGATAGCACTGACCCAATACCACATCTCCATAGGTCTTCTCTTCGGGAAGTGCACCAAGCGACAAAAACACACCAAAGCATACAGCCGGCTTGTTAAGGGGATGTGAGTGACCCGCAGAGACTTCAGTTCAGGAGATGGCAGGCGAGTTGTGACATGCAGCATGAACAAATACTGCCATGGTGGTTGATGTAAGCCACTGTCGCTTTATTTTCTATCCGGATCAACACATGCTTGCTCTGAATCAAAGGTCAAACCTCCTCAGGTCCAGAAGCACAGCCAATACACAGTGCCAGTGCAGTCAAGGACCTGTCCAGGACCCTGAAACTGCATGCCTGTTGCATACAGTGCCCCAGCCTGTCTTGAAAGCGTTTGTTGTCACAACAATATGCCTGGACACTTGTTCTAAGGGAACTCATGCCTGTAGAAAAGCAAACTCTGTCCAAGGGCTGACTGTGTGACAACACACCAGTGTGATGGCGACACGTGTGTGCCATGGTGCCATGTCCATCTCAGGACTTGGGCATGAAGCAAGAGCTGAAGCGGTCTCGTATGCATTAATCTGAGTGGCGTTGCTGCAGCTGAGGATGCCATATGCCCCAAGATCCTCTGAAATTGTTTAAGAGGGACTGCTGTTTTGTACTTAAATTAATTCAAGCAATTCACCACTGAACGAGCAAGGTCTTCTAAAAGATGTGCTGTCATTGTGAACGAGTCCAACTCCACACAGAGAAAAGAGATGCTCTGCACAAGGGAGAGCTTGTTATTACGTGCAGAGGTTTTTGGTCCAATAATTAGAATCTTTTTTTTTTTTTTCAGAATTTAGTAGTAGGAAATTACTAGTCATTACATTTTTTATATCAGCTATGCATTTCTTTCATTTTATGAATCGATAAATTTCATCAGGGCACAAAGAAATATAGACCTGAGTATCATTAGAATAACAGTGAAAACTAAAGCCATGCTTCCTACAGATATCTCCCAAGGGTACAGAGTGAAAAGCAACGGTCCTAGTACTGAGCCTTGCGGTACTCCACACTGAACTTGTGATCGGTATGACCACTTTGTTTACTGAAACAGTCAGATAAGTATGATTTGAACCATTGTGCAATTCCACAAAAGCCAACATATTTTTCGAGTCTATTCAAAAAAATGTTGTGGTCGATAGCGTCAAAAGCAGCACTAAGGGGGACTTCCAGTGAAGGCGTAACGAGTCAGACGTATTTGGTGACCGCTCTTGAGATTGATGGAAAATACCCACCAAAACTTGACAATATATTATCTAATAATAGAGTAAGTTAAGCATTTGAGTGGGGTTCAAAACATTAAAGGCCAAAAAGACACAAAATGCCTAAAGGAGACAAAGCAATAACCGCGACAAAAGCTAGCAACGCAACTGAGCAAGCAAGCACGAGCCCAGGCGGAACTAGCAAAACTTCGAGCGCTATATTGGAAACAATAGAAATGCTTAAATCTGAATTGGAGGACAATGACAAACTAAGGAAGGACATCAATACCCTGCGCCAGGAGATGGGTAATAAACTTGACAACCTGACGGAGGAAATGAGAGGCCTGACTGAAAGAATGGAAGAAGCGGAGAATCGCGTGGGGCATGTTGAGGACATGACACTGGATTTGACTGAAGCGCTGACTGAAAGCATTAAGCGACAGAGGAGTATTCAAAACAAATTGACTGATCTCGAATCCAGATCATGAAGGAACAATATTCGCCTTTTCAGGGTAGGAGAAGGAGAGGAAGGGAAGTCGGTGACGCAATTCGTGACAGATTTCCTCAAGCATGAGTTACCTCTGCCAGCTGACTTGGATCTTAAAATTCAGCGAGCCCACAGAGTCTTCGCAGCCAAGCCCCAACCCAATAATAACCCGAGACAAATTATAGTAAATTTTCAAGAATATACTACTAAAGAGCTGATCCTCAAAGAAGCGTGGAAAAAAGGACGCATTCAGTCAAATGGGAGAAATCTTTATTTTGACCACGACTATGCAACTGAGATAATCTCTTAATATGCCATGTGTTTTTGGACTAAGAAAGTGCTGAAGGAAAAAGGGGTTCATTTCCAAACACCCTACACAAGCATACGAATCCATTGGGAGAGTGGCGTTGGAATGTACAGCAGCGCACACAAAGCTGGGATGGAGTTGCTGAAGCGGGGCTTGGAAGTGGAGGTGCCGACAGCGGTTACAGAAGAAGTCGCTATGGAGACTCGACTACAGAAGTCCTTGGGATGGCAGCGGGAGGCGCGTCACCGGCAAGAGCACGAGTCCCTACTGCACAGAGGGCAAAAGAGAAATTGATGGAGTTTCAGAGAATCGGGAAAAAATGACTTATGAGTAGACACAGGGAGGCCTCTGTAATTCACAGGACTGAAGGAAAGGCACCAGAGAAGGAGTTAGGATGTTGGACATTTAGGATGGAAGTAGTTTCCAAGCCTTATATAGGGCCCTCCCCTTACAGGAGACATTACCCTAGGCCTACCGACGGGGCCCAGTTGAGAGAGACAGGTATCCCCTGTATCATTGTTCTTGTTTATTTTATTTTTCAAATTATTTTGTTTTCGTCATTCGTTCTTCTTCACTTGTGGGGTCTACGGCAATAATATACTCAGGGTATGAGTGGGTCATGTAAACTGAAAATTGAGACAATTCATGTAAACGGTCTGGGTAACCCGATAAAGAGGAGTAGGGTGATAGCGAAATTGAAAAGGGATAAAATGCAAGTGATATTCATACAAGAAACTCCTATGTCAAATGAAGAACATGAGAAATGTAAAAAACTTGGTTACATAAATTCCTTTTATAGCTTGTACAAGAATAGCAGAAGGAGAGGAGTTATTACCCTTATTTCAAACACTGTTAATTTTGAATTGACTGAGGAATGTTCCGATAAATGTGGTAGATATACTATTGTCACATGACAAAACATTCTTTAACTAATTGTTTGACAAAATAACAATAATGAGTGAGGGGATTTTGATATGTGGAGGCGATTGGAACACAATTTTGAATTACACTAAAGACACAACAAGTACTAAAATATATAAAAACATTAAATTCAAGAATCTTAACATTCTAATTAAAGATGCAGGTCTGTGTGATGTCTGGAGAGATCTGCATCCATTAGAGAGAGACTATATGCATTATTCTGCTGCTCATAAGGTACATTCTAGGATTGACTACATTCTGATGAATACTATAGATAGACACTGGGTATTAGACTGTGAAAACGGAATAGCAGATGTATCAGATCACAATGCTATATACTTAACTATACATCTTGATTGTCCAAACAAAACAACATTATAGAAAATGAATGTTAATATTATTAATAATGAAATCGTGGTGCAAGAAATCAAAAAAGAGATTCAGGACTGTATATCCAATAATAAGGATGAACAAATAGAGCCAACAATATTATGGGACACTGTAAAAGCAGTGATGAGGGGAAATCTGATATCAAGGCTAGCTCACATAAAAAAAAAAAATAAAAAGCAACTACAAGCTGAATTAGAACAAAATATGAGAAAACTAGAAAAACAACAGCATACAGATAAGAGTGATAAAATGGCTGGAATGATAAAAGGAATTAGAAAACAATTATCAGACATGGCAAATGAGGAGACTGAAAAGAAACTGAGAATCACAAAACATTTTTTTTATGAATCAGGTCCCAAAACTACCAAAATATTAGCAAAAAGATTAAGATCACAGCAAATAAGGAACTCAATTAACAAAATCAGAGACCCAGAAAGTAAGGACGTAAAATATGAACCTAAGGAAATCAAAAATATATTTTATAAATATTATAAATCTCTGTATAATCATTCAGAACAAGTAGAAAGAAAAGAAACTGAAATTATTTAGCTGAATTAGATCTTTTCAAAATGGATCATTAAATTCACCCATTACTAAAAAAGAGCTTGATAAGGCGATCAGTAGATTGAAAAGCAAAAAAAAGCCCAGGGATGGCTATCCAAACGAATGGTACAAAGTTTATAAAGAAGACCTTGCCCCTCTATTGTTGGAATCTTTCAATTGGACACTCAAACATGCAAAATGTCCTCCCTCATGGAAAGAGGCCATGATAACAGTCATACCAAAGGAAGGTAAAAATAAAGAGTTATGTGAGTTTTATCGGCCAATTTCCATTTTGAATGTTGATTATAAATTATTCACGTCTATAATCGCTAAAAGATTAGAAACCTTCCTCCCAGACCTGATGGATTAGGACCAGATGGGTTTTATAAAGGGTCGCCGAACGCAAGATAACATCCGGTGCACATTACATATGATTAATGAAGTCAATAAATAGAGCACCCCTACAGCCTTAGTAAGTCTTGACGCGGAAAAGGCTTTTGATAGAGTCAGCTGGAATTTTCTTTTTGCGGTTTTGAAAAGAATGGGTTTTGATAAAACTATCATTAAATGTATACAGGCCTTGTACGATAAACTAGTGGCTAGAATTAAAATAAATGGTGACTTAACAGACAGATTCGAGCTCTTCAGAGGGACAAGGCCGGGATGCTGTCTGAGCCCCTCCCTATTTGCCTTGTTTATAGAGCCTTTGGCTCAGTGTTTAAGACAAAGTAATGAACTTAAAGGAATCGCAGTCGCTAAGGATGATCATAAGTTAGGTCTCTTTGCAGATGATATCATTATATACCTCACTGATCCAGATTATACATTTCCTAAACTTTTAACGTTACTAAAAGATTTTGGAGGGAAATCTGAGTATAAGTTAAACATATGAAAAATCTAAGTTCTTTGTATAAAATATTGACCAGCTGACTCAATCAGATTAGCTTACAAATTAAAATGGGATTCAGGAAAAATAAAATATTTAGGTGTTTATCTTACTAGAGAACTAAACACATTATATGAGGCTAATTATAATAAGATTAATGAAATTATTCAAAAAGATTTGACAAAATGGGCAACACTAGTCATGGATTTAAGCTCAAGGATAGAGGTGATAAAAATGAATGTGTTGCCTAAATTGCTGTATTTATTCATTTCACTGCCAATTTGTATACCAAATACTCAATTTGATAAATGGGATAAACAAGTGAGTAGATTTATTTGGAAGGGGGGCAAGACCAAGGGTTAAGCTCAAAACTCTATAACTAGAGAAAAAAAGAGGAGGACTTGCTCTTCCAAATTTTAAAGAATATATCCTAGC